>NC_143013.1:307417070-307721699 GCF_055824585.1 Amblyomma mixtum | reverse complement strand
TTCAAATGATTCACTGCCAGAGGTAAGGTCTCGTTAAATTCTGTCTGCGGAATTATTTTCATCACACATACGTTTGATGTTGTCCTAAAAAATCTGTAAAAGGCTGCTTTCCTGTTACATATGTGCTCTTTGGAGTGTAACAACACAGTAAGACGCTCGCTCACTCACTCACTCACTCTCACTCACTGTCACTCACTCACTCTCACTCTCTCACTCACTCTCGTACTCACTCACTCTCACTCCCACTCTCACTGTCACTCACCCTCTCACTCATCCACTCACTCTCACTCACTCACTCACTCACTCTCACACACTCTCACTAACTCACTCTCACTCACTCTCACACTCACTCACTCACTCTCATTCACTCACTCACTCTCATTCACTCACTCTCACTCACCCTCTCACTCACCCACTCACTCACTCTCACTCACTCACTCGACTAAAACTTGGAAGGGTTCTTCTCCACAGTAGCATCCTTATAAAGGAAAAGCCATCGTTACAGGCACAGTTAGTGTATAAGGAAAAGAAGACAGAACTAAAGCCCTTAAAAAAGAAAAGGGGGGTGGGCTCTACTATGAGCGCCACGGCTACTAACGGCTCAGAAAAAGCCTAAGAATGCGTAAATTAAAAAAAAAAATGCGTCAAGACACGTAATGGCTCAAAGGCGAGAGTAAGGTAAGAGACAGGGACACCTGAAGAGGCTGTCAGGTGTAGAGAGGGAATGCACCTTCTCCCCCCTAAACACGCCGCGACCGGTTGGCGACGCCGACGGAACCGCGGCTGCGGCAACGGCGGCGGCCGAGGAGGAGGGTGCGCGGGCGTCCTCAAAATAGCAGCCTTAAAAGGAAGGCTAGCGAAAGCGGAAGCAAACGGGGCCTGCGGAGCAACGCATCGATGCGGCGAGGCGGCCGCCGCACTGGTGCCCGCACGCGCGGCCGCTCAGAATGCGGTCGGGTCGGCTGCTGCCCCTGCGACTGTCACCCAGTGGCCTTCCGCGCACGTAAACAGCTCGGTTTGCCACGCGCGAGATGAAAACACGGCTTCGCCTAGGATTCCGACTATGGACGAAGAGCTCATGAGAAGTAGTGCAGGGTATGCTGGGATAGTTGCTGTAGATGCTCCGAAGGCGAAACGGAGGGCTTCAAAGGAAAAAGGCTGGCGGTGTTGTAAACACGAGGCTGCTTATTGGGTGGTCCGTTATTTGGTGTTTAACTTTCCGAGGTTAGAAATAGACTATGAGTACATCGTAGCGGAGGGTTGCGGTTTAATTTCTACCAGCTCAGGTTCCCTAAATGGACACGAGGACAACTGCACGCAACTTTGTTCACAGTGCAGATTGTCTCCATGTCTATTCTGCCTCATGTTGGTGTTTGTTCGCAAGGAAAAGACCTGCTTATTCCAGCGAAACTTGGGCTAAAAAATTTTCCGCCACTCTTTTCAAACACGTGACGTCCATATGAAAAAGAACTCCGTGATTTGGAAGTGAATGCCAGCTCTGCTCAGCTTCAGGGATCCGCAGAAAAATAAAAGTACACGTTGTGACCCACAGCTGTTTGCTTTCGAAAACGGCCAGTGGTGGGGACATCTTCATTTCAGATTTGGACCTTTTCAAGCTTACAAAAGCTCCATTTTCAGTGAAATCAGCATCTTTGTCATCAGAGCGTGGTATGCTGTCGGCACAGGTGGGCATAATGTCCTTTTGCCATGTCATTAGGTGAGCATCATCCTGAAAAGACCTCACAGAATTCAGCCTTCCATCCTTCATAAAAAGCGTAGGAAACATTTTCAAGTGCGGAGTGTCAAATCTGAAATTTAAGCTCGTTTGCTCGTGGATTTTGAATTCATGGCGTGCGAAGTCATCTGACGTTGTTGTTAAAGGTGTTAAGTCAAAGGAATTCCAAATGTAGGATGGAACCGATGACGACTTCATTTACGCGAAAGATGAAGAGACGGGTAAGATCATTGGTGCACGTGATAGAGGTGAAGAACGTTAAAAGCATATGCAGTTAGGCTCCATATGTTATATACCGTCCATATGATTAGAATAAAACAGTTTCTCTCGAGTACTGTCGGAAAACTCAGTTGAAAAAAAAAAACACTTTAGTGTAAGGGCCGCACACCGCCAAAAGCGCGAAAAGAGAGTGCAACCCTTAGTAGAGTGATTACGACACTTTGAGTTCAGACTCTGCGTTCGGTGTGGAATCAGTATGATAATCACGTATCCGAGACGTCCAAAAACCAAACATGACCAGGACACTTCATTTGATGTATTACTTCGACCTGATGTGAAACGGAGTGACCTTATACACATAAATATTTAATGCCTAATGCTGCCCTCGGTATCCGAACGGACCGTCACTTTTTGTTGCGATCGTTGAACGCTCCGCTTTTTTTATCGCGCCTTACATCGTTGAAAGAGGGACCCAGTAAGTATCTTATTCTTCTTGTATTTACTTAGAAGCAAAGCATCCTTCCTGAGCTGAACGCATTTACGAACAATAAAAGAGACTCAGGGAACAAAAAATAATAACACAATCTCGAATGTCGTAAAATGTTGCTCCTAGCGTTATCAAGCATAATAGCTCACCAGTATGCGTGCTATAATTTTCATCCAAGTGCCTAAATCACGCAGGTACACCCAAAGGAAAAACAGGAACAACAGCTCAATCTGGCTGTGCTCGGATAATTTCCAGCCGGCACCCGTAATCCGCCCAGGTCACCGACAGACGTGCTCGGTGGACAGGCAACCTGGTAAGGAAACGTGCGCGTGGGTGTTTTGCACTGCCGGAATTACCGCGCCAGTGAGCACACGTGGCTTCGACTGGACGGCTTCGTCCCTGCGAAGAGGATAACACACAAAGTAAAACGGAAAGATATAGCGAGACGAGACACTGCAAATAATTCTCACAGTCGGGCTGAAGCAGGAACCAAGGCTGCAAGGACCGAAAGGAACCACTTGGCATCTTGGAAGATGACGCCATACATAATGTAGACGGGCCAGTGCAGTATCGCGGAAGCCGCAGGCGGTCTATGGGCTTGCTTCGTAGCGCCGTGTGAGGTAAATATCGGGTTACGTGTACGTACTACGTAATAACTCACTGGCAGTCACTGTCTCTGTCCTTCGACTTTAAGCGTTTGCCATTAACAGCCAATAAGTGTTTTTATTTTTTTCATGGCGCCAGAAACTTAATGGCAGCTCCTTCTCCTTTTTTCGTACTCACCTCACACTCATCTGATGATGTTTTCCTCACGTGTTTGTTTGTGCTGTTGCATCGCTGGTGATAATCATAGCGATAATGATAGGGGGGGGGGGGGGAGCAGAGATTAAATGCAAAGATGTAGGACAGCCTCTTTCTTGATTCCTCCTCCAGAACGTGTAGCAAGGAAGAAAAATGAAGAAATCAAGAAATGTGATTATCGCAGATAAATGAATTACATGAAGGATACGCCTTGTTTCAATTTAGTCTTTCATACGTATTCAAATTGTCATATCTTGCTCACAGTTGTGTCCCAAATTTTTTCTGTACTAACACCTTGGCTGTGCAGGCGAATCCAGACTGTTTTGTACAAGCCTCGCACTCAGTTGCAACGCCTGGCTGGTCTTTTTTTTTTCTTCACCTGTTTCTGTGTTTTGGTGCCGCGATCGCTCGATACCGAAGATATCGATTACCCTCCTCCGCTGCAAAATTGGCAGCTGTTCTATGAATAGTGCATTGTTCGAGTTTTAATGTCGCTACACATTTAGTGGCTTCAACCCGGCCCCTCTGTGTCCTTACGTTCGTTCGCGAAAAAAAAAAAAAAGTTATGATTGATTTGCGTAGCTAGCCGAAATGCGAATCGAGTGCGCTAGCACTGTGCGGCCATCGTTTTGCATTGTTTATCGTAGTTATGCTTTGCTACTCGTGACATTGCCATGTGATTAAAGTGATATATAAAGTGCATTCTGTGCGCTGTGTGCGCTTGAATGGCATGGATGAAGCACAATAGATACATATAACAATGTTTAATTCATTCATTCTAATCAAGCAGTGCAAGTTGGGCGAGTTGGTGGTGATCCACTACAACAAACAGGGTGAAAAACACAAAGACAAAAAGAAGGACACACGGCCAGCACTTGTCGTATGTCGTCCTTCTTGTCTTTGTGGTTTTTTTTTTTCGCGCAGTTTTTTTGTAATAAGTCGTTCTATGCATGCATATCAGTCATGGCTCCCGTTCTGCACAAAGTCGAGCGCTGTCGGCGGTGTTTTGAGCGGGAAAACGGGATATATACTATATATATCCCAAGAAGGCTTCAATGGGACAAACATCGCCTAAATTGATGAGTGGAGTTTCATTGCTACCGCACTAAAATGATTGCTTATCAGGAATTTAAATGCGTGGTAATTGTCTCTCTTCTTGGTGAACACGTCAGACGTGCCGTGTTGGAAGGGAGGAAGGTGGGAGTGAAAGAAGAAAGAGGTGCCGAAGCGGAGGGCTCCGGAATAATTTCGACCACTGGGGATCTTTAACGAGCACCGAGACCCATCGCACAGCACAAGGGTACCTTATGGGTTTCTCCTTCACTAAAGCGCGTCCGCCGCGGCCCGGTTCGGACCCGGGTATACTGTCTCCGCTTGACTGAGCGTAGCCAGGAGGAAAAGGGTGAGGAGGTTATCGGGAGAGGAAAGGCGCATGTATTTCTGCAGTATAGTCCTGTCCAGCGAGTGAGAACATGCCTGCGACTGTTCGTTGCATGAAATGCTCTCGGCGAATGTGAAAACAAAAATAAATAACACCAGCTATGGTAGGATGATCTTGGAACGGCGCTGCGCCAGCTTTCGAATCGGGGTCAGGGGGTCTATCATTGCCTGAACCCGCGATGTATGAATTTATGATTCACCAGTTTCGCATGTGATTTCAGTAGAGTTTAGCATACCGGAGGCTTACTAACGTGCATATATACCTAAATACGTGCCCACCACGCATTCGCAATGGCGGATGCGTGCCACGCCCTACCTGACCCCTTCTGGTAGCAAATCGTCAACAAAACGTTTGCCCACGGCTGTACGGCTGTGCTACAACTCTCTGATGACTAGTGATGCGCGGATGGCGTGCGAGGCTAAACAACTCAGTATCGGAATATGAAACACTCTAAGACTTTAGAAATGTACTCGCGTGCAGGCTTGCACAATTTGTTCTTCCTGTCACGATCTGAGACTGAATGCGAAATCTCGTGTGTTCTTTCGAATGGGAATGAAACGAGACGATCACTTCCACACAAGTACCCAGCCTCTTTCCCATTCACGTCAACAACACCTACAAAGGAACACTCCTTTTGCAAAGATGCACTGGAACACAAAACGACAGAGCTTTGTCTTTGGCATGCGATAAATTCTGCCTTTTTTCCTCCCATCAGAATCATAGTTCAACAGAATGGAAAGCTGGACTAGTTGTAGGTTGTTCATGATGAAAATTTGTGGGCGCGAACAAACGAAAGACAGAGAAGAAACCTCAGGACAAGCGCCTTACGGCGCTTGTCCTGTGGTTTGTGGCTTGTCCTATCTTTTGTTTGTTCGTGCCCACAAATTTTCATCAGAATCATAGGTCGAGAATCATAGAACGAGGTCAAAAACAGCCAAAAGGACGTTCATGACTAGGGTGAATTTCGGGCAGTTGGTTTTGACAACAGAGGTAGAGCACGGTGCGATATTAAGAAAAAGAAAGATGTTACGGACAAGGAGTAAGAGGTAGCTGCAAATAACAAGAAAGAGGAAACACTGTCAGAGCAGATGCGCGCCTCTACTACTCCGCGATTCCGCACTAACGTGCTAGGTCAAAGGAGTGTTGTTACCCTTTCCTGGAGAAGTGCTCTCTCGGTTCTGTGCGCCACTGAATATGAATGGACGGAAGTATCTAGACGGGCACCGCCATTTGAATACGATTCCCACATCAGCTTTGCAACGCCGCTGCTCAAAAAAAGAAGAAAGGAAAGAAGGCAAAGAGAGAGAGAGAGAGACGGTAGATAGAGAAAGCTCACAGCAGAAGTGGCGCGCGTGAGAAACTGGGGCGTGAAATCTACCTGGCGGAGTCCATCCCAATCTCGTGGGCGCAGGCCCGAGCTCCATTCCTGAAGAGTGCCATCGTCGCATATAAAACGTTCTTGGTTCCTGTATCCTTTTCGGTTTCTTTTATTCATTTATTCGCCTGTCTTCTCCAAGTTCGCTTATTTCCTCTCTTGCTTGTGTCCTCAAAGAACGTACCTCGCAATGCCTTTCGTACTGCCAGGTCTGACTGACTACGCGATGTAAAATTATGAAGCATGAAATGTTTTCAGCTCCTCTCCTTGGCGATCTCAGTCGAGCACTTTACCGGAATCGTGGCGAAACTGAAGACGTGTCCAGATCAAGAAGAGAGGCCGAAATTGAATTCAAAACTGGAGCCAAAGGCTGTCATTTACAGCAAAGATTCCCAAAGCGCATCGAGCTCGCGTTGTCGCAGATCCAGCAGCTAGCTCGACTGGTGTGTTAAAAGCGACTATGACATCGCGGCATGGATGAAAACAGTGTTTCTAAAAGGTATTTCCACAGACCAACCGCGATTGCTAGAGGTCAGGTGGCCACAATGAATGGCGCTACACAGACCGCATTTCTTAGAAGAGTGTAGGTCGTCGCGTTGATAACAGGCTTTAAATTAAAGCACTTACTGTTGGGCTAGTTGGTTTTGGTTCATATTTAAATATTTAAATATGAACATGCTTTAAAAGCGCTGTCAATGAGTTTGCGAAAACACGGGTGCCGGCGCTTACAGCGTTGATTAAAAATTTCCTTGCCGCAAGGTATGCTTTTTTTTTTCTTTGTAGAAGGTAGAGATGTAAAACTTTCGAAATGTTGAATGCCGGGAAAAAAAATTGGAGGCGATAGTTAAGCTCTGCCTTAAGGGTATGAAGCGATAGCTTAATGGGTTAACGTTGTTATGCTCATGCATAATTGGTCATTTTCTATTTCATGCGTCACGAAAAGAAAAACCTAAATAGAAACTTTTCTTTTCTGATGTTCCCTGTTCTTTTTTTCAAGCCCTCCCATCACTTGTAGGGGTCAGAAGAAGTATCATTCTTACTTCAGTGAACCTTAGTAGCTTCAAAGGCGTCTTCAGTGCCACAATACACCACTGAAAAGCATACCCTGCGGCCTGCGAACTTTTGAGGTGCCCTTAACGTAGGACGTTATAGGGGTCCCACGGTGGAGCACGGACTAATCAACAACAGTGGCATCATGCTGCCGCTCTCGTACGCGAGAACGCAGCCAAACGTGTCACTACCGGCAAAAAATAAAAACATACCAACGCCAGGACAAGTACGCAGTGCATATGTAGCTTGGCAGAGAATGAGTAAAAGGTTGTCCTTTTTTTATTGTCATTGCTTGAATGCCTCCCATTGCCACGCATGAAACTGTTAGGCATGTAGGCGCATCGCTATTGCTCTTCCGGACACATCATTTTTTTTTTTTTTTTTTTTGCACTGAAGTGACACGCATCGCCGCACGCAGGTACATGCATATCAAACTAACGCTAAGCCAAGTTTTCCCAGCCTGCGAGTTTTTTCTCATGTTACATTGCATGCATATCCACTTCGTCACTGCCAGTCCCGACCCGCAGCAGCATTCAGGTCAGTGCCACAGCAGTAGTGATGTAGGATGAACCATGCACAGGTGACACTTTTCAAGAATGAAGCATGTCGCTAGTTCCCACCCCGAGCTGTGTCCAAAATCGCTGGTTTGGCACATTAGACATTTTGTCGTGTGCCTAAGCGCCTCTTGCAAGTTACTCTTACACTTCACCTAATATACGAGCAAAACGGCTGGAGGGAGCAGCACGAAAATCAAAAAGAAAATTGAACGAACGCTAAACCTGGCAAGGTCTCTGAAACTTCTTGGCGCCGCTCGTCTGCAAACCAGCATCGACAAGTTAAAACTTGAACAGGAGGAGAACTTCCGTAGAAAAGTTTTCCTTCGAAACGTGTCACCTCGCACACGTGTTTTTAACGACTAAAACTGCCAGGGTAACAAATGAATCTACAGGTACACTTGACCGAACCAGCCATAAACAAATAGCAGAGATAATTTCATCTTCCAAAAATGCATAATTTCAATAGGCTTAAAGGCAATCAAGGGATTTATAACGAGATGTATACATTTCGATCTGATTGAAGCCGTCTAGTTGTCCCTTCATAATTTCAGTAACACATTCCCTGCCAAAACAAATGCCTCGAGCATAGGTACCGAGTAGTAAAGGCCCGACATGAAAGGACGCCCAACGAATTGTCGGACAATAAATAAGCTCGCACGTTGAACCATAGCTATAACTTGAGGGTGCCTGCAATCCACGAGTTGTCGTAGAGTGCTTCCGATTGGACGGTGCCACTTTCTAGGCGAAGAGGATCGATTGCGACGTTGGGGTTTCCCGGTCTATGGAGAAATCTACCGTGCCTCTCTGAGCGCGTGCAGCTTCATATATATATGTATATATATATATATAGTAGGCGACCTTTAGCTTCTTGGCCTTTAGGGACTTAAGGGCAGCTACAGATAAAACATGTGAGTAGTACGCCGCTGAAGGGCAATGATATAGGTCAACCAGTCCTTCGAAGTGTTTTGCTCGAAAGCTCAGCACCGAATTTCCGGGCTACCGGCGTGTGAAGGAAATTGATCGGGGCTGAGAAGTGTTATTGTTTGCCTTCAACCAAAGTGGAAACTATATAAAACCAAGTGCGCCATGGGAACGCGTACCATTTCAGCTGAAGTAGGGTTCGCACGCGCGAAGGTTCTGAAACCTTCGGAACATGACGCCGAATTGCTGGCGTTTATTTTGTCCTCCTCACTTGTCTCTGCGACCCCCTGCTTCGTTTTCATCTCCTTGGGACACGATCCGTTATCCTAAGAGGCTATCAGTTATGTTTTCTTTGCACTACATATCATGTCCGTGCAATTTTTCTTCGTGATTTCAGCTGGATATCTTTAACTCGCTTTTATTCCCTCGTCCCATCTGCTCTCTTAGAGCCTCTTCACTTTACACCTATCATTTTTCTTTCCACAGCTCGCAGCACTGTACTGAACTTTATTTCAAACATTTTAGTTAGACTCCAAGTTTCTGAGCCCTATAAGTGGACACTGGCAAGCGATAAACATTCTCACCTGCTGTTTCAAGGATACTGGAAAATCGGTATTAGTTATTCCGATGGGTCGACCCTGAGCAAGATCTTGATATGTTTGTATGCTTTCGGTGTCTGTGGGTTTGTGCCAAGTGAAAGTAGTAAATAAAAAGAAGTCAAATAGATATCCGTGACTGGAAGTCGAACCCGCGGCGGCGCAAACAGGTCAGCATCTCAGGCCACTGCGCGAGAGCACTAGTTATCGCCGCAGCCGAACACGCGTCGTGTTAAGCTGCAGTACACTCTTGCATTGCGCATCGTCTTCTTCGTCCACTATTACTCCTATGAAACTAATATTCGCTTCTTGGAGCTATCTAGCGGTAGTGACAGAGATATGTGTGCTGCATGCGTTGGCGTCGACAACGTTGGGGCAGAAACAGGGCACTAGAGGAATACCCGTTGGCGCTGACAACACTGCTGCAGAAACGCGGCACTGGAGCATATGTCGCCGGCGTACATTTGGTAAGTTGGCATTGAAGATGAAAAAAATTGAACACGTGCATAACTGGCTCCCTAAGTCATTGCAAACCTCAGTCGCGCTTTCAGGTGCTTGGCAGTGGCGTCCACGTGCGAAAAACTGCTTTCTCACAATATTTCGTGCTTAGCAATGCTAAACCACCAGCAGTTTCTTTTTTGTGACCGGAGCTCTGACATTAGGAGCACATGAACTCTAGTATCGTGTTCGTTATTCGTGCTCACCCGATAGCTCTTCAGTTGTTGCTTTGTTTTAAGACTACCTGTCTGTTCTTCTACATGTAGATAGCTTCAAGTATTTCGAACGTATTTGTTATATACGGGAGCTGCTTGTACGCAGACATCGTATGTACGTAAGCACATTCTATCAATTGTCATAAAGGGGGTTTGTAACGCTACTTGCAAACCCCCTAGTCTGCGGTTATTTAGACGGGCGCGTAGCCAGATTCTGGCGCAGTCGACAGGATGGCTAGTGAAATGTGCCTATCGAACATTTTCTGACAGCGCTGATTCGTCAGTTACGATGCACGAAACGTGACGCTGCTTACCGCCGCATGCTTCGCCAGTTTTAATCCTCCTTGCTGCCAAACATCGCGTGAGCAGCGGTGGCGACGTCTGGTGCGCTGAGGGTGAACCTCGCTTTCCCAAGAGATGAGATCGTGCCGAACACAGGACGACGAGAGGCGCCGCTTCGGCGCTCGTTCGAGGCGACAGCGTGCCCTGCGGGGAAACCGTTGCCGAGCAGTTCCCGCTGCTCGTAACGTGATTACTCGGTCCCGCTTTTCCCCCAAACGCAGCCACTTTATCGGACATCACGAACGGCATCTTGAGCGCTATGCGGGGTCGATCGGAGCCACTTTATCCGACATCTTGCGCGCTATGCGGGGTCGGTCGGAGCCATTTTATCCGACATCTTGCGCGCTATGCGCGGTCGGTCACAGCCACTTTATCCGACATCTTGCGCGCTATGCGGGGTCGGTCGGATCCACTTTATCCGACATCTTACGCGCTATGCGGGGTCGGTCGGAGCCACTTTATCCGACATCTTGCGCGCTATGCGGGGTCGGTCGGAGCCATTTTATCCGACATCTTGCGCGCTATGCGGGGTCGGTCGGGCACGCATCCACGGGTTGAGTACGGTCGGAAATGTGGTAGCGCGTTTCATTCCGGGGAATGAGGAGGGCATCGAATCGGTACATCGTTGCGAGGCACAATCGGAAAGAATAATTGGCATGTTATTTGCCACTGGAGTGAGGCAAGCACAGAGTACGCTTCGGACATAATCAGCCTCTGGCACATACAATGTGCAATTATCAATATTTTTGTGATAGTCTTGTATCGCTTACGATCCGCGCGCATTTTTTTTTTTGTATTGGACATCTTTGATTAATTTTAACCACGTATATATAATTCTCATATTATGAATAAAGAAAGAAATGAGCTGAAACCTCCGGCAGTATCTTATTAAGACTTGTTTTTATTTCACTAACGTCAATACGTAAGAAACGGCTAGTCCCTGTTTGAACAGCGGATACTTCTCGACAGAAAAGGTAAGAAACCCGCACTTAAAGCGGCACATCAGCTGAATAATCATGCTAAACGCAGCCACGTAGCTGCAATAAACAACAAGCAACGCCACTAACAGTTCTTAAACGCAGAAAAAATAAATCCGATTAAAATCGCTGTAAAGTATTGCATGAGACTTGTTGACTTTCAAGTCGTGTCGGTTGCAGGTATACAAGCAAATAATGGAAGCAGAAGACAGCGTTCTCGCATTCAGGTTTTTGCTTCAGTGTGCTTTTCTAGTAGGTTCCCCTTATCGTACAAGAGCTGTACGGGCTAGCATGTTTTCTGTGGGCCTACAAGTTGGCTTGAGGCGCATCCAGCGGCTTCCTAAAGCCTAGCAAGACTGCTTTACGTTTACTAACGAGGCCCACCTCCTGACGTGTACTTAGCGTTTGGTAATGCTTTGAACGGTGCCTCAGTAAGTCACGTACACAAGCTCTTGAAGTCTTCTGCACGTGTGCCCGTAATCTGTGTACCACCCTACTCGGCCTTCTGATATGCATTGCATTACTGGTTGGGGAAAAAAAACTGAAGAGGCAAGTGGCAGAAACACGGTTTTTTCTATAATCTCCTTTAACAGATGCACACCGATTTCCCCCTTGTTAAAAGACGTGCTCAAAAGCAAGAGGTCCTTGAAAATTGTACACCGTGCGATTTAAGCCGAGTGTATTTGCGGCATAACGTAGATTCGATCAAAACGCATGAAGGCGGGCTAACAAGCTGGCGGCCGTGTCTTTTTTAGGAGCATAACAGAACACTGCACGAATCATGGCACGCAGCTAAATTTGAACTTTTAACCGTGCTCGTCAGCGGGAAACCATGAGCACGCGGGCACCTGCGAAAGCAAGCCCAATTCGAACACGTGGCGGTTTTGGAGGGTACACACAGCTACAGCACTGCACTCTTAGGCGACTTAAGCGTCCCCATTTTTCTCTGCAGTCATGTGAAAAAAAAAGGCTGCCTTGACATATAGGGAGGATATTTTAAATTAAGCTTAGCAATTATAAGCCATTCAGGAGTTGCATCTGTACAACTGGCAATGGGCATTTGCACGCAAAAAATAATTATAATGGGCGTGTAAGAACGTTGTTGCAGTGGTTGGCGTTGCTGTTGTCTTGAAATGAAAAATAAGGAACATATATGCGTTAATTGGGGGCTCCCATAGAAGCCTGTGTACCCCATCCACACTGTCGTCTACTTATTCCTCCCTTTCATCTTCCAGGCCAACCTGAGAACTTAGATTTCAACCTTCTTCTTTCATGACCTACGTGCAAAGTTTTTTACCCTGCCGCCGCGCTACACCAGACATCAGAGAATACGGCGGTTGACCCCATAAATGCTTCCCGTTTACAACTGGCTCCCGATTTATCTGGTTAAGCTAAATTCGACTTCAGTTCGCTACCACGTTTCCCCTTGTTTTGCTTGGTTTATCTCCGTTTAGCTTTCTGTAAGCTTGAAAATTGAGTTGCATCTAAATGTTCGCGCAGTTGTTCTTCGGCTTTCCTCTTGCGATAAGCTGTCTGAGCTCCTCGTTCCGAGCCGTCGTTCCCTCTGTTTAGCGGTCTCTGAAACCATGTACACATGCCTCCGCACTCCAAGATGATGATGATGTCCTCAGGCTTAATGGCACATAAGTGACTTCATCATCACCGCCTCTTCCTTCTCGCTCGTCTTTGCGTTTCGCGCTCTTCATCTGTTCCCGCATCCCGTTTAGCAAGGTTAAGCTCTGTTTCGGCTTGCCGCCTCGTTATATCCACTGGGTCCGCTGGCTCACGTTGGCGCGCTCTTCTTTTGCGTTGCTGTTCAGCTCGCCAAGCATTTCGATCGGCTTCTGAATTTGTCGAAAGACAGGCATCACCTATGATTTACCCTCGGCTCCACTGATCTTTCCTTCGGCGACTTCATCCTGCGCCTCTTCTCCCTGGCATCCGCATGTGCAAGCAACTGCGTTTCTCGCTGTTCATCTTCACACCCCCTCTCCACTCGGTTGCTGTGGACGCTCCCCCCCCCCACCCTTTACAAAAAGTTTTTAGTCTATAGACTCTCTATAGACTTCTGTCTATAAAGTTTACAGACTCTCTCTAGACAAATCCTAGAGAATAGTCTATAGGCAATACAAATGCTACAGACAGTCTATAGACAATCTGTAGATTTATGGCCATAGACATTTAGTAGACTTTTGTCTATAGACAATCTATAGACTATGAATGCTATGAATATACAAAAATAAATATCTATAGGAAGCCAATAGAGTCTATAACAGGTCTATAGACTGTCTATAGACCATTTTCATAAGGGCTCGAGTTTACCTGAGATGTCTTCCATTGGCTGCAGCTAGCGCGACGCTCCTCCGAACTTACCCAAGCTACTCCGAGCTTCACCTGGCCATAACGACTTTTTCGATAATGACGCATCTAGTGTTAGCGCAGTAAAACGTGCTAAATGCGCACGATAATGGGCCTACCACTCCTAGAAATTTTAGGACAAGGCAACTTGGTGCCTCTGCCTTCGATGTGGAAATGCTCGAGAAAATGTCAGTCATAATTCTACAGAGGTGGCTTGTATTCATAAAGACTACGATTGCGGTTTGTGGCACATGTGCGGGCGCCGGAGTCGCGGCTGCTGTAGCGGCAGCGACCGAGCCGTTGATGGCTCATCTTTCGTCATCACCCTCAGACACCTTGACACGGTTCGCTTTTTCAGCGCTGCTTACCTAATCTTCTCTTCCACCCGCATACAACCACAAAGAGCGGAATGAAACAAGAATCTACCTCTGAGGCAGGCTGCCTCGCCCGTCGTCGTCGAGTCGTGATGAAATGCGCCCGTGGCGTGTTGGCACGACCCCGCGTATTTCGCATCAACGGCTCTTCCACTACCGCGCTTGGCATGACCGATGGCGCGCCCGACGGGCGGCTTCTGGACCACTCGGTTAGGCTCTGATTGGTATGCTCGGGCCGAATTTCCACCTCATTGAGTCTCTTAGTCGGTAGATCAGGCGATACGCTTTGACAGGGTGCGTGTTTTAGAGGAAATTAACTACTCTGTTCTAGTTCTATTTCGTTTTGCCTTTCGTTGTTGGCTATTTCCTTGTTACCGCATCTTTCTGTTCGTAATCATCATCGCTTTGCCAGCTAGCTCTGATTTTTCGCATTAGCAGTTGCGTATTCACTATTCACTTCTTTCCCTTGGTACCAGCCTCCCCCTTTTATGCCCCGAAGCAATAAGTATCGCTTTAAAACAAAAGTAGGCAATAGTTACGTCACTGCAGTAACTGCACCGCGCGTGTCGCAAGAGAAAAGACGATGCGGATCTGAGGGAATAAAGACGCGGTTCCTTTACCCAGACGTGCTTAACGTGCGCAGTCTCGCGCCGGTTTTCCTCGCCTTCGGTCGCAGGGAAGTCGCAAAGTATACGCAGCGGTAAGACACGAAAGCCTCTTCCCCGGAAACGTAACCGGGCGAACGGAACTGGCACATGCATGCGGCGGCCTTCCTGTGGTCCCTGCGTAGCTCGCGGGCGGCGGAGCGAGCAGACGATGACAGCATCCCGTGGCGTAACCCGGGCGCTCGCGCAGCCCTGCCTCGAGTAGCGTAAAAAGTGAGCTTTCGCTCTTGTTCTTGTCTAGCGAGCGGATTGAAATCTTCGTCGTGACGCCCGCACCGCTCCCGCACGAAAAGCAACAGGAACGCTTGCGCCGTTGTGCGAGATTGCAGACTCTGTTGTTCAACTTCCTCTCGGATACGCGCCGACGGAACCAAATCTGGACGGGGAATTCCGCTAGCCGGTGTGTTGGCAGCCCTGTTTTTATCTCGCGTTCTTCCCCGCACCGGCTGCGAATTTCCGAATGGCGAAACAGGCATAGCGGTGCGCGGCGTGTAAAGTGAGAGCGGAAAATATTTAAAACAGAAACGAGTGGAGCTTCGGAACGGAAAGCTCCGTCGACGTCGACGCTGCATCCCCCCCCCCTGCCATCCCCCTCTGCCGTCACGTTCACTGTTGCGTCGGCTGCTGGAAACGAGGAAGCCAGGAGAGTGGGGTGAGGAGGAAAGGAATCGGACGCCTAGAAACGTCATTATCTCTGGCGCAAGGTTTCCGTGTCACGGTTGTGTGCTGCTTTCCGGCTGCGCCTGCTGTGTGTGGTAGGAGCCGGTCTTTACGGGCTATTTGATAGTTAAATGAGACTAGCTAGGTAAGAGAAGCATATTGCACCACATTTCACACGTTGACAGTTGCAACAAGTTGTCGGTGCAGTAAAGTGACTTTAACGCGCGTCCGGAAATTGAAAGCAAATACGTCCACAAAAACGTGCCATATTTTTACGACAATCATATTAAAGTCCAACAGTATCAGAATAGTAATATTTTAACTACTGGTGATTAAGCGCCTGCTTTCCAGCACTATATATCTGCCGTTTTTCCTTATAGTACCAGTGGTGTATGTAGAAGTCTTTATTTACTATTCGCACAGTGACGTTTTGAAAAAAGATGGTCAGTTAAAGTTGTCAGGCATTTCTTTATACAGTGACTGACGCGAAGCGAACTGTAAATCAAAGACAACTCATTCCTGAGGAGCGAGTGTTTATTTTTTTTTTTCGCCTCTTTTCGAATTGTTTCCTTTTACGAAATCAAGCAGTAAGGGGTAAATCCGGGCAAGTCGACGACTGTTCTTTGCTGCGAAAGAAAAAAAGAGCCAGTGTCCTTCACTTCTTACGTAATCTCGTGACACCGGCGACGCCCAGTGGCGCAGCTCTTCATCCGCTCTGAGTGGAAGACGTATAAAAGTATAAGCAAAGCGAAGAAATCAAAAGAAAAGAAAGAAATGAACTCAAATACGGGGGACGAAGTAGCAAGAAGGAATCACCGACAGCCCGCACATATTGAGAGCCCGAGGAAATATATACGGCGTCCCACTGTACGGACCAGCGCGCGTGCATATATATGCACAAGCATACTACGCGAGCGAAGTCACGTTTCGTAACCTCTGCGCTGATCCTCGCGAACCTGTCTCGGACGAACTTATACGCTCTACACGCAAGATGGAGAGGGACTCCCAATTCGGAAACACCGCTGAGAGAGTGCTCATTGTAAGCGGACTAGGTTTGTCCCGAAGGAGGAACGAAGGGCGGAAGGAGTGACGACAACGGCGGAGCCGTAAGCAGCCTCTCTTTCCTCGTCATGCGCACTTCCTTCCTTCCTTCCTTCCTGGACGCCAGGCGGAAACGGACGGAAGTGGCGCGAGCTTGCAGCGGCGGTCGAGTGCGTGGTGGGATGAGAGAGAGATTAGGGGGAAGGGTGGCTAAGACGGGCACGGCGCTCATGTTAGCGCGCGGGTGTACGCGCACGCTGAGTGCACGTCATCAGATTCAATCCGATGGCCCGACAAACAACCAGCGAGGCTGTTTTCGTTCGCAGCCTCGCGGAGTCTGTGGGGAGCGCCCTTGCAGCGTTGTAGGAACCGAGCCGTAGGCGTCGTATAAATAAGCTACGTATAAATACCGGACCTTAGAGTTTTATCCTTGTGTCTGAATGCGCGCTGCATGTAGCATCAGAAAGGGATGAAAAACGATGCTCTGTACGCGAGCGTCTCAATGATGTTCATGTTTTTCCTGATTCAAGAGTCGGCGCGAGACGAGGATGCAGCGTACTAAGGGCCCGGCGGCCGGTATTCTCCACGTGATTTGTCAATTACTTCCTGCTAGGTACACGTCTGTGTGCGTGATGAGAGAGCTTCCGCGCTTCGGTAATGCGCATGTAACAACTTCCTTGGCGCTTCCTCGGGACTCGGTTGTCTGCGGCTTCAATCTTGGTCGCTTGTCAAGTGAGTCCACAGGAGGAGGAGGAGGGCACCGTCGCCGTGGCTGCGAAGATTTTATCGACTGTGTCAGCTGCTCAGACGAGTCTCAGTATCCACTCAGTCGACCCAAACATTTTGCTCGTTTCAACCTTTGCATAAAAAAAAACAACAATAAAAACTGAAAGTCAACTTCAGAGAGTCATCAGGCGAAATACTGCCTAGTAGCTTCGCAGACTTGTCCAGGGCTTTAGTCAGCGTGCACCAGCCACCTACGCAGCCTTGGCAACCAAATGACCCAGGTCGCCAGCCCGAATTAAACATGTGGACACATGGCCCTCAGCATCGCGCACTGCTAGACCATCAAAGGAATGAGCCACTACTTGTTTGTTTAATTTCAGCGGCATGAGAAACTAGCGCACAAGGGTCAGAATTTTGCACTCCTGCTTTGTATATCAGTCAGAAAAACTTCCCCGAACCCAAAGGCTTTCCTCAGCCCGCCCAAATAGCTTGGACACGCATCTGCAACAAACCGTCTCCTCTGCGCTTCTTTCAAATGTTCGATGTGTCTTTTTGCAAAAGCACTCAGGCAGTGCCACTCGTGACGGTTTGGATTTATGCGCAGGGAGACAGAACCAGCATCTTTTTTCTCTGTTTCGCCGTGTACGCCTGTTGAGAAACCATACACGCTATGTGAGAGCGTTCGACATTTTCTACTACACCGCCTCTTCGCTGCTGTGAGCCTTTGGTGCTCTTCGAATGCCATTCATTGTTGCCCTGGTGAAGTGCGTGCCTGACGCGCAAGTCAGCCACCAGGTGTGTTAGTCCATTGTATTTAGGAAAACATCAAGGTGGGGCAGACTTCAGTTGGGGAGTAACTACGCTTTAGCATCCACCTGAGCCCAACTACACGGCTACAAGGGAAAGCTATAAAGCTTTCACGGAAATTTCGCAGCTGAAGAAAAATTCTTCCTGGTCCAGAGATCAGGGCTATTTAACGAATGGAAATACTCAGTTGATGCACAGTTGAAAAAAACTCATTTGATGCACATTTGAAACAAACTCACTTGATGCACATTTGAAGCGAATGTACTGTGCGAAAACCATTGCACCGATTATGGAAGAGGGGACGAGGACGGAAGGGCGGGTCACAAAGCGGGCTCTAGGCAGCACGTCTCCGCAGCCACCCGTTGCGCTCCGCCTACCAAAACAGCTTGACGCGACCGTTCCGACGTCAGTCATTGCTACTCCGACCTCTCCCACTCGTCGCTCCGAGTAGCAATCAGGTGTCGGCAGCAAATTAAAGGAACGCGGGCCCCAGTAATCGGTGGTCACATTGTGCTAAAGTTGCGCAATCCTAGCGGCATATTGTATAAGTAAGGTATAGAAAGACGAAAAGGCAAGACGTTTCCAGGTTCGCAACATTGCTCTCCTCGCTGTAACAGTGCTGAACAACGCCATTTCCAAGAAGCAAGTGTCCTGTGCTGCCACATGCGCATGTATGGGAATTGTGTACAGCACGCCCAAACCTCACGTCGCTCTCTCCCCAGCCTTCTCTTTCTTTGTTTTTTTTCCACGGCACAGAGATATTTGAAAAGTCCTGAAGCAAAAAGCGCCGCTTCGACTCGTCATGTGCACAAAGGCACAAAAGAGGAGGGAGTACATAGTGTGTGGGCGGAAAGTTATCAGTGTCCCTGCTATAGCTGCCCTTGCAAGGGGGCCTAGTTTTGTCTGCGTTTGATTTTTCCATATATGAAAGAAGTGGAGAATCCGAGGTATATACGTGTTACTTGCAACTAAGCACAGTACACGTGCTAATGAAAAGGGAACAGAACAGGGAAGTACAGATAGCACAT
This sequence comes from Amblyomma mixtum, assembly GCF_055824585.1. Taxonomy (NCBI): domain Eukaryota; kingdom Metazoa; phylum Arthropoda; class Arachnida; order Ixodida; family Ixodidae; genus Amblyomma; species Amblyomma mixtum. Next base: position 307,702,826 of record NC_143013.1, on the reverse strand, counting down.
TATGGCTACCACCCAAACCTGATAAAAAAAAAAAAAAAACAGATGAGCCGCCCTTCGCAAGAAAGGTTTTAAACTCCCGTTCTCAAGGGAAGCGCCGGTGCATTACGCAAGGCGGCAAAGCCTTGAATTTCACACACGCGTCACGGGAAGAAAGCAGCGAAGCGTCTTCCGTACTCGACGACCGGCGGCGACAGTGGTCATGCCCTTGCCTGAGGCGCGGTGTCTTTCGCTGGATATTGGGCGTCGTGGCTGCGCGCGCGGCCGCGAATATAAGTTTCCTTTTTCGCGCTGACCAGCGAGAAGACACCTTGAGGCACGTGCGCGTGCACTGCATGCATGCGCCCCCCCCCCCCTCTCTCTCTCTCTCTCTCTCCACTCCCTCACGGCTTTTCCTTGGCCGCCTCTTCTGCTACTGCTGTGCGACCGGTTCTGAGGCCCAGAGGGTAACCAGACTTAAGACCTGCGACACACTGGAGAATGGTCGAAAGATAAAGGATGTTATATGAAAGGAAGACAAGCCCGAACGACTAAGGGGTCCGCCGATGACTCTTCCTTATTTTCTCTACGTTTTTTTTTTTTTTTTGGTAACTGCACCTGCGTGCCCCTCCCGGTAACGAGAAGCAAAGTTCTCTTTTGTCGAAGTGCTTACATGATCCGAGAGTGATCTGGTGAACACAACGCACTTAAGGCTCACTGGCTTCATGTATGGAAAGCGTCATACAAGAAGCATGCAAATGAGGCGAAAATCGCCTTTGTCCCTCACTGCTCGCGAATTGTCTTTGTGAATGCGTGCACGTGCTTTTAATTTTTCGATTTGACATCTTCCTTTCATGTAAAATTAGCGTGCAATGTTCAGTTAAACAGCTAGCAATAACCGTAGCAGTCGGTTTGGTCTCCACTTCTTATCGTTAACACAGTAAGCTCGGGAACCTAATTGCGTATAGAGGTAATCCAGGTTTACCGGCTCATCTGCAGGCGACTTGAATATTAACACATTTTCTTTTTTTGCATTCTTCTCCGCCTAAACGGCCTCACTAGATCCTTGTTCCCGCCCTTCCCAAGAGGGTCCAAGTTGCACTTTTTTATCCTGGTGCATCGCCATCGCTGCACCGTGCAAGCGTAACTAGCATATTCCCACGCATATATACCATGCCTGCAATTCGTGTTCCCGACGTAGTTCCTCGAGACGCTGCTGTGCTGCCGAGGGAATAACTACAATGAAGCGAAAGGGTTGCTTCGCTTCCTCTAACAACGGGCGCTAGCCGCCTTATAGCGCGCAACAATCACCGGTTATCAGTCGCTCCCAGCACCTTACTATTTTCGGTGCCGCGCACGGAGCCTTCCCTGCTGTTTTGGTACGTGCCCCCGCTTACGCGCATTCTACTGCTGGGCCAGCCTAAATAAAGCGTTTGCGCAGAAACCTTTCGGGCTGCTCTCTCATTCACTTTTGTTGGCGGGAAAAATAAAAGGTGAGCAATGAGTGGGCGTAAAGGGACGCCGTTGGCGCCTTCAGTGAGATCGCGCAGACACAATGACCCGAAACTTCGTGCAAGGAAAGGAAGTCTTCTTCTACGTGATGTCACTGGCCGATTCGCACTCCTCTCAACAATCGCTGATGAAGAAATGCACAGCTTCTTGATAAAAGTGCACAGCGTGAAGCGCAAAACGTTCTTTCTTCCTCCGTATAACTTTTACTTCTTGCGTCATGCCCCCAGCTACATTGCCTCATCGTGAAACTGACTTTCTCTTTGTGTTTATTATCTCGACTAAATTCCCCGTTGTGGCCATGGTTCAGGATCTCAACGTTGCTGTTTTTCTGTAAACAGCCTGGTAAACATTGGTTAGAGGATTTAAGCGCGCACTATACAACACTTCCTTAGTTTTTCGCGGTGGCTTTCACCCTGTTCGCATACAACGAGAAAAGGAAGTTTGCCACCTGTCTGAGTGGTTAATGCGTAGCGTGTGTTGTGTAACGAAGCAACTGTAAACCTGCACACAAGAGTGACCACAAGCACAGGCAGAAAATTAAAGGGTGCCGAGGGTCAAATAGTGCATTAGGGGACCTGAACGTTTCGCAGAAGGCATGCCACTATATCGTGCAGCACTGGTCACATTAGTTATCAGGCGAAAGAAGAAAAGCCCGCGTCAGCTTGAAAAACATGAATCATCATCATCATCAGCCCACTGCAGGGCAAAGGCCTCTCCCATGTCTCTCCAATTAACCCTGTCCTTTGTCAGTTGCCGCCACTGCATCCCCGCAAACTTCTTAATCTCATCCGCCCACCTAACTTTCTGCCGTCCCCTGCTACGTTTGCTTTCTCTTGGAATCCACTCCGTTACCCTTAAGGACCAGCTGTTATCTTGTCTTCGCATTACATGCCCTGCCCAAGCCCATTTCTTCCTCTTGATTTCAACTAAGATGTCATTAACCCGCGTTTGTTCCCTCACCCACTCTGCCCTCTTCCGATCTCTTAACGTTACACCTATCATTTTCCTTTCCATAGCTCGCTGCGTTGTTCTTAACTGAAGCTGAACCCTCTTTGTTAGCCTCCACGTTTTTGCCCCACAGGTGAGTACCGGTAGGATACAGCTGTTGTATACTTTTCTCTTCAGGGATATTGGTAAGCTACCATTCATGATCTGAGAGAACCTGCCATATATGCGCTCCATCCCATTCTTATTCTTCTAGTTATTTCCCTCTCATGATCCGGATCTGCGGTCACTACCTGCCCTAAGTACACATATTCTCTTTCTACTTCAAGCACCTCGCTACCAATTGCGAACTGCTGTTCTCTTGCTAGGCTGTTGAACATTACTTTGGTTTTCTGCACGTTAATTCTTAGCCCCACCGTTCTGCTCTGCCTGTCTAACTGATGGATCATGCTTTACAGTTCTTGTCCTGAGTGGCTTAGCAAGGCAATGTCATCAGCGAATCGCAAATTACTCAGGTATTCTCCATTAACTCTTATCCCCAACTGTTCTCATTCCAGTCCCCGGAATACCTCCTGTAAGCAGGCAGTGAAGAGCATTGGCGAGATCGTGTCTCCCTGCCTGACACCTTTCCGTATTGGAATTTTATTGCTGACTTTATGGAGTACTTTAGTAGCTGTGCAATCGTTATAAATATCTTCCAATATTTTCACATAACTCTTCTGCACCCTGATTCCGCAATGCCTGCATGACAGCTGAGGCTTCCACTGAGTCAAATGCTTTCTCGTAATCAATGAAGGCTATATGTTGGTTATATTCTGCCCATTTCTCTATCACCTGATTGATAGTGTGAATGTGCTCTATTGTCGAGTATCCTTTACGAAAGCCTGCCTGATCATTTGGTTGACTAAAGTCCAAGGTTGTCCTGACTCTATTGGCGATTACTTTAGTAAATACCTTGTAGGCAACGGACAATAAGCTGATTGGTCTGTAATTCTTCAATTCCTTGACGTCTCCTTTCTTATGAATTAAGATAATGTTAGCGTTCTTCCAATTTTCTGGTACTCTCGAGGTCACAAGGCATTGCGTATACAGGGTGGCTAGTTTTTGTAGCACAATATTTCGATAATTTTTGCATACAACTCAGTCGCACGGAAATTCTCGATGGATGATAAGCATGCTGTAAAAAATTACGTGACTGTCTTGACGGTTCCGTATCACGTACTTGTTGCCGTGGCAAGTATAGTTTACTTGTCGGTGTTCTAATACAGCAGTCGGGAGTACGAAACACTTCTTAAAATAACGATGAGAAGGACTGAGCTGCGTGGATTCGGTATGTTATGCAGAGAGTGAGTTAAAACCATTAAATGCGTTGATTTATGTTTTGGTCGTCACTCTTGCTAGGATAAAAGGCAGCAAATTACTTCTGGTATCGTTTTTTTCTGTTTTTTTTTTTTTTTTCTGCTTCTGTTGGTGAACTAGGCACGGAAGTTTAGCTCTGAGGAATGCTCACTACATATGTGCGCACTGCGAAGAGTAAATTGCAAGAGCACGATAAAAGCTACATTATTAAACCTTCTCAGCTCCCGAAGTCTCATTTGAAATAATGCAATCCGATGGAAACTAGAAGAGGATCATCATTGGTTAGTATTGCTGCTTGTTCAAGGTTTTTAGTTTACGTTTCTCATTTACATTACACTAGAGGAAGTTTAATTGAGATTATTACCCGGTTTCATTCAACCCTCTTGCATTGAATGCAAGCTACGCAATGTTATAAGTGTTAGCAAAATTAATGATCGATATTTTATGTCACTGACTGCTAAACCTGCAGCAATAAACTTATTTGTAATGTAGCATCTAGCATTATTGTTCTCCTTATGCAATCATTCAGTGCCAAAGTTCGTCAGATGACAGATCTCTAAAACCCTGCCTCGGACGGCCAGTTTGACAGACCGCACAACCGGCAAACGAAACGTACGCACACGTGACCAAACCTGTCAGCTGTCTTGAAGCGTGCTTTCTGTATCCAGCACGTCCCGTCAGCGCATCGCAGAGAAACGTTCACGTGTTTCTTTGGGAGAGAAAAGAAGCCAGGAAAAAAACAAACATACCCGGGCATAAAAGCTCGCCGTGCGTCGCAGACATCACTCACCGGTGACGTACGTGAGGACCGGCTCGGTGACCTCCTGGCGGTTCTCGATGAGCCTCTCCATGGTCTGGCCGATGTGTTGCCGAGTGTGGGCTGACGCCTCCGCCCCGTGCGCGTAGCGTTGACCGAGAGCCCGCTCGGCCGGTCACTCGCCGCGTTGCCGCCTCCAGTCGCCTGTGGTCCCGTTGTGCGCGCACCCGACGCGCGCTCTCACTCTCCACTCGGCTGTGTTTCGGTCGTCGCCGCTTGTTTCCAGGGGGGCGCTGCATGACAGGCGGACGCCGCCTGCCGCTGCGTGGCGCGACGGCGAGGCGATACACGCACCAGGCCGGCTGCTAGCCACGTGCGGGGCAGCTGTCGTTTCTACGGCGTTCTTTCTCTAACAAACCCGTTTGTAAAGCTCTCTCGAAAGGTTCCCCGTACTCTCTCTTTCTCAGTTTGCGTCATGAAAGGTTGCGCTTGAGTGGTTAGTTCGGTTAGCTCGTTGCGGCTGTCACCGCAAGGTTGCAGTTGTGCAAGATGCGATAAATGAGCGGTCGATTGGTGCCGACAGGGTTTCCACTTAATTGGGCCAATCTACCGAGCGCTGCACTCGCTTGGAATTTGCAGGGAGGTGCGAAACGATAGACAATTGCACCCCGCGTGCGGTGCAAGGGAGGTTAGGAAACGTTGACCGGCGAGAGGTTCGATATTTGATCAGCAAGTAACCGGATGCTTGTTGGCACCAAGACGGTTTTCTCGAAGCTAGCCGCAATAACACAGGGTAGCATTAACAACAAAGGTTATTCAGTACGGTATGGTTTCTTGGATTTAACGTCCTAATGCTGCGCATGGGTTATGGGGGACGCCGTAGTGAAGGGCTCCGGATTAATTTGATAATGTTGATAATGTTAATATTCAACATGAACCCTGCACTTTGTATTTCTTGTTGATGTTAGCGACCACTGTATTATGTAACGACTGCCCCCCCCCCCCCCCCCCCCGCCCTGATGTAATGGCCTAAGCCAAGGGCTCCATGGGTAAATAAATGGTGATGATGATGATGATGAATTTCGCCCGCTTCGGGTTCTTTATCGCGCACTGGCATCGCATAGCACGCGCGTATTTCTCTATTTCGCCTGCACCGAAATGCGGACCCGGCCGGGCTCCGCGGTCGTATGCCGCAACCACTAAATCAGTATCACGAACAAAAGCAATGAGGAAGAATCAAAGTTGAGAGGGGACATGACTCTGGAGATGCAAGAAGTACAAATTTATACAATACAAAAATTGGATAAGCCTAGAAGGTCGCTATGGAGTACGGGAGTAATTCCAAAATTAATTGGACATAAAGGTTAGGAACTCACAAAGCGCTATGTGGTAAAACGAAACAATGCAAGAGTGAGAGAGAGGCTGCAAAACAGTGCAGTGCAAAGTGGTCTGTGAGGAGGTACGCGACAATACAAACGGTTTGTGAAAGCGCAAAAGCTGAGGGTTGGCTGTACGGGTGCCAGAGACACGGTCTGAGGCCCGCTGCTCGCTGCGGGGCTGCGCCTGTATTGAGGGGAGTGTGGATGACTTTGTGACCTTGTGGGCTTTTCGGAAATGCACGGTCACCTTGATCGGCGTGACAGGCTACGGCAGAAATCTCTCTAACAGAAAACTCCTTGGTTGACGCTTGTTCGCGTCTGCATGCTATAGGTATTGTCGATTGCCTGCCCATCAGACCTAATATATTCCCTGCAGGTACTGGCGAAAAGATTATCATCAATAGCCTACTATGTATTTATTTTATACTTTTGCTCTATTGGTGAACATAAAATTTCTTCCTAATATTTCGAACTCAGTTTCATCAACGAGAGCTCCTTTAGGTGTAGCACTGTTAGCTGTCTTCTCGCCATGTTCTGTTCATTTTGTAATATGTTGCTATAAAACAATATCTCTCGGGGAAGAGATAAGCTGGAAGTCGGTGACCGTACGTACTGTAATCTAGTTTAGTTGTCCGACGTTTTTTGCCTTGGAACTTTGCTCCCTTAGCCAGGATGTACCTGAAACGTCATGCAGCCTAACGCATGCTTACACGCACAATACCACCAAGTGATGACATTTTCCGACCATTCGCAGATAGCGCGCTTTACTGCAGTGAAGCTAGGCACGCTACCCTGTCGGTTTCCGCACATGGGACCAGCAGCTACACTCATATGTAAGCTTCGTGTGCTGGCTGTAACATATGATACTTCATACCAAAGCATAACCATGACCCGTGATCATGCCTGGGCGTTCTAACTCTAATTGAACCACTGGTGTGTTCTATCATAATCTCACGACGGCGCAAATATGTCAGTGACGCGGATTCTTTATATAAATGAACATTTGAAACATTGGTTACGTCCCTTTAGCACCTCCATCCCCCTTTCTCCGTCTAATGAGGCTGGGCGTCGCTGTTGGGAGGAATGGATGTATGAAGCGGCCATGACTTCATTCGGTACCGGCCGCGGGAATATGCTCTGAAAGACGAAACGTGCGTTTGCGAGACGATCACACGATCTGGCAACCCTAGGAGAAAGGGAGAGAAAAAACTTCAATGAGTGGAAAGGTAGAGACCCTGACCTGATTCGCTACACTGATGGAAAGGGGAAGGGAAGTAAAGACAGAGTTAGCGTGCAAATGTAAGCTGATGACGTCAGAATACAATGGAATGTACAGAGAGGCCCATATGAATGTAAACTCGTTGCTGTTGTTGGAGCTGCCTGATGAGGATAAGTTGTTTTCTTTAATACTAGCTTCTGTTTCTACTCTTCGTTGGTAGTTCCACTTCAGTTGAAGTATTCACCTGCTTCCTTTTTTTGACCTAGTTGATGTAGGCTGAAAAACTGCATTTTCGGTGCAAGCTTTTCTTCAAACCCAGACCAATCGCACCAGGGGTGTTAGTACTATTGGCAGAGAATCAATGCGAGTGCACTGCCCTCGATGCATTCAGCGCTGCCCGCTGCCTGCTAATGGGATTTTCACACACACAAAAAAATATTCAGATTAATAGCGTAATAGTATTTGAGCAAGTGGCGTGATTTTTTTTTTTTTCAAACGTTGCCTAGAGCACTTGCGCTTCATAGGACGCATAATTTACCGCCGTGCTTGCCCTCGCTTTCAATGTTTCATTCGTTGCGTTTTTGTGTGAGCAGCAACAGCTTTTAATCATGAGCAAATAATAAACGCGTTCGGGACAGAGTGGAAGTGATAAAGACAATGATGGTGGTGATTATAATGATAATGACAGTGCTCACAATCGTCATTGAATCGGCGATGTGTGAAAGTGTTATACCTTTCGCTTCACGAAAGATGCCGCTTTGCGGGACTCCGTCATCGATGCTGTCTGCCTTTCAGCGCAAGGTTTATTCCTTCTCGCACGCACGCGAGCACTTCGCGCTAACTTTCACTTTCGGTTTGAAAACACACCGCGGTGGTTTTGCTTTCCTGACGATAGACGACATGCGAAACTGATTGGAGATCCGGCAAAACCTTGTACGTAACTTCCGCTTGCCACCTTGGTTCGGTCGTACAAATGCGTCGTTTGCTTAACGTGCTTTTTTGATGTCGGTGAAGCTATCGTAAATCTCACATGCAGAATTTTAAAATCCAGGCTCCAACAACTTCACTGCATACACCGCTGATCATTTACCAAATGTCGATCCTTTCTTGTTGTTTTGTCAGCGCTAGCATGCTTCTAGCGTCGTCTGCTTCGATTGAAGTTTCACCGTTAGGCGATGGAGATGGCAAGAATCGGCACCATGAACTGCGTAGAAAAGGCAGGCGAATGCTGTGCAGTTGTCCTTTTAATGAGCTTTACGTATCGGTTCAAGCATCGTGCACTATTAGCGCTGTTTTATTTTTAAGAGGGCGAAAATTGGCCTGGCAAGATGGCGAGCGGCTATTTTGGAACAACATAAGGAATCTTTTGAACCAACATTAGAGGGGATATTTTTCGCGTGCTATCTAAAGAAAGAAGGTTAAGGCTGCCTTTAGTTTGAGATATGCTGGAGCTAGGTGAATATTGTCGGCAGATGAACCGGGCAGCCTTATTTTGTGGGGACTACGGCGTCTCTCATAGCCTGAATTGCTTTGGGACGATAAACCCCAATAAAACCAAACCAATCTCTTGTTGATAAGATATAACTGATATGGACTTCATATGAATGAAGCATAATCTAATCTAGAGCGGGATAATGAAGCATAAGCAAGAAGCTTTGTGTCTTTGTTTGCTTGATCAAGTGCGCGACGAATGAAACCGAGTGTTCTCTAGGTTCTGGTTAGTATGTTTTCAGTGTGGACAGTCCACAATAAGTCATGAGTTAGGCAGACACCCAAGTGCTTATAAGAAGCTACAGATTCCGACAGTTTGTTTTTAATTACGCAATTAAAAAGCAAAACTTCGATGCGTTTTGTCAATCTAACGCACTTAGCTTTTTTTTTTGGTGTTAGCAATCATCTGCCAAGCTCGGCACCATCCTTTCAGTGCATGTAGATTGGAGTGCAAGTTCATGCAGTTAGGATAATTATCTAAGGGCGATAACAAGGTCATCAGCAAAGGCGTTGAGGGTAGACGTGAAACGAGCAGAAATGTCATTTATATATATTAAAAATAGTGGAGGTCTTAAAAACGGAGCACTGGGGGACTGCCGAGTTCACATGACCAAGCGAAGATACAAAGCAATCGATAACAGCATATTGGCGTCTCTTGCTTAAGTTATCTTAAGTCCAGGAAATAATATGTCTTTATTGTATCAAGTACATTTGATATATCAGCCATTTAAGAGGGACGCGATCGAAAGGCTTCGCAAAATCTACGAAAATAGCATCAGTTTCTTCACGTTCATGTGCCATGGTGACAACTCGCGGTTATTGCAGTGAGTTGATATTCTGATATTCCCAAGAGCGCCCACGTTGGAATACATGCTGGCTGGGTAAGAGGATCTTGTCTTTTGAAAGCTATTTCACGACTTACATGGATAAAATATATTCCAACAGTTTACAAACAACTGATCTTAACGAGACGGGCCTATAATTATTGAGTTGGTTTTTGTCACCTGATGTGAATATTCACACTACGTGCGCAAGTTTTTGATCATCAGGGATATCGGCATTCTCAAGAAACCACTGAAAAATTATGGTAAATGTAAGGGATCGTTAGTGTACTCCGGGTCATCGGGACGCGGCTGGGAGCGCTCAAAGCGAAGCGTCTCCTTTCTCGGAACGCGGCCGCTCGCGAACGCGCCGGCATGTACGGGTGTCCCCCCACCCGCGGTACCGATTCGCACACGTGCTGGCGCGAATGTGTATTTGTGTTTGTTTTTATTTTTATTTTGTGGTGGAGAGAACGTTCTACTCCGCACATGCTGGCACGACCGTGCGTTTGTTTTTCTGGAAAGGGTGTTACCCTACGGTAGTTGGAGGGCTGACCATGCTCTCGATTAGCCAATGATATGAAGAATGTAGAATGATTGGGTGCTACGGAATGTGGGCCGGGCCTTTAGGGCTTTAAAACTGGGCGCCGGAGCCGGAAGAGGGGTTCTGCGCTAAGGTGAGATGCAACGCATCTTCGGCAACGCCGAGTAGGGTCCTCCCCTAGTGTTGGTCAAATGTTTAGGGGAATCCCCCAAGGTGGAGTAATTTTCTAATAAGGGAGTAATTACTCATTGGCCCTACCATAAGCTCGCCCTACCATAAGCTTGCCGTCCCGGTTAGCTCAATTGGTAGAGCGACTGCTCCGGTGTGGCGGTGGTTCCGGGTTCGAACCCCGGACCAGGACGAATTTTTCTTTAACTACGAAGTTTCTGAGAAAGCTGTATAGCTTTCCTTTGTAGCCGTATGGCTGCGCTTGGGTGGATGCCAATGAGTAATTACTCCCTTATTGGCCTCCCCTAGTATTAGCCAGATCCACCTTTTGGTTGTTTGTCTTTTTGCCGTTGTGCCTGAACTTGTATATTCTGTGTATATTTGTATATAAATCTTCAGTTATTGCCTTTTTCATCCCTGCGTCTGTACTCATCGAGAGACCGTCTCTGACGGAGCACCCCTGGTGCGAAGAGCTTCAGTCCGACTTACCAACCGTCTCTGGCGGTGCACCTGTGGTGCAAGGAGAGTAGAAGAACCTGTGAAATTTACTGTAAATATTAGTGAGATGTAGTGCTATGTTATCTTCATAATTTTAGCAGTGCTGCCATCGAGGCCTAGACTAGGTAAACGCTCAATTGCTTTAGAGATACCTTCAGAGTTGTTGCGTTCACAATTTATAGGTTATGCTGCAAATAAATCTGGAAATAAACAAGAAATACATGCAGGCTCTTCGCATTCAAAGACGCAGCAATAATAAAAGGAGTTGAACTGGTCACAAATTTCAGTTGTATTTGGGTGTCCAGACTCAGACGCTAAATCAGGCAGCTGTTTTATGGGTGCAGCAGAGATCACCTTCTTCTAAAATTTCTCTGGGTTCAACTTCAGGAAATTCGGCAAATCAAGGTTGAAGAATTTTTCTTTCATCCTCGATTTTTTTGCAAATTGTTTAGAATACCTGGTACTACTTTTGGGCAATTTCTGTATTTGCGCGCTTAGCATTCAAATACAGGCGCTTCTTCTTGTTGAGGAAACGTCATGTGTCCTTCGTATAGCATCGTTGATCGCTTTTTTTCTTAGATCATTTTTTTTTTCAATTTATCTCACCAGCCACCTTCTAGGCTCGTCACGATAGTGTACCCAGTTGTTTGAGGCAGATCTATTATGGCAGCGTTTCAAAATAGAACATAAAATTTGTCTAGGTCAGGGGTCTAACCTGTAATATTTGCTCTTTCGCAATCATAGATAGTTTTTGTCTGGGAAGGCTGATTTGGTGTAATAATACGTTAAAAACAATGCGCAACGTGGTGGTTGCCGATAGTACATACACCCATGCTCGGTTTAGAATGCGTTGTAACAGCCAAATCAAGAACCGCATCACCATATGTCGGTGTCATAACAAGTTACGACAGCTTGAAAAATGATAATAAATGCAGATATTGTGATTGGTCTGTCCTCACTGAAAGCGCAGCATCGTTTGTTACGAAGACACATGTAGACACCTTTGATCGCTTCTAGGCTTCATTCAATGCGCAACCTTCTTATATATGCATTTCATCCCCTTTTATTCCTTGAAGCAAGAAACGTCCTAATATATAAAAACACTAATACGTAATTGCCTAAAATATCGATTCAAGCAAGAAGAAAAGAAAAAAAAGTAAAAAAGTGCTTGCCAAGTGCTTGTCACGCCTACAGGAAGCTACGCACCTTTGAAGGAAGAAAAAAAGGACTTTTTTTTTCCCCTCAACGTTTAAAGTCCTAATGCGCGTAGTCAAGTCCTCGGCAGAGGTATACCGCCAAGAAAGGAGGTCAAGGACAATCCTTGCGGAGTAGCTCCGAGGGAGGGACACGCGAAAAGAACAAAAAGGGAAGAGAGAAAGAAAGGAATGGATGCCGCCCCAATGCACGCCCGGCGTCGAGTCAGCGGGGCAGCAGTCAAGACGCAAGAGAGAAGGGCGGAGAAGCAAGGTAGTCTTCGCGAAGGCGACTTCTCTGTGCACTCAGCGATCCGGGTCCCCCCTAATTGACGTGCGACGATCGATACGTCCGGCTGAGAATGGGACCGGGACCGCTTCCCTCCCCTCCACGTTGCTGCTGCAGCTTACGGACACAAGTGCCCTCTCTGCTGTCTGAGTCCGTGTGCCCTGTTCTTGAACACAAGAAAAAATAACAACAAAAAAACGAGTGATAACCTTGCAGGGAGTGCCTATAATAGGGCCGAGTAGCCCACAACAATGCGCTCGGTGGAGACGTCGATCCAGCGCGACCTTCTTTCGTTTTTGTGTCTTCGGTCGTGGTTGCTTGGAGGCCGGCCGTCCTTGGCATACGTATATAGCTGGATTTTTGAAATGAAATTTTTCGGTTTAATGAGCTGGCCATTTGCAACGCCAGAAGGAAGAAATCTGAGGGCAAAACTTGTATAACGCAATGATATAATAGGGCCTTCACCGAGAATTTCTTGATACTCAGTGAGCATAAATTTCTTGGCACTCATTTAGTCGTGCCTTTGGTCGTTCTGATTGTTAATAAATTTCATTCTTAGTGAGCATTGCAAAATGGTCGGCCGCAGGCGCTGCTGCCGTTTTGTAGTACTGTTATTTGTTGTTGTTGTTGTTGTTGTTGTTGTTGTTGTTGTTGTTGTTGTTGTTGTTGTTGTTGTTGTTGTTGTTGTTGTTGTTGTTGTTGTTGTTGTCGTTGTCGTCGTCGTCGTCGTCGTCGTCGTCGTCGTCGCCGTTGCTGTTGTTGTTGAACAGGCATGGTGGTTACTTGAGTTCAAAGGTCTGATGCTGACCGCTGCGTCGGTGGCAGTTTGATGGACGCGAAATATTTGCACATCTGTGTACCGAGCCCTTTAGTGCGCGTGAAATACTACTTGGTGATAAAAATTAATCTGGAACCCTCCATTACAACTTTCTTCATAGCCTTTAAGGTATATATATAAGCCTTGACACATAAAAGCCCATCACCTGTGCACAAGGGAAGTATTGTAATTTCCTCACCACATTCTGCAAGCTGTCTACAAACCACGGGGCTCAATCGCTCCTCAGGAAAAAAAATGGTAAAGATTGTCCGCATATAAGAGCCGACAATATGTATAAAACTCGCAAAGCCCACCTCTCGAAAACTGTTAATCGTGTCAGTAAACAGGGCAGAGTGCGCCGAACACTCTTCTTTTCGAAGGCACCGCGACTAATTCTCTGCAAGCATTTACTTTCCTACCTTTCTATCTGCGAAAAAAAAAAACTCTCAGCAGATCATGCTTTATAGAAGTCAGGCGCCTATGAACAGCAACAGGCATTATTTTCATTTTAACGACAAGTCAAGCGAACGATCCACCTTCCATCACTCACGTCTTGCCGCATCATATTTCGCCTCTGTCTTCTTCGCACTCTTTATTACCACCCCCACCTGAGAAGCGCGAAACAACGACCACAGCATTGCACGCATTAACAACCGCACGTCAGTCCTAAACTCTTCATTTTTTCCAGGCGCAGTAGCGCTGTGAAACTCTCTGCCAAATACCACTACGTCTTGCACTGACCATAAATCATTCCTATACAAACTGAACGCCCACTTTTCATGACGTCAACCTTTTCCGCCTACGTTGCTACCCTTTAGCCAAGAGAATGTCATTTACGTTTCTATATGACATTCATTTTGGGCTAAACTTTCCTCTTTTGGCATTCCGTGTTCTTATATTTATCTTGTTGTCATTTTTTTTCTTTTATAAAATTAACACGTGCGCTTTACATAGCTGTGTTTATTAGATGTGACATTTGGTCAACTAGTGCTTTTCACTCTTTTTTCGTTTTGCTTTTCTTGTTCTGGTCTTTCCTCGCTTTCGGTGTGTTTTTCGTCCGCAGTTAAGTTTTGTTCTTGCTCCTTTATAATGCAATGTCCTCATACATTTAAGGACACTATAAAAGAAATAAATGAAGCAATTCTCGATATCAACATGCCAGTAAGTGCCTGTAAACACATGTGTATAAATTTGTGTCAAATGTGCCAGTAAAAAGGCTTAAAACAGTCAACTCAACTCTGCGATCGTAACGGAAGCACATTGAAATCCTGACGTAAAAATACATCGGGATAGTGAGAATCATGGTGGCTAACTTTAAAAAAAAAAACTGCATTTTCTGCACATAGAGATAGTCTACAAAGCACAAATTTTTAAGTCTCAAACAAGTTAAGCCTATGTATTGTATGCCGGAAACTACGGTGGATGTATTGGGTAAGGACAGCGGGGTGTGCCTGACGGAAGCAATTGTAGAAGAACAATTTTTCAGCATGCCTCTGGCGAATTTCACAAAAGCAGCGTGGCCTTGTCATGCAGCGAACATCACGCGTCTTGAACACGATACTCTGGCTCCGAACAACGGTCTTGTTACGTCGAAGCTAGAGAGTAGCGCTTGTACTCCCACTCTGGAGAATGTCATCCATCACTGAGTTCCCCTTCCACGCAGCCTCTTCCGTCTCGGGGCCTAGGACTAACAAAGGAACTCCCTATTTGCTGTCCAAAGGCTTCGTCGAGTATGTAAACAACCGTCCAGAGACTTTGCAATGGGCAACAATGAGCATTTTTCTGAACGGTGGATTGGTGGGCAACACACAGCGGGGGGGGGGGGGGGGGGGGGGGAGGCTTGAGGGCACACTTAAGTTCCACCTTAAGGGTACGACGCGATAGTGTCAAAGGGTCCTCTTGCCGCATCACCTCGCAGACACGGATGCTGTTCTTTATTTCACCATCACATAACGCTTAACCTACCCTTAAGACTATAGCCAAAGGATCCCTCCAGCGCAAGTACTCTTTCTCTGTCGCCTAGGCTCTGCTTACATGGCCATATATGCGGAATATGTCGTTCTCTGCTTTACATTAATAGATCGCTGGGATTCCTCATACGACTGCAGGCGCAGTGGTGCAGCGGTTATGCTATGCGCCACTTCCCTGCGATGGCAGGTGCTGACTCCGGTGGGGTTTGTGAAACCCAGGTTGCTCTTCCCGAGGAACCTCTCACGACCAATCATTAATAGAGCTGCCACGGTGGGCAGGTTGTCACTTGCAACAGTAGGCAGGTTGCGATGACGTCACAAGGTTTTATCGCCTAGGTGGCGGGCGAGTCACCTGCTTTTCCGCTCACAGCGCCGCTGAAGACAACGCCGGCAACGCCGGATTTTTTCGCAGAACGCGAGCCTTAAAAAAAAGGCACAAGCAGTAACCGTATTCTACTAAGCCTATCATTTGATTCTCATACAGTCAGCGTAAGCGCAACATTGCTTCTTAAGATGCAAACTTTGAGTCGAATTTTGAGCGCAGGAGGTAAAACCAGGAAAAAGAAGACCTACCAGTAAAGCGGCATCGCTCCCAGCCGAGGAAGTCCCAACGAAAGATTGCCCTCGTCAAGAAGGAAGGAAGTCGTTGGTTTCCTTATTTTTCGCGCTAAAGGAGTCGCTAACGACCTTGGTAAAGCTGCGTGAAAATGCAGTTGGCCAAAGCAAGCTTGGGCTCCCACGAAAGTCGAAGGGAGGACCCAATAAAAACAGGAAAAGAAGCGAGTAGAGTTTGCAGGGGTTTCATGGGTGACTTGGATTTACTTCCGGTCTTCGTTTTGCACTTTGGTCATCAACTCCTGACTTTTTCAAGAAGCCTGACTACATGTCGGGCTTTAAGGAGGGAAGCAAAAAAAGAAAGAAATATCTGGAGTGTAGTATGAAGTTTCTTTGCGTGTGACGCGGATATTTTTTTTTTCTGACCCTTTCTACTTAATGATAGAAACGACGAGAGTGGTTGCGCGCAGGATAGCTAGAAAGAAAAAAAAAACAAAAAAAAACTTAAGGGTTGTCTAACCGGGCGTACTAGTACGGCTAAGCTTGCCCATCGCAAAGTATTTGTTAGAAAGAAGCGGAATTTTTCTTTATACAGTTGATGAAAATGCGTGAACGTAATACACCGCTTCGAACGATTAAAATTTTCAAACAGTGCAATAGAGAAATAAAAACAATATTTTATGAACATTTCGTGCCTTTCTATGCAGGTGCATCGTCGATTTCAAAAGTTTTTTTTATTTTTGCATAGCCCGTCTATATCAGCACTTGAAAACGTAATAATACGCTGATTATTTGTCTGTACGTTAATGGCAGCGAACTCGTTAGCTAATTTCATCGCCTGCCGAAATCCGACTGCGTTCTGTAAATTGTTGTAATGCTTTCTGTATTTCTTGCAGTTACTGTTCTGAGCTGCTTTTGTTGCGTCTTTGCTGGCAAACCGTTTCGTTTTTTTTTTTTTGTTCTTAATCAATGCCAAATTAGTCCCGAGTGGAGTGCGCTGATAATTTTAAAAAGATATATTTATGTAATTGATGTTCTCATAGTTGTTATTCACAACCTCGGCTCATTAGTAAACCGCCGATAGTTTTTTGCCCCATGAAAGCCAATTTATAATCAGGTCTTTCGTAAACTTGGTGAATAGGACATTTACAAACTTGCACGCGTGTTCTCACTGTTTAACGAGATTGCGTGAAAGCTCGATTGTCGTTGTTACGAAACAAACATCAGCGAGTTAATGCATGCAGTGCGGCTGGTGACACTGAATGATGTTGGTAAAGAACCGTCTCTCGGCAGCCAGTGTTTTTCAGAATTCGTCCTCGCAGCGCCTACGCTGTTCTTCCGTAAACAAAGAGGTAGACTCAGACCAATTATGCCTAACAGACTACAAATGTGCGACTCTGAAGTAGACTGGCAGCCAGCCTGTACTTGATCAGACAGTATATGTTTGCAGTACTGTGCTCGCTTGCAACACCTAATTCACCATGACATAATTAGTCTAACCTGCCTGGTTCGGGCCGGAAAAAGGGCATCCGGAAGAGTGGATTACAATGGCCACCATCGGCGCTTTGGCAGCCAAAACAGCAATATTAAAATGACTCAGTTAACTGGTGTAGCTATATAGCCGGAAGTTATGAACGCATACCAGAAACTCTTCACAATTCAGTGGCTCTTGGAATGGGTAATTGGTTTCGAAAGTACTTGTATCATTGTACTTTTTTGCGTCAATCAGCGTAAACTCGTTTCGTTGGTTTGTGTGGGCAAAGCGTTATAAAATTTTATGATTCAAGATCTATCATTCTGATGTTTCAACGTAACGGAGGATTGGACATGGTTGTTCACAACAAAACTGTGAAGAGAGCTGGAAAGATGAGCAAGTTGGTAGACCACCGTAAGCGAAATTCAAAGGTTGCGAGTTCGGATCCTATTGGAGGCATGTGGTTGTTTTTCTTCTACCTTCTAATAATTATCGTTCAGCCATAAATAGCAATAATAAAAAAAATATATAAAAACATTATCCTTGCTTGTCTTGGTTTTCTATTAAAGTTAGCTTCCTTCATATGTATGAACAAGTAAAGGGAACACAGGCGTGCCCCGTGTTTCTTCGTCTCACGTGCGCTGTTCTAGCGGTCTTCAAGTTTCAAGCTCTCTCAACACCAGCGATTACAACGTTCAGCATATTCGAAACGTTTCATGCTATTGTCAGTAGAGGGGGGGGGGGGGGGGGGGGGGGCAGTCAACATTGCTGAAGATTTATTTCTACGCCACTGCGTCTTTCCATGAAAGGGGTGGGGGGTCAATATAGGGACAGATCATAGGCCTATATATCTTGGCAATGAATTGTTTTGCGCCACACTAGGAGCGGTGGAAACAAATATCTAACACGATGCGCCGATAGAACGGACCCGTCGTCATTCAGCTCGAAACGCACACTGCCTTAATGCTGGAAAGGTTCACTATTCTTCTACAAAATACGCTCTGTCATCGTTAGCATTTCAGCGAGTCACTAATATATTTGCGGCATTCGCTCGTACAGGCTACAATTAACGCAGTGATTTGTGAGGATCGGAACGATCAATACGGCCTGTCCAGTTTCAGAGTGGTAGCAGGACGTAGTAAAACTTTAATCTCCTGTCTCAAACGACGCCGAACATTAGGGACATTCAAATGATGCGTGCAGAAATGACGTCGCCACAAGTCTGCAAGCTTTATCTCGATGCATTGGCGGCCATTTGAAGCACACATATATATTGGAGTGCTAGAAGATGGAGATGGCTTTCAAAGCATCGAACGGTTATATCTCAACACGCAAAAAGGCATTACGCGCCTTAGGCGCGTCCTCGGTATGAATGTAAGCGCTGAAGTTATTTGCTGCACGAAGATCCCTGGAGACAAAGCTGAAACATCGATTGCCGGGGAAAGCGTTGTATTCGGCACAAAGCAAGTACTTCATTCCTCGTGGTGCACAAATAGGCAGGCAGGCTCTGGGAGAAAGAGTGAAAGTATACGATGTCGCATTTCACCTTTTTTTTTTTCTTTTTCTGAAACTGTATACAAAGTTTTGCACCATGGCAAAATGAAGACTGGCAGGCCCACAATCAGAGCTTGTTATAGCTAGAGACGAATGATGATATTCCTCGCGGAGGCCGCGAATTTCGCTCTGCCGATGACGATGGAGCCCGCACTCGCTATAGTCTTTCTTGAAAAGAATTGCGATCGACTGTCTAGCTCATTTTGTAGCTGTAACGGTTGATTGCCTCCAGTCCAGCGTATCGTTCCTGTAACTCGCTCGCGCTTCTCGTTATACTGTCAGGTCCGCTAAAGGCCACTCGTGCTTGCTTGCTGCTCAGTTACTCGTTCCAGCAAATCCGTGAGAACCCATGACAGCTGTAGCCATTGTCAGCTAATTAGAAGGCGTGATACATCAAGCTGTCCATGCGCAAAAACGCCGCCTCGTGATTTGGTATGGCGCCCATACCCCGTCCAACAAGCAAAAACCGTACACGCGTTTGACAGGGCCAGTTGCAAACCGTCTATACGGCATTCCAAATTCGTACCCTGATTGGCCGATGCAGTCATCAACTTCCACGGCGCTGCGCTGTTTTAGAGAAACGGTTACGGACATCGGGCCTGATATTCTGCCGCGCCAGGAAGCTGCATATATAATGCATGCATGGTGCTCACATGTTTTCATCTCTCGTGAAAAGCGAACCCAGAATGTCTGAATATTTAATGTGAGCAGAAAATAAAAAGCAATGGGCATGGATACGTCAGAAAAAAGAAAGTACAGAGGTCAAAACACATGTCTAGAATGACCGAACTAAGTATGAATGCTGGAGGACTTGAACTAATAATTCACAGTAAGCTCGCTTTGTAGCTTGCTATGAAACGAAAATTGCGTATGGTGGCATGTGCTGCAGCGGCTAAATGCTGGTCACTCCACACAAAACAGAGCTACGCTAACAAACTGATGCTCTTATAACACAACTCGAGCATGAACCCTGCGGGCTGTCATGACTGTTTTAATGAAACTGTAGCAATAAATAGTCGCTGCAAAACTGGAATCTTATTTCCAGTTGCGGTAATCTTACTGTTAACAAAGCAGAAAAAAATGCATATGTGGCGTATAGCTACAGCGTACATTGATGTCTAGCTTGAAGAGCCATTGACTACGCCGCCATTGGACCAAGGAATCTGTCTCACGACTCAAATTGAAAGGAGTAAGGCTTTTTTTTAATCGCGAAAACGCATAACACATTTAATTGTTTTAGTATTTTTTTCTTGAAATGGCAACGAATCATCGCTTCTTGGCTTATCTGCGCTTTTATTATGCACTGAATGTAGAATGCACGGCATATATTTAGATTACTTAGGTTTCATCGGTGTGGCTTAGTTGTAGGAAATGTTTATTGACCAAATGCAAGTTCAGGATTCGTGAACATCAGTTTTGATTGTGAGGCAACTGTGGAATATTGTAAGGTACTTTTATAGAAATACTACTGGTTCTACGGATTCGTAGCAACTTTTTTTTCATCCTTGCTTCGAGCAGTAAAAACTGCCATAGAAAAACAATGGGGAACGTTTTTGACGGCAAAAAAAAACATTAATAGCAAAAAAAAATGGAATCCTGCCGGGGAGATAACTGCGCATATATTGCTCGTTATCGTATAGCCTTGGAATTTTAAAAAAAATTGCGTTCATAAACAATTTCCTTTTCAACATGCACTTGTCCATAATTTCTGGGTATGTGATGTGAACCTCGTGGTTGGAGTCCCTTATTTCTGGATTCCATTGGCCAAAGCAGCAAGTATTAAGATAACTGGTGCGGCTTAGAAAAAAATCTCTGCCTCTCCCGTAAACGAGAGTAGAGTAAGCATGAAATGTTTACGGGCCTAATGTCATCTCGGTGGACACCCGAACCGCACCGTACAGGAAGGGAGGAACGCCAGCACCCGTTCAGCGCGATGCCTTGCCATTTGAACGCAAGGTTTTTTGAGGAAAGGAAATGGCGCAGTAATTCTCTGCCATCTCGGTGGACACCCGAACCGCACCGTAAAGGAAGGGAGGAACGCCACCACCCGTTCGGCGCGATGCCTTGCCCTTTGAACGCAGCGCTTGTCCCCCGGATCACGTATGACAACGAAGTGTAACGTGGCATTTATGTGCTTTTTGCACGCGTTATTAGAAATCGGAAATTATAATTCCGTGCATTATCAAACGCACAGCGACTGATATCTTGATAAACATTGAGAACACTGGCAGCAGTTATTTTTTGTGACTCCTTTGGAGTCCAACCGGCGCTTGCATGCCGGTCGCGTAGGAGGGCTTACAGAGTCTCGTTAAATCTCGTTAAGTCTCGTACGGTGCCCGGATGTTCTCGTTTCAGAGCCCGGATGACGAATTCAGTGCCCGGATGACTGGATTTCAGTGCCCGGATGACTGGATTTCAGTGCCCGGATGATGGCTCTCGGTCTCGGCGTGACGTCACCACACTGCCGACAACGGGGGCTAAAAGCATTTCATGCTTAAAATTCAGTGGGCACTTTGACTGTCTAAAGTACGTAGAGGCGAAAGCGTTTTCCGCACCACTTTGACTGCCTCCGTGGCATTGTTGACGTCACCACCGAATGACGTCACACTTAATTAAGTACTAATTGCTGATTAGTGGTTAATAATTGTTTACGGACTAAATACTAATTTACCGCTAATTAATTATGCTTAAGCTTCGCCTTTAGGAGTGGAACGCGACAGCGTGTTGTAGCGCTGCCAGGGAGTACACGGAACGCCACCACCAGTTCGGTGCGATGCCTTGCCCTTTGAACGCAGCGCTTTTTGAGAAAAGGAACTGGCGCAGTAATTCTCTGTCATCTCGGTGGACACCTGAACCACACCGTACAGGAAGGGAGCAAGTAGGAGTGAAAGAAGAAAAAGAAATATGGACCGTAATGAAGAAAATGAAAATTGCATTCGAGGAAAGGAAATTATGCAGTAACTGTATCACATACTTCGGGGGACACCCGTCAAAACCGTGACGACACTGCTGGCAAGCTTCTGCTGACAACCTTCTGTCGGCAACGATGAGGCATTAAAGGCCTTCGCCTTAATACCGCACATCTGCGGATTTTAGCCTATCTTCTTCATGGTGGAGCGCCAGCGCACGTGATGTGTGCAAGGCTCGCGCAGGCGGCGCAGAGCTTTGGGTTTTCTTCCCCATCTCGCAGCCATCAGCAGAAGCAGCAGAAGCAGGTCTCGCGCATCACCTAAGCCACCGCAGGGCAAGCAACGTTCCGTTTGAGATTGTGGATCGCTCAACTGGACATTACCAGGCATGAGTGAGGGCAAGCGCTCGCCACCTTCGCGGTACCCGCAGTGGAGCCGCCGCATCTTCACCACCGACCGGGAAGAGCCCTCACG
Source organism: Amblyomma mixtum (assembly GCF_055824585.1). Classification (NCBI taxonomy): domain Eukaryota; kingdom Metazoa; phylum Arthropoda; class Arachnida; order Ixodida; family Ixodidae; genus Amblyomma; species Amblyomma mixtum. The sequence continues at coordinate 307,680,922 of NC_143013.1, read as the reverse complement.
CGCCCGCAGAGCTGCCCGAGAAGACGCCCCTTCGCGTCCCCTGATTCAGCTCTCACCTGGCGACACGGAGCTGGATGAAGACCCTGGCACGAGCTCCGGCCCTGCCAGCCGCCACAGCCGCCAAGCTACGCCTCACCAACGCCATTCCCCACTGCTTGGCGACGCTGAGTCGCAGCAATTTCTGTGCAAGCGGTACGAGCAAGGAGATGAAGACCTGGGCTATTTCAACGCCGTGTCGCCGACAGCGGACGCTTTCCGAGAGCCACCAGCACCACGACGTGCGCAGGACCTGGCCGGACTCGGAGACGACTTGGGAGATTCCCCATGCTTCGTGGCTATGGTGTCGCAGCAGCGCCGCCCCAAGTCGAGCATGGATCTTGTGCTGCGGGCACGAGGCGACGAAGTTCCCGACAGGCAGACCGAAGACTTCACGCAGGTGGGAACCGATGCCTTCAGAAGTGGAGCACAGGCGATACCTACTTCCCCATCTATATCAGTCAGCGTGCACAGGCAAATTCATCACGGCAAGCGGCAGCACACGGCCGACTCGCAGCAGGCTGTGCCGGTGGTCGCAGCGCAGAGAAGAACCCTCTCCCCTGGCGGCGGCCCCAAGACAGATGACACTGCGTTCAACGTGCAGTCAACGAGCACTCGAAAGCCTGGTGCGGATGCGAAGGATCAAGCTGTGCCCCGTGGTAAAAGACAAGGCCTCACAATCGACATATCGTTTGCGAGGTCAGTTGGGGTGGACAAGGAAGGCAAGCTGCTCAAGTCCATTTCGACAAACGTCGAAAAAATTGTGGCAAATATCTTGCAACGTCACAGCGAAGACCGGCAGCCTTTTTCGCAATGCGACAGCGAAGGAGCTGTCATCGAAGTTGGCAGCGAAGCACGCGTCTCTGTGGGCGTGACGCTGAATGAAGCTCGCCAAAGACAGCCGCCGTTGGCCACTTCCGCAACCATGCCACCTGACTTAGGCTCACGTGGAGGGATTCCGGCGCCGCAGGACGCCGTAACCAGGCCTGCGGATGAAGAAGGTGCGGAAACAGGTGCTCGCAGTTACGACCTGCAGCCGGTGTCGACACCATCATCGGTCATACATTTAACCGTTGGACCAATACAGCGTAAGGGAGTGCCGCGAGCAGAGGGCACAAGGACACAGAAAGAAGGACCCCCATATGCGAAAACCGACGTGACTCCCGTACCGGCGCCCCGACCGCTGGCAATGAGACCCCCTCCGGAAATCTCCGCAAGAAAGCAACCATTGCCAGGGCAGCCTCCAACAGAACGAAGGGCTAAACCAGGCAAAGAAGCTGCTGACATAATCGCCGTTGACAAGGATTCTTCCGCTAAAGAAGACACTTCGGACATTGCCAAAAAAAGGCGCCCTTCAGCAGAAGGGGAGCCAGAAGAGAGCAAATTTCCAGTTCAGAAACCGGTTCCAGAGGAAAAGGCTCACAAGGATGATGAGATGGAAAAATCAATGTTGAAAACAGAGAAGAGAAAAAGCATACAAGAGGGTAAGAAGGCAAAGCGCGAAAAAAGGCGCCCTTCCGCAGAAGGGGAGCCAGAAGAGAGCAAATTTCCGGTTCAGAAACCGGTTCCAGAGGAAAAGGCTCACAAGGATGATGAGATGGAAAAATCAATGTTGAAAACAGAGAAGAGAAAAAGCATCCAAGAGGATAAGAAGGCAAAGCGCGAAAAAAGGCGCCCTTCAGCAGAAGGGGAGCCAGAAGAGAGCAAATTTCCGGTTCAGAAACCGGTTCCAGAGGAAAAGGCTCACAAGGACGATGAGATGGAAAAATCAATGTTGAAAACAGAGAAGAGAAAAAGCATCCAAGAGGGCAAGAAGGCAAAGCGCGAAAAAAGAGGTCGCAAAGCAAGCAAGGCGTCATCTTCTGAGACAGGAGAACCGATTTCTGGTAGGAAGCAATCACTGATGGCAAAGAAACAAGTTCCTGTAGAACCACCAAAGGACAGTCCCAAGGAGACCGATGGCTTACCTGAGGACGCCGCCGCGATGGAAGCACCGGTCGAAAGAAAAACAGCCACCCAGGAGTCAGCTGCAAAAGGTGCCGACAACATTCAAGAGCACCAGAAAATGGCTTCAAAAGCTGCGGCCGTGAAGGAAGTGGACACTTCGGACATTGCCAAAAAAAGACCCCCTCCAGAAAAAGGGGCGCCAGCAGAGATCGAATTTCCAATTGAGAAACCGGTTCTAGAGGAAAAGGGTGACAAGGATGATGAGAAGGAAAAATCAATGTTGAAAACAGAGAAGAGAAAAAGCATCCAACAAGAGGGCAAGAAGGCAAAGCGCGGAAAAAAAGGTAGGAAAGCTAGCAAGGCGTCATCATCTGAGACAGGACAACTGATTTCGGGTAGGAAGCCATCCCTGATGGCAAAGAAAGAACTCCCTGCAGAACCACCAAAGGACAGTGCCAAGGAGACCGATGGCTTACCTGAGGACGAAGCCGCGATGGCTCTTGCCCACAAAACAGATCAGGCGGCAAAGGCGGCTATGGAAACAAAAGTATCCTCACACGAGCCAGATGCAAAAGACGCTGAAATCGCTCAAGAGCATCGGAAAATCGCTTCAGAAGCTGCGACTGTCAAGAAAACTCGGAAAAAGCCGAAGGGGCTGCAAAAGACAAAAGAGGAGAGTCTCGTGCATGAAGAACTGAAAGGCCAAGAACCAGAGAAGGCTTCCAAGGAATCGGGTGAACCATCCCACAAGTTAATTGAATCATCTGATCGAAAGGATCGGAAAGACCGCAAGATGGGATCGGAAGGGGCCCCTCCTTCTAAAGAGAGCCAGAAAGACGAGGAAACAAAGACCTTATCTACGCACAGCATATTGAAACGCAAAACAAAGAAAAAATCGAAGAAAGGTGACAAAACCTCCAGAGAAACAACTGTTGGTACAGATGAAAAAAAGGCCGTTTCACCATCTTTATCCCCTCTGCCTGCTGCCGTTGAAGAGAAAGGACAAGCTAAAGAGAAGGCATCGCCTGGCGCTGCGGGCCTAAAGGACGTTCAGTCGGAAACAGGTGAACAAACTTCGAAGCGTGCTCAAAAAAAGAAATCTCGCAAAAAACCGGGAAGTCTCGGGATTGATTCTGACGTTGGCCCGCAGCCCGGAAAGAGAGGTCTCAAGTCAGCCGCTGCTAGCAAAGACCTCGACGATTTTCTGGAGGGTTTCGAGCGGGCGCTAGACCCTTACCTGGCGTTGGTAGACATTGAACCGAGCCCACCGCCCGAAGAAGACAGAAAAAAAGGTAAAGGAAAGCGAAAAAGAAGTGTCGTCAGAATGTCGCAACCCGACGTGGACCGCAAAAGGGGAAAAAAGGGTCAGAGTGGAGAAACTTCGCCTGTGAAACCTGAAGACGAAGGCGCAGACGATATTTATGGTGGCGTGCGTATATCGAAGAAAGATATTGAAGCTCTCGAGTTGGAAGCGGAGGAGGAAGCAAAGAGGCTGAAAAAAGAAAGAAAGAAGGAAAAGCGGAAAAAGAAAAAGCGCTCGAAGCGAACGGACAAGCGGGAGCAGTCTATCGACTATCGCTCAGGCAGCAACCCATGCCGCTTCGCCTGCCCCTTACTAATCGGCCTGCTCCTTGCCGGGCTCCTCGTGTTTATCATCTTAAAGCTTCTCTCGTCGCCTGCTACCACCACGAGCATCCCAACTCCGCCACTTACAATACCTCCCAGAACTCCCAGCACGCTGAAACCGGGGCCACCCGGTCCTCCGACTGCCGCTTCACCGCCTACTGGGTCGCCACGTCCCACGTCGTCGCCTACCGCGTCCCCATCGTCACGCGTGCCGCCTGCAACAACCGGGTCGACGGCTCGCACGGCGCCGCCTCCCCCGCAGGGCGTCTACGTCTGCGAAACCGAACAGTGCAAGAGAGAGGGCGCTTACATCGCTACCCTGCTGAGCCGCGACTCAAAGCCCTGCGACAATTTCTACGGATACGTGTGCGACGCCTGGTCGCGACAGAACCCAGCTGGTCCGCAAGGCGTCGGATCGGTCGTTTCTCGAGACACGATGATTCATGACGCGCTTGCTGAGCAGCTCCTGGCTGTCATCAAAAGTGCGCCCAGTGGAGACTTGAAAATCGCGGCTTCTCTGCACGCTTCGTGCTCAGCGCGCCCTGCGCCCGATTCGAACGTCGCCTTTGCTCGGGAGTTGTTCGGCCAGTGGGCCATCAAGGCATGGCCTCTTGGTTCAAGTGCAGACGTGGACGTCAGGAACTTGTGGCAGTTTGCAGGCCAACTCATCCGCGACCTGGACATCAGTGCGCTGTTTACGTTGACAGTGGGCGTGAACCCCACGGGCGCACCCGACGCTGCCATCGAACTCGGTTGCCCTCACTTCCTGTTCGACAAAAGCGAAGAGTCATCCACTGAGGTAGACGAGATGTTCAAGGGGGCAATCGAAGAAACCGTCACGATGTTTGGGGGAGATAACCCCGATCGCCTCGCAAACGAGGTCAAGAACGTGTTTGTTGAGCTTGGCAGGTTGTCTGATGCAAGTCAGTGCCATGGCGCCGCTGGCGCCCACGAACAGTGGACACATGTACAGCACGCTGAACTATATGATGGATTCAAGATGGCCGTCTCTATAGTGTTCAAAGGCATCATTCCGTCAGAAAAAGGGGCGCCGCATATAGTTTTGAAATCGCCTACCTACATTCAGAAGGATCTTGTCAGCTTCGTCAGCAAGCATCCTCCGTACCAAGTGTTCAACTACATGGGCTTCCTAGTGTTCGTACGGCTGGCTCCATTTTTTGCCGATCGGCTAACGTACCTGAGAGGCTTATTTGCCAGAGCCATGCTAGGGAGGACGGTGCCCGACGTAGCGAATTCTAGCTCACTATGCATCCTAGCGGTCGAGTCTCTTCTTCCCAGCTGTTTTTCAAAGGCGTCTGCGATCCTCCGCAACAAGACTAATTCCGGCATTGGCGCGAGGAATGTGTTATCCAGACTTGAAACCATTTTCGGCGCCGAGATCAAGCACCTGTCCTGGGTAGGGGAGTTGTCGGCGCTCTTCGTACGTTACGGCATGCAAACGCGGCCGGTCGTTCAGTTTGGTCCGCGTGCTGGCGCCTGCGCCTCGGAAGAAGGCGTCGACAAGAGCGTCCCTCTCAAGCACTACTACCAGATATCGCTGCTGCAGCAGCAGAAGAAGCTGCAGGCGTTCCTTAACGCTACTGTGGCAGCAAAAGCCCGCGCCTTCGAGTCGGAGCTTGACACCACCGCCGAGTACGACCCTACGCGCCGTGCCATCCACGTGCCCGCGGCCATCATGAATGGGTCGGTGCGCACCAATGAGTCCCTGTTCGCCTTCCACCTGTCGCGCGTCGCAACTCGTCTGTACAGAGCCATGGCGAAGATGTTGATGGACTACAACTACGGCTCCATCCCGGTGCCGGACCTCACAGAGAGCTCTATTCAGCGCCTGGAGGCTCTGCTGGACTGCATCGGAAACGAGTCCACCGTCGCCAAACTTAAAGCGCAGCGGAGGGCGGCGCTGGAGCAAGCGGTGGCCATCCACCTGGCGTTCCAGGCATTCCACGAGCTTCTGCACGTCCGTCGAATCTGGAACCTCGACTTTCGCCTCGCCGGCTTGCGCGACACTTCGGCCGACCAATTGTTCTTCGTCTACCTGGCCCTGGATAACTGCGATACAGCAGACGCCGTCTACCGCAAGAGGCAGCCTGTGGAAGCCTCGAGCGAATTCAGGATCAATATTCCTTTGCGACAAGTAGAGGCGTTCTCGAATGCGTTCCAGTGCAAAAAGCAGCCCAGCTGCAAAATCCTTGGATAAATCAAACTGGAACGCTTTTCATTGTTCGGCTGTATGCACTTAAACAGTCCCAATTTGCTATGAGGATAACGCCCGATCTCTAAGGATCTGAAAAAATAAAACACCTTCCAAAGCGCGGAGAACATGGCGTGATTTGTATGCTAATTTATTTAAACGTTATTCTTGACAAATCTCTCACAATCTGTTCATGACAGCGGCGTCATAATTCTAGTCATGCTATAAAAGAAAAGTCAGAGCTAGGGCACTGAACTGTGTTTTATCACAGCTTGCTCCTTGTGGTCTCAAACGGGAAGACTACGCTGTCTCGTTTGTGTAGACTCTATTTGCCGGTCTTTAGTCGAGTGCGGAGGGGCACCTGGCGAGTACTGATGGGTGGGTAGGCAAGATTACACAGTGAACATAAATGCGTCCCGAAAATGGGGGGTTAGTATGACTCAATCGCGGCACTTTTACACTGAAAATGCCCTCTGCAGTACATGTATGCTGCGAACAACGCCGGAAAGCGAGCTTAGCATATCAAAAATTTGCAACACAAGCAAAGTGAAGCAAAACCTTGATGACGGAAGGGTATAGTCTGCGTTGCAACAATTAAGAAGCAGATATTTACTGCCACCTCCCGGCAAAGCGCGCTGCTTTAGTCTAGGTTTGATGTCCCTAGGCCGACTCCTGAACTGGGAAGTATTTGTGCCGCTTTCATTGTTTTATTTTTACTGTGCTGACATTCATTTGTTTTAAAACAAAGAAAAGCGCAGCAAGTTTTTTCTTCACTTTTTATTGCGTCGCCTAGCGATGGTTCAATCGCTTAATGCCACTGTCACTGAAACGGCTGCACTTATAATTGGCTAGGACGACGGCGTGTGGCTATGACGCTCGCACCTCGTTTTTCGTGTAATGCTTTCAAGGGCTGCCGTATACAAGGATGACATTACTATATGGATCACGACAGGCTCGCTTGGAGAGGAGGAGAATGCGTTCCCCAGTAGGCAACTGACTCTATTCTATGCGCACCGCGTGTGCGTGACATGCTGTGGAGAGAAGTCGGAACTGCACACTGTATACACTCACTCCCGCACGACCCACCACGCCACATGATTCGCCTCAAAGGTCAACGCATCTCCTATATTGACAGGATACGCACCCGAAGGCTCTACATCCGTCACAACCGCAGAGCGGACTTCATGGCACAGCTGCTTCATCATCAAATCCAGACGGTCAGGAACATGCTACAGCGCGTGTCTCGCAGACGACGCGGACTAGGAGAGGCAGAAGTCCTCCTACTGACACAAGCCGTAGCCAATTCGCACCTCTGACCTAGTGGATAGTGGAGTAAAGTGGGGAACGCGAACTTGGAAAAGCTTTTGCCCAGGCATTGAGGCTTCTGTATACAGCTGGCATGGAAAAGAGGAAGCCAGGTAGTCCTTAAAAAGCTACCCCCCCCCCCCCCCTCCCCGGTGAACAAAGCATGCGCTACACATGACGCTGGGACCTTGGCCTCAGTGGTTCCAGTCGTTGTTGTTGTTGTTGTTGTTGTTGTAGCCTACGACAGAATGGCACATACCCACTCTGAGGGATCGGCCAAGAATCGGATGGTAAAGGTTGGTATTCACCTGTACGTAGTAAAGGCAAAAGGAAAGCACACGGGAGAGGAACACCGGGGGGTCTACCACAAGAAGGGCACGGAGAGGATGAAAAAAAAAATCAACAAAACTAAAACAAATAATAATGATAATAATAATCAGTCATTCTGTCGACGAAAGCTTATAGCACGCGCTGGCTACATCTTTTTCTTTTCGGCATGTTACCAACGATGGTCTCGCGGGTCGCTCCAGAGGCTAAGTGTCGCGGCGTTCAGGCACTTTTGTCTTGCGTATTGGACAGGGCGTCCAACGTTAATTACAGCATTCGTAAGGCCCCTTTCGGTGTTTCGAGCGCCATAGCACTCGCTCGCACAGAATGAATGAATGATGGATGGTGAGGAGGAGGGCGATGTCGGACGCACAGTGCGAGTGGCTGCTAGTTACAACCCGCAGCGGGGGAGGCCGAGGCGATGACCTGGTTGTCTTCGTCCAGGTAGCCTCGAGCATTAAATAATGTTATAAGATTGTTGTGTAAGTTTAATAACGTTACAACCCACATTGGAAAGTTATGCAAAAGCTAAAAAGTAACAAATAACGCGTTCCATGTAAACTATTAGTATAACTTTAGAACTAAACATTATGCTATTGCTGTGTTCGAAATTTTATTTTAATGTTCAGTTCGCCATTACAGAATAACATTCTCAATTCTGTTACTATAACTTTCAAGTCGAACCATAAAACAACATTCGCAGTATTTTCAAGCATCGTGTCTCACAACTTTTCCAACTGTTCGTGAAGAAATTATTTATTTTCAACTAGCAGAACTTTACAGTTAAACATCTGAAATGATGCCTGAAATGATTCCATGCGGAACCCAAAAATTTTATGGGACAATTTTGTATGTTGCCAATCCACCCATATAACTTATGGCACCCTTCATGGTTGGCTAAATAAGCTTCATGTCATGATATTTGTTAGGGTGAGTGTGTGAGTTGCATGAATTAGCTGGGGTGTAGTGTAGCACTCGATTGATTGAGTGTCGATCGTGTTCACTGTTGAGAGTTGATTGAAATTTCGGCGGGTCTTGCAGGTTTACGGTTTCATTTCAGCGAAAGTTTCATATATATTGTTGAAATTTTTACTTAGGGTTAGAAACATGTTATTCCAAAGCCCTTTTTTAACGCTTTACAAAGCTAAAAAAAGGGGCTTTAACACCAATGTGAACAAGGGTTCAGGGAGAGCCTCGGTCCGCTAGCAAACGTTTCGACAAAAGAACTTCGACAAGTTCTTTCGTTTTGTTTTGCGTTATGAAGAATCCCGTCTTCCTGCCCTCTCTATACTGTGGATTGACAGTAATGGCATAACGCTGCACCAAAATAAAAAAATAACATCGTTGTAAAATTGTGTTGCTAACCCGAAGGTATCGGGAAACTATGCTGCTCTGCGCTGCCGCTGGTTCAAATCCCTCACGAGGCTGAGGTTTTGTTCTGCAGAATGTGATTTCCCACTGAAAGATTCAGAATATTACGGATAAGTTCGCTCTCATGTTGGCTTGAGATTCGGACGATGTTCGCCCGAGTTTCCCGAATATGGGAGCGAAAACCATTTCAGACTAAATAACATCATCCTGCCTTTCTTCTACCATGCAACGTCACATACGCGGCACTCATGCGAACTGTTCAATGCTGCTAATAATATGGGGAAGAAAATTGGAAGTGCCTCGCCGCTAGAAAACTGTATTGATAAAAGATGGCGCCACCATTTAATAACTTGCAGAAAGTAGCCGCGCGCGACATGTACGGGTGTTGATTCGGAATTTCGTAACTGGTATTATTACAAAACTATGGCGCAACTCCCACTGCACTCCCACTGCGTTATTCATGTCCAGCGATTTTTCTAACTAGGCTTATGTTCGGTTTTCTCTCTCTCAATGGCGATTCGGCGCAGGCTCTCAGGGCATCATCCTCGAAACTCGACAGAGGCTCAATTCGAGTGTCTGCGCGTACTCGAGCGAAGGGTTTTCCCGCTTTGTGTACTTTCGCACGCGTCCCTGTCGACATTCATCCTTGGCACGTTTCTCGTCGCCGCCGCGGCAGCAGCAGTTGTTGAGCAATTCGAGTGGTTAGAGAGGAGACCGCGTCCGACTCGCGTGCGTCCCGACCGGCGCTCCAGAGAGAGGCTCGACAGCCATTGTAGTATAGCACGCGGCCAGCACACTTGCGCCAGCATCGGCCCCTCGCTCCAAGCGCTTGGGCAGAACGTTATTGGGCCGCGCGCGGAGGGGAACGGTCTCTAGCGTGGGCCTCGCTAATTGACGACGAGCTCTCGGTCTGACGCTGCGGCTGCCATTCACCGACAAGATCTTTACGTTTACCTCGCCGCCGGTCAAGCATTAATTCTGTAGTGCAATCGAGTCAGATGGATGGGATGGAGAAATGGCATTCAACACAAACTTGCGCAACCACGTCCGGCTTTCAGATGCGGTGCGCGAGTTTTCAAGGAGGACTCCGAAAAGGACCGCTGTAGTGGGTGCAGCGTTTTAGTTACGGTCTGTCTTTCAGAAGAGACGAGGCTTGGGCATGTTGGTATGACATACTTAAGGAAAATAAATAGCGCACAAGAGAAGACGGGACAAGCGAGGAGACACAGACAAGCGCTAACTTTCAACAGACGGTTTATTGCAAAATCGGGAGCATATATACACATGTCCAGATAGGCAACAAAGAACAGGATCGAAGATAACATCAAAAAGACACACACCCCCTCGACAGCCATCTGGTTATCGTGCCAGATATGCAAGCTCTTTTTTCGACAAATTAACGGAAGGTTCGCTGACACAATCCGGTCCAAAGCGCACGATGTTCGACGCTTCAACAATCTCCCTGGTGAGTTGGTCGCGGTGATGATACAAGATCACAGTATCTTCAAAAATTGGACGGCAAGGAGGGTCGCAGTCACATGTCTTACAATGCAAAGCCAAATGCCCGTCGACACCACCTCTGACTTTCTTCGCGTGCTCTTTTAGGCGTACGTTGAGGCATCTGCCCGTTTGCCCGATGTAGAATCTACCGCAGGACAAGGGGATCTTGTAGACTACCCCCAGCCGACAATGGACGTAGGACTGCCTATGTCTGATATTACAGTCGGGTCTACGCGTTTTGATCGGGCAACTCATTCTGCACAATCTCCCCAGCCTCTCAGGAGCCGTGAACACGACCTTCACATGAGACCGTTGACCCACCTTCTTGAGGTTGTGTGATACCTTATGCATGTAAGGTATCACCGCCAACTTTTCTTTCTCACTTCTATCCTTTTTCTTTTTCCTGTCCTCTGCTCTTTGTTCATGACTCAGGCGAGAAGCTTCCTTCCTTTTGCGATGCAAGCATTCAGCTACCGAAGCTATCACGTGAGTCGGATAGCCCGCGCCCTGCAAACGTGCAACTTGCATGTTTAAACCCTCCTCGAACGTATGCCGGCATGACTTGTCAAGAGCATTGGACAGGAACGAAAGAACGATATTTCTTTTGACAAGTTTAGAATGCGCTGAACTGTACGGCAAAGGGGGCTTGTTAGCTCTGGGCTCGTACATCCAACAGGCATGGTCCTTTCGAAACCGCAGCCGCAGGTCTAAGAACCTAATGCTGTCATGATCAGGCATTCCAGACGTGAAAGTCAACGGGTAAAAACAATCAACAAAAGAATTTAAAATGCGCGTGACAATAGGGTGACTACTAACGAGAAGATTAGAACGTCCGACAAGAGGGTCAGTAAAAACAGACAGGTCAAAAAGAATTAAAAAGTCATCCACATAACGAAAGATCTTTAAAATCTTTAGATCAGTTAGACGCTCAAAAAGAGCCTTGTCACAACGAGCTAAAAACAAGTCACTCAAAATCGGTGCGATGCAGGATCCGATGCAAACACCTTGCTTTTGCAGGAAAACGTTGTTGTCAAAGGTAACAAAAGTAGAAGTAAGGTAAACAGATAAAAGCTCTAAAAAACCATCCGTGCTCACGCCACAAGCATTTTGAAAGTCGACAGCGCCGCTATTGTCGATAGCATCCTCGACGCAAGACAGCAGCCCTTCATGGGGCAACGAGTAAAACAAATCTTTTATGTCTACTGAAAAAGCTGCAATGTTCTTCTGGTCATTTGCTTTGAGGAAGTCAATAACGGCTGCGGAATCCTTGGTTAGGAAAGGATCAATCACAGTGAGGAGTTTCAAATTGGATTGCAGATAGTCCGCAACGCACTTCTGCCACGAACCAGACTCTGAGATAATGACGCGAAATGGGCATTCTATCTTATGCGTCTTAGCCGAGAAAAACATCTCCAGTGTATCTTTGTCGCTATTATCTATGCCCTTAACAACGTTCGTCAGGCTAAGCTTATCGCAGAGCTTTTTTGCCCGCGCCTTCACCTTTGTTAGCGGTACGCGTTTCATCTGCTTGAACACAGTCTGTACAGCCTCAGACGCCTTAACACGAAACAAATCGTGTCCAAGCACAGCAAGGTGTCGCAAGGTGTCTGTGTGCTAGAGCGCTGTAAACTGGAGCGTCCTAAAGTTCGGTTTCAACGTTTGTCGACCCTCCTCAAAGACAACTCGTTATGTGTGCTCCCCGCCGACAAGGAAGGGGGTTTTGCTGTGCTTGGACACGATTTGTTTCGTGTTAAGGCGTCTGAGGCTGTACAGACTGTGTTCAAGCAGATGAAACGCGTACCGCTAACAAAGGTGAAGGCGCGGGCAAAAAAGCTCTGCGATAAGCTTAGCCTGACGAACGTTGTTAAGGGCATAGATAATAGCGACAAAGATACACTGGAGATGTTTTTCTCGGCTAAGACGCATAAGATAGAATGCCCATTTCGCGTCATTATCTCAGAGTCTGGTTCGTGGCAGAAGTGCGTTGCGGACTATCTGCAATCCAATTTGAAACTCCTCACTGTGATTGATCCTTTCCTAACCAAGGATTCCGCAGCCGTTATTGACTTCCTCAAAGCAAATGACCAGAAGAACATTGCAGCTTTTTCAGTAGACATAAAAGATTTGTTTTACTCGTTGCCCCATGAAGGGCTGCTGTCTTGCGTCGAGGATGCTATCGACAATAGCGGCGCTGTCGACTTTCAAAATGCTTGTGGCGTGAGCACGGATGGTTTTTTAGAGCTTTTATCTGTTTACCTTACTTCTACTTTTGTTACCTTTGACAACAACGTTTTCCTGCAAAAGCAAGGTGTTTGCATCGGATCCTGCATCGCACCGATTTTGAGTGACTTGTTTTTAGCTCGTTGTGACAAGGCTCTTTTTGAGCGTCTAACTGATCTAAAGATTTTAAAGATCTTTCGTTATGTGGATGACTTTTTAATTCTTTTTGACCTGTCTGTTTTTACTGACCCTCTTGTCGGACGTTCTAATCTTCTCGTTAGTAGTCACCCTATTGTCACGCGCATTTTAAATTCTTTTGTTGATTGTTTTTACCCGTTGACATTCACGTCTGAAATGCCTGATCATGACAGCATTAGGTTCTTAGACCTGCGGCTGCGGTTTCGAAAGGACCATGCCTGTTGGATGTACGAGCCCAGAGCTAACAAGCCCCCTTTGCCGTACAGTTCAGCGCATTCTAAACTTGTCAAAAGAAATATCGTTCTTTCGTTCCTGTCCAATGCTCTTGACAAGTCATGCCGGCATACGTTCGAGGAGGGTTTAAACATGCAAGTTGCACGTTTGCAGGGCGCGGGCTATCCGACTCACGTGATAGCTTCGGTAGCTGAATGCTTGCATCGCAAAAGGAAGGAAGCTTCTCGCCTGAGTCATGAACAAAGAGCAGAGGACAGGAAAAAGAAAAAGGATAGAAGTGAGAAAGAAAAGTTGGCGGTGATACCTTACATGCATAAGGTATCACACAACCTCAAGAAGGTGGGTCAACGGTCTCATGTGAAGGTCGTGTTCACGGCTCCTGAGAGGCTGGGGAGATTGTGCAGAATGAGTTGCCCGATCAAAACGCGTAGACCCGACTGTAATATCAGACATAGGCAGTCCTACGTCCATTGTCGGCTGGGGGTAGTCTACAAGATCCCCTTGTCCTGCGGTAGATTCTACATCGGGCAAACGGGCAGATGCCTCAACGTACGCCTAAAAGAGCACGCGAAGAAAGTCAGAGGTGGTGTCGACGGGCATTTGGCTTTGCATTGTAAGACATGTGACTGCGACCCTCCTTGCCGTCCAATTTTTGAAGATACTGTGATCTTGTATCATCACCGCGACCAACTCACCAGGGAGATTGTTGAAGCGTCGAACATCGTGCGCTTTGGACCGGATTGTGTCAGCGAACCTTCCGTTAATTTGTCGAAAAAAGAGCTTGCATATCTGGCACGATAACCAGATGGCTGTCGAGGGGGTGTGTGTCTTTTTGATGTTATCTTCGATCCTGTTCTTTGTTGCCTATCTGGACATGTGTATATATGCTCCCGATTTTGCAATAAACCGTCTGTTGAAAGTTAGCGCTTGTCTGTGTCTCCTCGCTTGTCCCGTCTTCTCTTGTGCGCTATTTATTTTCCTTAGGTCTGTCTTTGTACCCGTGTACTGAGCGTACCGGGCAAAACTTCACCGGGCATTCGGACAAAGCTTCACTTGAAAGGTCAGGTGATGTCCTATCAAGAGCTGTAGAATATGCAAAGCCTCGTTAAGTAGGGAGGCGCGGCAAAAATAATGCCTCTCTGGAACGCACGAGGAGCGCAAGTAAAGACACAAAATACAAGATCGATTGCAAGAGAAATGCTTTTTTTCAATTTCCTTTCACTGGACAGAATATCGGCGGTTATAAACAAGCGAAATAGGAAACAGGAAGGATGCATTCTTCACTCTGGTCATAAACATAATCAAGAGTATAATCTGTAACAAACATTAAGCGCACGTGAAAGAAAAAATGCTGCACAATATCAGCGCTACAAAGGAACCTGCACAAATGTCTTGCTTCTTACACTTGACACAGACGCCTTGCCTTTAAGAAAACCAAAAGTTATTTTGAGTTAAAATCTAGTAACAATTGGAAACAATACGCTGAAGTGCCTGCCGAGAGAGAGAGAGAGAGAGAGAAAGGAATTTTAATGTGGAAAAGGTGGCAAAAAGTGCCTGCCGGGTTATGAAGCACCAGCAGACCTCTGTGCTTGAGAAAATGCCGTAAGGCAGAAATCATCTCTTAATGCGGCACGGAGTAAAATAAACCTTCAAGGCATCGACGTCTGCGGGAAACGCAAAGCCTGCCTTGCTTTTGCTTTGGTTCTGTTTACTTTCTTCGAACGTTCGCCACACGTGTCAACTATACCAACATCGCACCCTGCTAATGCGTCACCTTTTCTGAGACAAAGGGATATGCAGGGAATTTCGACACGAGCTGCGCCTTGCACAGACCACATATAAGCTTCCCTTTTCGACCTGTGTGGATGTGTCGCACGCATGCTCGAGCCGCAACCCGCCCATTTTGCAGACCTCCCTCACGTTCGTATTTAAAAGCCCGCTGGCGTCACTGTAGGCAAACACTGGCAATTCTTGCACAGACAGTGCGCGTAGCACTCGCTCGCATTCGTTTCCGGGTTGAGTGTTGTGGTAGGATGCTCGTCAGCTTTCACGTCCCTTTGATTGTAGGCATGCTGGAAAGCACGTTATTGACGCAGGCACTGCTCCATATTTGTGCAACGGAGCATGAAATATTATTGTATACCTCTTCAGGAAGTGTAAACACTGTATATGCTGTTTGTAAGTTTCATGTTCATATTCATCTTGATATCTGTTGTGTGTGTAATTCTTTAGGAAATGTAAGCACTGCATTTCCATGTTCATATTCATTTTTATAGTGCTGTGAGGTCCACTGCATGATGCTGCCTGTAGGCCCCCAGGGCCCAGTCAAGCTGTCTGAGACAGCTTTTTGCCTGGGGGACCCCCAACTTGTAGGTTGGAAATAAAGTGGATTTGGATTTGGATTTGGATAAAAGAAGTCGACAGAGCCAGCATGATGAAATAGCTTTGTACAAAAAGCGCATTCGTTAATGATCATTGCCGAATTCGTTCAGCTGTTATGGTCTGTGCGGTCTAAGCAGTCACTCGAAAAATAGCGCCTCTGTTCTTGTCTTCCGTCATCCGCGCTTATTTTCTGATGGAAAGAGCCTACTGCAAAACTAAAAATAAAAAAATCTTCGCAAATCCTACAAAGTACAGTTAGTGAAAGTTCGCTTTCCGATAGCTAACATTATTTCACTTGCAAAGAAAAATGGCAACAATTCGCAACGCTGTATGAAATGGGGACACGAAAATTTGAATAGAAAATAGCCACGACTTTTACCATGAAAAGTGTGATGTTTAAATGCGGCAGCTTCCCAGACTGACTAAAAGTAACCATTTGTTCGTTACTGGTCAGGGAATTTGTGTACATGTACACCAGTTTTTTTTTTTTCGATAATGTTCTACTTCTTTGTATCTGTCAATCACCACGGATATGCTCTTTCTATAGCCATTAACAGGGCATTCTTATCTGCAACTATGCATAAATAAACGATTATGAAGTCTATACAGACTTCTCCCGGTAAAATTCAGTGCTCTTTCGCCCCTTCATTGTACCTTGAAATTTTCAGCACAAACCGAAGCCAATACAACTGAGCCAACTTTCCTGGAGCGCATTTGCAGACGATGCAGCGCCTGCTGCACACTTCTACATGAATGGCTCGCAAAACGCATCCCAATCCACAAGCTTTAGGATACCATCCACCCCAAAACCAACTTGGTGAAGCCGGGGCACACCTCGGGATGCCGCAGTACTTGATTCTTTGCGATAGGCATCTTTTGCTTTTACTCGGCACCAGCAGGCCAGTGATTGAATGACGCGTACCAGCTTATGGTTGGCTCTGGAAAACATTCAGCCGAGCAAGTTAAAACAACTATTATTAATAGCTTTAAGCGACAACATATTCAGTAATATTATAAATTGATCAACACCACAAAATAAATAAATAAATTGAAAATTCCCTGTGCCCCTTGGTTTCTGTGGTTGTTGGCTTCTCTCATATTTATAACGAGCCCCTCATTCCCCTTTCCTTGTCTGCTTAATTTCTTAACGAGGGCCTCGGTTCTGGCAGCCTTGATGCCTTAGGAAGTATACGAGGGGGTACCCAAAAGAAACCGGACTTATTTTTGTTTGAATTTATTTGTTCACATTTTAAGCACAGACCTTCAGTCTCCTTCAAAGTATTCCCCACTTGCAATGATACGCTTGTCGAATCTTTCATTCCATTTTTCAAAACATTGTTTAAATTCATCTTTTGTGATGCTTGACAGTGCCTCCGTCGTTTTTTTCTTCACCTCAGCAACATCAGCGAAACGCTTTCCATTCACCTATATTTTCATTCTAGGAAACAAAGAAACTAGGACGGGGCAAGGTCGGGAGAGTATGAGGGTTGAGGAATAGGGGTCATGCCATTTTTGGTCCAAAATTGTCGTAGAAACAGGGCTGTGGGAGCAGGGGCATTGCCATCATGGAAAAACCAGTCACCCGACCGCCACAAATCTGGCCGCTTCCACCGCACACTCTTGCCCAATCTTTTCAAAACATCCAAGTAGAAAGCCTGGCTAACTGTCTGACCCTGCGGAACAAATTCTCAATGGACGACTCCTCTCACGTCGAAAAAACAAATCAGCATTGTTTTGAGGTTTGGTTACACCTGACGAGCTTTCTTGAGGCGAGGTGAATTTGAAGTTTTCCATTGGCATGATTGTTGCTTTGATTCAGGATTCGATTCAGGAACACTTCAGTTGTCCCCATAGCATCGTCCTTGTACGTCTTTCCTAATATTTCAAGAGTTTCCATTCAACTTTTTCCGAGCAAAAATCAGAATTTCTCCGGCGCGCGCTGTTCACGAAAATCATCCATTGCAAAAACGACGTTCACACAAAACAGTCGTCACTTTAAAACTCTGCCTAAACTAGTCTGACCTCCTTCAACGACGGCACTCGGCTTACTGACTCTGGAATGTTCGTTCTATGCGCCCCTAGTGGCAAAACGCGGTACCATAGAAGCTTTGCCGACCAAAAAATTTAGTCCGGTTTCTTTTGGGTACCCCCTCGTATGAGGGTTCTCACACAGCTTCCACCCTCGCCGTTCGATGACGTTCTACGTCACATCAGCGGTAACTCAGGACGTGCTACGTCCGCCGCTTAAGAACGTGGGTGGCGCTGGTGAACACTCCCAAGGCTCGGTTATTTGTAAACATAAATACCCCCAAAAGCAGAAGGTTTGACAGCCGTCGCCGTAGCTCAGAGGTAGAGCACCGGACGCGTAATTCGGAGGTCGTGGGTTCGGATCCCACCGGCGGCATGTGGTTGTTTTTTTTCTGCTTTTCTAATCAATTAGCTTTAGGCGATAACATATTCAGTAATATTATAAATTGATCAACACCACAAAATAAATAATTAAATTGAAAATCGCCTGTGCCCCTTGGTTTCTGTGGTTGTTGGCTTCTCTCCTCTTCTGGAAAGTTATCCCGAAATTTAATGCGAAGTCTAAACTCCGCAAGCAAACTTAATGATTTAAAGTTCGATTTAAATGGGCTATATTTTTTTCATTCGCACAATGCTATCTAGGCTGCTGTTCACTTCCAAAACTTTCAATTATCTGTTTGAACTACCTACTAGATGTTAGGAGAAGGTAAGTGACGCCAACCAAGTAAAATACAGGAAAAAACACGACGTTTCGGGACCGGCTCGGCCCCTTCTTCACGGTGTGACTACGGGCGAGCGCAGCTTGGCTTTTTAAGCCCCTGTGTGGAGGACCTGCGGGTCAATGGCCGCAGCCCATGGACGTAGGATGAGGGGAGAGTCCCCAGGGAACGATTAACATTTTCTCGTGTTTGCTGTATGTGCCACGACTCGAGTAGAAGCCTCCTGCGTGGGTTAGCTTCCGTTTCCAATACAATGGTGCTGTCGAAGTCAATTGGGTGGTCACACCCTTCACAGTGTTCGGCCACGGCGCTGCGTTGACGATTCATGTGACGGACGTCCGCTTTGTGTTGGTTCATCCTTTCCGCGAAGTTCTTCGTTTCCCCTATGTACGACGCCGGGCAGACGGAACACGGAATTTTGTACACGACGCCCTGGGCCTTTTCTCTGGGCTGCCGGTTATTTGGGCGGGGGAGAAGGCGACCGATAGTGCTGGTCGGTTTGTGCGTTGTCAGCACCCCTTCTTTTCCGAGAATGCGACCGAGCGTCTCGCTCACGCCTCTCACGTAGGGGATGCAAACACGTTTCCGCTTCTGGCATGCGTCTGAGGAAATAATAGACCGGATTTTGTTTTGCCTTTCTTGTTTCCTGATAATGCGCCGGATGAATGAGCTTGGGTAGCCGTTCTTTTGGAGGTCAGAAATGACTCGGTTCTTCTCCTTCCTTTTTTCTTCACTTGAGGAACATATGGAGTCGGCTCTCTTCAGTAATGACGTCACGACAGATGCTTTGTGCGGGATGGGATGGTTCGAATCGAAATGTAGGTACCGTCCTGTGTGGGTTGGCTTCCTGTGCACCGAGGACTGCAGGCCTTTGTCGTGCCTTGTAAGTAGGACATCCAGAAAAGGCAGGCTGCCCTGCTGTTCATGCTCAACAGTAAATTGTATGGCCGGTTCAACTGAATTTAGATGACTCTGGAGGTTTTCTATCTCTGAGGTTTTCACCACACAAAAGCAGTCGTCTACATAACGGAGGAATAACTTTGGCTTGGGATTAAAGGAGGAGAGGGCCCGGCTTTCGACGTCTTCCATGGTTAGGTTAGCCACTGTGACTGAAATTGATGCCCCCATAGCAGTTCCCGTTGTTTGCTTGAAAAATTCTCCGTTGTAGGTGAAAAAGGTACTGCGCAGACAGAGGTCGAGAAGGCGACATACCTCATCGACGTTGAGTGGAGTTCTCTCGTGCAGCGTTTGGTCGTTTTCGAGTGCGCGGCGAGCAACGGACACAGCAAGGGGAACCGGTACGCAGGTAAATAGCGACACCACGTCAAACGAGACTAGGCTTTCGTCTTCCTCCACGGTAAGGTTCGAGACAAGTTGAAGGAGAAGGAAGGAGAAGAACCGAGTCATTTCTGACCTCCAAAAGAACGGCTACCCAAGCTCATTCATCCGGCGCATTATCAGGAAACAAGAAAGGCAAAACAAAATCCGGTCTATTATTTCCTCAGACGCATGCCAGAAGCGGAAACGTGTTTGCATCCCCTACGTGAGAGGCGTGAGCGAGACGCTCGGTCGCATTCTCGGAAAAGAAGGGGTGCTGACAACGCACAAACCGACCAGCACTATCGGTCGCCTTCTCCCCCGCCCAAAAAACCGGCAGCCCAGAGAAAAGGCCCAGGGCGTCGTGTACAAAATTCCGTGTTCCGTCTGCCCGGCGTCGTACATAGGGGAAACGAAGAACTTCGCGGAAAGGATGAACCAACACAAAGCGGACGTCCGTCACATGAATCGTCAACGCAGCGCCGTGGCCGAACACTGTGAAGGGTGTGACCACCCAATTGACTTCGACAGCACCATTGTATTGGAAACGGAAGCTAACCCACGCAGGAGGCTTCTACTCGAGTCGTGGCACATACAGCAAACACGAGAGAATGTTAATCGTTCCCTGGGGACTCTCCCCTCATCCTACGTCCATGGGCTGCGGCCATTGACCCGCAGGTCCTCCACACAGGGGCTTAAAAAGCCAAGCTGCGCTCGCCCGTAGTCACACCGTGAAGAAGGGGCCGAGCCGGTCCCGAAACGTCGTGTTTTTTCCTGTATTTTACTTGGTTGGCGTCACTTACCTTCTCCTAACATTAAATTTCCCAACCAGACAGACTTCTGTCGAATGTTTTCTTTTGTACCTACTAGATGTACTGTACATGCTTTTTTAATGTTGAAAAGCTTAGTGAATTTGTTTCTTCGCACCTAAGCGCCGAGAAGTAGGCGTCCCTTTTCCCACTTGTATCATTTTTCTCTTCACATTCATAGACGTAAATATACTGAATACCTGAAACGTGCATCCACTAGATTTTTATTTAACGACAAGACATTGTCCGAAATATTATATTCTTGTATGATTGATCGGTGTCTCGCTGCCATACTGTTGGTTCACGTAAGTGGCGCTCCTGCATGCACATATTGTTGTAATGAGGGGCAGCTACGTGAATTCAGTGCTTGACGAGCACACGCTGTTACATCACTGTAGACTTCAGAATATCAGTTTTATGAACTTTTTTCGAACGTTTAACGAAATAATTAACTTTTCCTTCACTTCTCGCTTTCTGAAGAGGTAGAATAATAAGGGAGTTTAGTAAAGAAAGAAGTCAGCCTCTTTCCGCAAGGCCTTTGTATCGAACAAGGAGACGCCAATTATACTTTGAAATACAATGGCGGAGGGACAAAACAATGTTTGAAACCAAAACAGAGTGAGGTGAAGTACAGGGGAGGAGATAGAGAATGGTAAAAGAAATAGTAGAAATTGTCAGAACAAAGAGGAGGAAAATGGCAAGAAAATGAAGAACAAAATTCCCATAGCCAGCACCCCCCCCCCCCCCCCAGCGTAGTTAATATTCATATTCGGATGATCCACACTCCATCTCATTGAAAATCATACTCTGCTTTTCATATCCTGCATTTGTACATAGTGCATACTGCCGCCCTACCCCTATCCTTTCTTCTATCGCTCCCCCCTTTCTTTCTTTCTCCTTGTCCTTTTATTCCCGCTAGCCGCAGCTCAGGTGCTTCAGGTTTCGATGGCAGATGCCGCGGCTAGCACCATCTTTTCCCTCTATATTTATTGTTATTAATAATAAATAGCAACTAACAACAATAACTGTACAAGCTGGCTTTCACCAGCCATGGTCATTCCGCAAGACCGTCCTCAAGTAAGGACGGTAAGCACGATTGATCGGCTACTCACCTGTCGTACCATTAGCTGACGCAACTGGCGCTCTTACGAGCATTGTTATAATGAAGGGGCAGATCAATTAATTCAGGGCTTTAGGTGCACACGATGACTATTAAAGCACTGCATAGGCTGTAGACAGAGATTAAGCACACTAGTAACGCCTTTTATGGTTTCGTACTTGAAAGGAACTCCGAGTAAAGAAGAGCCACACATGAAAGACGACACACACGGGCCTCCGCTGGCGTTTGTTTACATTGCGCTGTTTCTCCGCTGTACACAAAAAGTAAGCACGCTTGCGTCTGGTGGGACGATGAAGGTAAACACTGCCTGTGCTGTACAGCAAACATGCCGCGTCTTAGCGCATGCAAGCACGCATTCCACACAGACAGTAGCCCCGCCTCCAGTGTCTGCCTTTATGGATATTCTCATAACATGCAAGCAAGGAAAGCATGCACCTACCGCCACCCCTCCCCTCTTCTTTCTTTTATGCGAAGCATACTACTTTAGCTACCACTTCAGCCCTTCACCGTGGTTATGCGCCTCCAAATCACGTGATACATGACGTCACAACACGTGACACGATGACGTCACGACAGTAGAGAAACGGGGGCCCACCTCGCGCCGTCGCTGTGGTTGTGCGCCTCCAAATCACGTGATACATGACGTCACACTACGTGACTTGATGACGTCACGACAGTGGAGAAACGGGGGCCCACCTCGCGCCTTCGCTGTGGTTGTGCGCCTCCAAATTACGCGACACGATGATGCTTCGCATTCTCCAGGCTTAACCAAGTTAAGCCTCAGCCTTTTGCTTTTGTTTCTCCCTGACAAATAGTCGGTAGTGCGGTGCATAACATCAATGTATAACACAGGTAGAATTGAGGGAAGTGCGCAGCTGGTACAGGCAGCGGAAACAGAGGAAGAAACACTAAAAGAGCTATAGGGCGCGAAAAAAAATCTGATCCCTCAGGTACTAAAAGCTACAGCGTAAAAATGTTCATTACAGTTAAAACAAATTAGTGCGAATTTTACCAATCGCAGCAGCAAAACGAAGAAAGGTTTTTAAATTTTTGTGGCGTTCCTCCATGCAAACCTCACCTGTTCTGTTTTGGACAATCGCCTGTCACTTTCCTACGCTTAATAACTTGCACCCGTTCCTGCCGGGCCCCTCAGTATAGCCTTTTTGCATAAAACTTAAGAATTCCGGGGATTATTAGTATTGTGCCTTTCGAACCGGTCTTCGACAAATAGAAAGTGGATCCATTTCCAGATATTATGGTCTGCTCTCATATTCAGGTAAAAACAAAAAAAAAAAGGTTTTTTTTAAAACTTGGCCCTAATGCCAATGCATTCGACTTCAAAAAACTGAAGTCAAAGAAACAAATCCGACTGAAAAGCAATGACATTCGTGACATAATATCATAGTACCAAGAAATGTACGAACACGTTGAAAATAAAACGGAGCGCAAAAAAAAAAGTGGGCAATTGACGTTGGCTGGCTGCAGGGAATTATTACTTTGAGGTGGCCAGAGATCAGCCGGCGAGAGAAAGTTGGAACGCAGGCAAGCGGAACGTTCGGAAAGACGCTATGCACTTCAATGCTTGCCAGCAGACAAACCGGGGGAGGAAGAGTGCCGGCGAGAAGTTTGCGGCATGAAAAGAAAAAGTACGCAATGAAACTCAAGAAATGGCTGCTGGGAGAAGACTTCGCCGAACCTTTCCTTTGCAGCATGAAATCAAATCCTTAAAAAAGCTAACTTGGGAGTCTGCAAGGTCAGAGTAAAAGTCACCTCTCCAAATTTCTCCCAAGACCGTGACAAATGACGAAAAAGTAGAACGAAAAACTCCTCTCGGTTTCATATATCATCCGGTTGTCTTTTTTCTTTTTGTCCACTGCCAGAAAAAAGAAAAAGAAAACTTTGCGAACGGATACTTTTAATCCAGTTTGGCCCAAGGGCAAATGGAGAATTGAAGCTGGTTGGTGTTTCAGCCTGCGATCTCTCCTCTCTGCGGGCAAGTCAGTTTATGCAAGTTGATAAAGCTGTTTGCGCTGGTATTGAGGGGCGTATCGATTGACTGTAGAGATAAGTGGAATGATAAACAAAGCCACGGTTCGACGAAGAGTGGTTCATTTCATCTTGTCACCCCAGAGCCAAAAAAATAAAAATAAGTGAAGACTGAGGTACATCTTCGATGTTTGCCTAAACAACTGAAATTTAGCGTTAAAAAATTGTAGTAAATATACGTCATAATATAGAAATGTATTATGACGTAAATGTAAATCTAATATAACTTGAACGTGCTGATATCGCTCTTGTTTACAGACTTGCCAGTCTCTCAAGCAAGCTTAGCTGCATTGTCTCGATAATTCGTTTATTTTTCCGGCGCAATATTTTATCACATATAAACGCTATAGAAAGAACGCATAAGTTGCAAAATATGCAGCAAAAATAAAATGGCTATCAAAATGTGAGCGATGTTTCCTATCACTAGACAAGCGTGGCACTGATACTAACTATATATTTCAAGGCATAATGAGATAATTGTTTCACGTGCATTTCTTTCTGGAGTGGCGTGAGCGGTCGGTACTGCACGATTTGAATTACCTTTGATGTATACGCTGCACAGAAATAAGGAAGGTCCGGCAGAAAATACAAATAAGAGCTAGCCTTTTGTATACAATAAAGAGAGCGGGTCGCATTCCAATAATGTCAGTGCAAATGCACAGCTGTTGTTCATTAGGACTGCAACGATATGACAGCACCGACCTCACAAAGAGTATGAAACTAGGGGCTCTCGAAACACGGACACGGCGATAATTTGGAGTCTTTTTTAATGTGCACTGTTATCTTGGATTTCCGTGTTTTATATCAACTTATGTTCGGAGAGAAGTGGCTCTGGCAATAATTAAAAACAAAATGCCGACCAATCGCAGGGCACCACATAGGCATGACTGGCGTACGGACAACTTATGCCGCTGCCCTCATAATATACTCTTCCAATGAAGTGTGTCGGTACTCTTTACTGTAGGATTTCAAGTAAACATCAAATAATTCCAGATGCTTTATTCGTATCGAGAGTTCGGCACTGTTACATTAGTGTATGTTCCATCGAGCTTTCCGCGCGCATTGATCTTGAACAGCGCCTTCGCTCGACTACTGTTGCAGTCATTTTGACTCAAGTGGTGGTGACGTACCCTTCACTGGTCATTTAAACGGTGCTTAAAGCTTAGCGCACTCGGGAGCATTAGTTAGTTCACTGGCCTTATCGAGAGAGCTAAGTACTCCACGATTCGAACAATATTCAAATATTTTCAGGTATTACTTCACATCTTCAAATATTTGGCGATACCCAATATTACAAATACAAATACAAATACAAATACAAATACCTTTATTTAAACATCAGGGATGTTAGGGGGTACACCCAAAAAGCCTATATGACTGGCTTGACAGAGGGGCGCACCCCCGTACATAAAAACCGGCAGCAACAGAACACGGACAGAACAATAATAAAGACTACAGTGCATAGGTAAATATCATTCAATAAAGATTAGTGAACATCCTCTTGAAATTATAGATAGTTGAAGTCGGCAAGATTAACGCGCAACGCTCAAAGACACTAAAAATGAACTAAGGATAACAATCACAAAAGAAAACGGGATAAAGGAGGAAAAAACTTGCAGTAAGAAAAAAACCGTACCGTTAGGTCCTCAGGGCTCATTGCGCCGATTAAGAAGAATTGGAATTATATGTCGCAGCATTTGACGACCATAATTAGTACGGAAGGATGGCACATACCAGACGTCATTGTTACGCGTTGGGTAGTAATTAGCTTTGGGCCGTAAGTTAGCTGTGATATCAAAGAATGCGTCTTGATTTTTCCGTTTTCTTTCATATCGTTTACTTAGCAATAGATTATATAGGTCGTTAATAGGAGTTACTTTTAATGATGCGAAAAGAGGTTGAGTGTGAGCAGTAAACGGGGCATTTGCAGTGATACGAATGACCTTTTTCTGTATTTTCTGTAGCCTATATGTATTTGACCATGTTGTTGTACCCCACACCAGATGACAATATGAAAGGTTAGATAGAAATAGTGCATTATAAACTAACAGTCTGACACTCAGAGGTAGTAAAGAGCGGACTTTGTATAACATGCCTGTGCATTTTGCAAGTTTCTTAACCAGATTGTCGATGTGTATGTCCCATGAAAGATTGCACTGCAGTGTCACACCTACACACTTTACTGACGGCGCTACTTCAATGTTTTGAGAACCAAGCGTTAGTGCAGGTAAATGTTCTAGTGGTTTGTTCTTAGGTCTAAAAAGTAGAGCTTTAGTTTTGGTAGTGTTAATTTTAAACAAAGATTCAGTACTCCATTCGACCAGTTTGCGCAGAGTTTCATTAGCGTTTAATGTCAAGTCACTAAGTGTTTTAGCCCTAAAAAATATGCTGACATCATCTGCATACATTATATATTTAGCGCTGTTGTCAATGTTCACAATGTCGTTAATGTAGATGTTAAACAGTGTAGGTGCAAGAATACTGCCTTGCGGCACGCCAGAATGAATGGATCTAAAGTGCGATGAAGAATTGTTAATTACAACCCGTTGCTGGCGGTGCTCTAAATATGTTATTAAAAGCTGAAGGAATGTGCCGCGAAATCCATAGTGCTCAAGTTTATGAAATAATATTTGGTGATTTATGGAGTCGAATGCTTTGGAAAAATCCACGAAAACACCGAGAGTTAGTTCTTTTTCTTCAAATGGCTGTGTTGGATAAGTTGAGGCCAAACTGATAAACTGTTGATACCAGCTACCTTGGTAATGAAATATATTTGCCGGGACAGCGAAACATGTGCTGGGTGCTCAATTAAAATATTGTAAAATTACAACAATAGTAAACAGAATATAAACATTACGGGCGGAGTGAAATTACTGCCGAGACTCATTTTTAAGCTACGATGCTTCCAGAAAGCATCAAAGCTTTCTCGTTTAGCCGCACACACTGCGCGCAGACGAAAATCGATTGCAACCCTTTCTGTCGTTTGAAATCTACTCCGTGTTCGGAATTCCTCTAAATACGTGGCACTACGTGCGCGTCAGTCTGTCGCCCTATGCGGATCGCTTGCCGCGGAGGTGGTATTGATTGCGGCTGCCTAAATATAAACCTCGGAGGCTGCGAACGTGCGCGTCCGCCTAACGAGAGTAGCGCGGACCGGTCGGAGGTCAATTTGCCCCCGCATTGCCCGAGGCTGCAGCGGCCGGACGTGACGCTGCGCCGACGGCGAACACGCGCTTTTCTGAGCCTCGGCGCTCCGGACTCCATCCTTGGTCAGCACGCCCCGTTCCAAGTGGATCGAGCGAGAGAGGAAAAAGGAACTATGCCTCACGGGAAAACTCTGGGGAATGAAAATGAATGGGCCGCACGCATAACTGTGTACAAGACACCGTGCACCCCACCTCCCCGCCTCGTCGTCTTCTCTCGTTCCCTTTCGAAAGGTTACGCGGGCGGCTCGCCTTCACATGTTGACAAAGGGGACAACCTGTGACTTTGCATGCTTTGCTAACAGTATATATATATATAAGCCGATGACCTTTCAGTCCTTGACCGTTAGGAGTGGTTGGTTGGTATTCGTTACTGGTGTCGTTATTATTTTATAGTGTTCGTTGTGTGCGTGCGTGCGTGTGTGTGTGTGTGTGTGTGTGTGTGTGTGTGTGTGTGTGTGTGTGTGTGTGTGTGTGTGTGTGTGTGTGTGTGTGTGTGTGTGTGTGTGTGTGTGTGTGTGTGTGTGTGTGCGCGCGTGCGTGTGCGTGCGTGTGCGTGCGTGCGTGCGCGCGCGCGCGCCGCGAGCTGACTGATGCGGGCATAACTTTGGTTTTTTTTAGGTTTAGCCACGGAGCCCAAGAATGTCTTGGTAGAAGGTCTTGGTATAATCAATAAAAACCCATCAGGCGCAAGAATGGCACAGACGGGATGCAAGGCACACCACAGGTGGTAGACTGGCATTATTTATTTATTTATTTGAACATACTGTTGGTCCCTTCTTGGGACTGTTACAGGAGTGGATTTATAAATAACAAGATGCAAGTTAACAACACAATAAAACAAAAGCCAGTAATCAGGTTTAAAAGACAAGAAATCAGCATTCATATGCGGAATCACATCAAATGAAAAACAGAAAACGGAAGAAAGCCAACTCTGGCCTTCAGAACATGTGTTCAAACACGTATCAAAGTATTCATTAATACAATCATACATTTGGTACATAATCGAGTGAGCAAAAAAAGCAACATAAAACCAATACAGACTATGGATGGTTATCAATTCTGGCTTGATGACAAAACTGATGAGACTGCAAGCTCCATGAATTTTTCTAAGGAATTCTGCGCAGTTATAGATTTATCTAGGGCGTTCCATTCCCTTACTGCTCGGGGAAAGAAAGAAAAATAATATGTGTTGTTAGCACAGAAGTATTCATTAATCGTAAAATCATGCTTGTGACGTGTGCCTCTAGAACGGTTAAAACTAATGTAAGTAGCAGGATCCATGTTGAATGCATTATGAGTTTGTTGTGACCCCTTATTGCTTTTGTGTGTCTGCGCCCCCTCCTAACGACCACTCGCATTCCCCTCCTAACGACAGTTCGCATCCTCCTCCTAACGACCACTCAATCCTCCTCCTAACGACCACCGCGTCCTCCTCCTAACGACCACGACAGTTGCCCCTCGTCGCACGCGGTCGCCAGAGGCCCCCCCACGGTGCGCCCCCGCACCCTCCTCCTGTTCTGGGAAGCCACTCCCTCCCGTGGACGCTTCTCCCCTCCCTCCTTTCTTCGGGCGGCCAGCTCGGCTCCTGCCTCGGTCGACGCTGGTCGCACCCTCATCGGCTTTAAATAAACGAAGTCTAAAAGTACCGTGTGCGTCTTTCGCTGCATTCAACACAGCGACCGGACACGACAGTGGCGACGAGAAAGTGGATTCGACCCGCGCTACGCAACGCTATTGACAAGCCATGGCTACGCGAGGGTTTCCCAATCGGATACCAGAATTCAACGGCTCATCGTGGTCATCGTGGGTTGGACGCCTTCAGTTCTACTTTGAAGCTAACAACATCACAGACCCAGCCTTGAAGAGGGCCAACCTGCTGACGCTGTGCGGGGAGCAGACCTACGATACTGTCTGCGCCCTTATTCAGCCAAGCACACCAGCGGCAGTGTCTTACGACGACATCGTAAAAGCGCTGCAAAAGCACTACGACCCAAGGCCATCCGAGGTCTACAGCCGGGCTCGCTTCCAACGACGAGATCAACTGGGAGGAGAAACTGTGAGCGCCTACGTAGCCGCGCTCAAGAAGCTCGCTGCCGACTGCAATTTTGGAACGCTGTCGACAACAGCTACCGGGCAGGAGGGAGACGCAGCTTCTTCTGCTAACACCACCATGCTTCCCTTGGACGTGATGTTACGCGACAGATTTGTGTGCGGACTGAGTGACGAGTCACTGCAGCAGCGCCTGTTCGCTGAGAAGGACCTCACATTCAGCAAAGCTTACGACATCGCCGTTCGAGCGGAGAGCGCCGGTCACCAGCAGAGAGGGATTCGCCGGAACACCGAGCCGGTACACCAGACAAGCAACCAGGTGCGCAAGCCTTCTGTTGTTGTAAAATCGGTCAAAAAGGCACAACGCTGCTGGCGGTGTGACGACCAACACAACCCCCAGGGATGTCGATTCCAGTCAGCCACGTGTAATTTTTGCCACAAGCGAGGGCATATCGAAAGAGCATGCATTACGAAACGGAGACTTGCCAAGATAAAGTCACCTTCCCAGCCTAATCACAGCGTCAACGCCTCAGAGAATACGCCGCTATCTGATCTCCATGGAACAACATCAGCAACACCATCTGTGTTGTACGACCTGAACACCATGAATCTCGGCACGCGACCGAAGATTTTTACAGAAGTAAGCGTACATCACCAGCTGATTAAGTTCGAGGTGGACTCCGGCGCAGCCTGTACTCTGATCAGTGAGGACACGTTCCGAACTTCATGGCCATCTGACGCACCCGCCCTGCAACAAGACGACACGCACCTGCGAACGTGGTCAGGACAGAATCTGCCACTATTGGGCTCTGCCAACGTGCAGGTTAACTACAACGGCCAGACCCATACGCTACCTCTGCTTGTTGTGAAGGGCACAGGATCAAGCCTTCTAGGAAGAAACTGGTTTTCTCCACTAGGCGTGATGATATGCGGTAAACATCAAAACGCCGATGCGCTAAGCCGTCTGCCACTAGACGCAACTGTTGACGAACCATTTCCACCAGGAGACGTTCTGATGTTCGAAGCACTGCCAGAACCTCCGCTTACAGCAGGCACAGTTGCAGCATCTACGCAGAAGTGCGCAGCTCTCCGGCTAGTTTACACAGCTGTTCAACAAGGCAACGTGCATAAACTCAAAGGGGACAACTTCGACGCTTACCGCAGGCGAGCTACAGAGTTGAGCACCCATCGCGGCTGCATCATATTTGGGTCCCGAGTTGTGATGCCGAGAGAACTACGCGCACAAGCTATGTCTCTCATCCACGCCGGACATCGGGGCATCGTTGCAATGAAAAAGTGTGCCAGAAGCTACATGTGGTGGCCTGGCATTGACAACGACATCGAAACAGTGGTGCGAGAATGAAAGCCTTGCCAGAGCAGCCGGAGCGCCCCGCCGAAAGCTCCTGTCCCAGAATGGGAAAAGCCAGACACACCATGGCACACACTGCACATTGATTTTGCAGGACCAATTGAGGGCTGCACTTTCCTTGTGGTCGTAGATGCCTACACAAAGTGGCTTGAGATAAGGCAAATGGGACAGACGACTTCGGCAGCAGTCATTGACAACCTCCGATCACTATTTACAACGTTCGGCCTGCCGCGCAAGGTAGTGTCGGACAACGGAACACCGTTTGTGTCTGCGGAGATCCTCAAGTTTTATCGCGACAACGGGATCTCATCAGTTACATCGGCCCCCTACCACCCAGCGACAAACGGACAAGCCGAGCGCTACGTAGCCGAGCTAAAACGCGCCCTTGAAAGAGATCAGACAGGCTCGCTGCAGCGCCGCCTTGCGCGCTTTCTCTTCAAGCAGCACACGACGGTTCAGAGCACAACAGGCGAGACCCCCTCGAAAATGATGTTCGAGCGTGAAATGCGAACCCAGCTCACAGCCATCCTCCCCGAGCCAAAGGCAGAGACGTTCCGGGAAGAAAAAGCAATTCCGCGCTGCGGCACGCTTAATGAGGGGCAGCGCGTCCTCGCCCGACAGTTTCTGAAAAAGCCACGCTGGGAGGAAGCTACAATTGTCAGACGCATAGGCCTGCGCTCTTGGCTCGTCAACATACATGGCACAGTAGCACGCCGACATCTCAACCAGCTGCGTAGATTTACGACGCCGTCTGAGAGCTGTCCGCCAGCGGAGAGAACACGTGCACCATCTTCCCACATAGCCTGGCACCCCTTCCCGGAAGAAGAGACTTCGCCCAGGACAGACCTAGGAGACACAGCGAACAACAGCCAGCCTACAAGTGTTTCTCCCCCGAGCGCACAAAGCCAGCGCGCCTCCACGCGTGAGCGCCGACCCCCTGCACGATACCAGGCAACTTTCTAAGGGGGAAGGAAGTGTTGTGACCCCTTATTGCTTTTGTGTGTGTGCGCCCCCTCCTAACGACCACTCGCATTCCCCTCCTAACGACAGTTCGCATCCTCCTCCTAACGACCACTCAATCCTCCTCCTAACGACCACCGCGTCCTCCTCCTAACGACCACGACAGTTGCCCCTCGTCGCACGCGGTCGCCAGAGGCCCCCCCACGGTGCGCCCCCGCACCCTCCTCCTGTTCTGGGAAGCCACTCCCTCCCGTGGACGCTTCTCCCCTCCCTCCTTTCTTCGGGCGGCCAGCTCGGCTCCTGCCTCGGTCGACGCTGGTCGCACCCTCTTCAGCTTTAAATAAACGAAGTCTAAAAGTACCGTGTGCGTCTTTCGCTGCATTCAACACAGCGACCGGACACGACAGAGTTAATTGATATAAAAACTTGAGTCTATGAAGTGTTACGCGACTTGATAATGTGTCGAGGCCTGCGCGGGAAAGCAGCTCCGTGGGAGAGTCAGTCCGCCGGTATCTGTGGTAGATAAAGCGAACCGCTTTTCGTTGAACTGATTCGAGCATGTGTACATCTTTTTGCATATACGGAAACCAGACGACGTTTGCATATTCTAAGATTGGGCGGATAAGGACCTTATACGCGAGTAACTTCGTATCTGATGTTGCAAAGCGCAAGGCGCGTTTAAGGAAGTATAAACTACTCATGGCTTTTTTGCTAATATTTTGTACTTGGGCTTTGGAGCTGAGATCGTCAGAAATAATCACACCAAGGTATTTCTTTTCAGTTACTGTTTTAAGAACTTCGTTGCCTGCGCCATAAGGGAAGCTAAGTTTTGTTTTCTTATTTGTGACTGACATCACTACAGTCTTTTCCATGTTGATCACCATTTGCCATGTATTACACCACTGTACGACGTTGCTTAGAGCTGTGTTTAACTTTTCTTGGTCTGCTTGACTGTTTATTTTTTGATATAGCACGCAATCATCAGCAAAGAGACGCACCTTTACATCCACGTGATATGTTATGTCATTTATGTATAGAATAAATAAAAATGGTGCAAGCACAGAGCCCTGCGGCACACCAGAAATAACCGGAACAATGTCAGAGGCATGGTCATTGTATTGCACGTATTGTTGGCGTTCCGATAAGTAGCTGGCTATCCACCTCGTAACGGGACCGTCGCCAAGTATCTTATTTAACTTGAAGTTCAGTTTGGTATGCGTTACACGATCAAAAGCTTTCGAGTAATCAAGGAATATTATGTCGGTTTGGCTTTGGTCGTTGATTCCCTGCGCGAGGTCATGAAAAATTTCTGTGAGCTGGGTAACAGTGGACAAGCCTGCTCTGAAGCCATGCTGGTTATGATGAATGATGTTCTTGGTCTCGGTGTGTTCTTTAAGAAATTTTAATAAAATATGCTCAAGTATTTTGCAACAGGTACATGTGAGGGATATAGGCCGATAATTAGACGGGGACGTTATAGTTTATCGCAAACACTCGCGGCAGTATACACGCCGGTAATCAATTAATTTAAGCATGTACAAGCAAAAAATAGCGAAGACGCGTCGTGGACAGTATATCCCGTGTTTTAATGCAGCTCATCGATCAAATCAGGAACGATTCTTGGGATATTGCCCAAAGTGTTACTCTGTGTTCGGAGTTCCTTCATCATCGCACGGTTCATTCAGTGCGTCTCACCCGCAACTGTGTTTCTGCGCTTGTTTAGCTTTTCAATGTCACAAAGCAACGCACGATTTTCTCCCTTATAGGGAGATCACATCACGCTATACATGTAAGCATAAGCTATATTCCTGACTGAGAGATCGCTTTTATGTGCAAGCGCTACTATGGGCGCATAACCTTGTTTGTGTTGTGCAGTTCATGGCACACGGTGCTTCGATCTCATGAACACCGAGATAGAGACGTCCTTGGGTGTTGAGGACGTCCCATGCGGTAACAGTCCTCCTGAGGAGTCAAGGCGCAGCTGATATAGATGAAGAGGTTCCTGGAGCTTTGAACTGACTGCTTTGTCCCCATTTCAGGTCCCTTCCGTTTGCTGGGAAGCAGACGTCAGCCTTTTTGTGCCTGTGTTCAATAAAAGAGCAAAGAAAGTCATACACGCCGGCAGCTCACCACACTAATGTAACCCCTGCAGGAAAGAGGGCGCTCACATATCTGGACAAGCGGTTGGAGTTCAGAAACAACACAGCCAAAAGAACCCTGGCTATGCAATGTCATAGTACAAAAAGCAAATACACGCTTATAAAACAACAACAGCAGTCTATTTCTATTCTTTTAAAGCACCGGAGACACACACAAGAGTTTTGCTGTTTCGATTGGTTTCAGAATTAGTTTTACCGTGTGAAAGAACTACGAGTCATGCATTCAATTGGAGTACACTGGTTTGTATACCAGCTTTCTCACTAGTTAAAAGGAAAGAACGAAGGAAGGAAGGTGGGAGGAAAGAACGCAAAGAAGAAGAAGGGAGAAGGAGAGAGAAGGATGAAGTAAGGTAGGCTGAAGGGGACCTAGAAATTGTATACGATATTAATTTCTTTTGAACGCTGCGGACAGCTTTTGTATTCGGCTGTACGTAGGCACAAACGGAAAAGGGGTATATGCATGCAATATAAAATGAAAGGACTAATGAAAAAAAAACGCGCTTTCGAAATTCTCAGTACTGTAGTTGTTGCTTTTGTTTGTTTCGTTCTGTTTTTAGCTGCTGTAGTTTGTTCTCGCACCCTGTGCAGTCACGTCCTTTGTCTTTCTCTCCGTTTCCGTCCCTCGCTCTCGGCAATAAGCGTTAAATTTAAAATATGCGCTCGTCCGTATCTCTCACTGCGCCCTGCCTCGCCACGCCTTTTTGAATGAATGAATGAATGAATGAATGAATGAATGAATGAATGAATGAATGAATCAATCAATCAGTCAATCAATCAATCAATCAATCAATCAGTCAGTGAACGAAAGAATTAGCTTTATTTCCCGTCAGAACAAGGGAAGACTGGGACTAAAGGCACAAACGCCTGACAAAGGTACCAGCCCCCTGTCAAAAACAGCTACAACAGCGGTGATAATGAAATCAAACGCATACATATAAGGCACTTACATCTCACACAAAACATTTTTTTCCAGTCATGCCACCTGGCCCAGCGCGTCACTTTAGTGAGTCCTACAGTGCCTGTTAGCGAAAGATGACAAACATGTATTGTTACGCAGCCTATAGGGGGCATTTTATATGATTCCCGAACATATACGCGTTTGATGGATCTTTCCTCAGCAGGCGAACGAGCGTACAGCCAAGCCCACCTAGTCAGCACCACCCAGGGAAGAGTGAAACCTAGCAACAAACCAGATACAACCGGCGATCTTCGCGTGTTCATTCGGAAGCAAAAACCAAGACACGAACGGCAGCTACACGACCTGTCACCGCCAGGATGGACCGGCGTTGGTTCGATCGCGCTCAGCAGAAAGAACTAGCACTGCGGTCTCAGTCCTCGAATGTATCAAACTGTGCGTCGTTTCGGTGGTCGACAACCCATGTTTCGGTGGTCGACAACCCATAAAAGCACCTGGGCCAGATAAGAAAGGCAAAAAAGAGATGCAGGAACACAACATAATACTCGGAGCGGGATGGACAGGCGGAACCAAATAAGAAAGCTGAGATGCCAAGCGAATGCGGCTTAGTTCGGGAAAAATGCTGTCCAAGTACGCAAGGCATCGCAGTGAAGTGCCCGTCGGGACAATCCGGAAGCGAAAGCGATGCTAAGGAACCCGGAATACGTAAGGAAGCCGGAAGGGGTCCGCCACAGGCCATAACCATAACCAGTGGAGGCGCCGCGGAAAAGGACGCACTCGATGCCGTGCGGGGGTGGTGCCCGGGACTCGGCTTTTATTATGCCAGCCGCCGTAATGAAAGCTGATGTCAGCAGGCGGACGCGCACAAGCACTCAAAGCGGTGTAAACACCGTGTCGTGCTTTCGCCACTAAGAGCAGAGTTTGGTGGGCTTTCAGTGCGATGCGCCCACACAGCCTGGCCGGCTTCGGAGCTTTCAAACCCGAGCTTGGCGAACGCGCGTCTCGGCAAAGATTTAAAAGCTGATGAACAGGAGAAAAAAATAAACGCATGGACACGCTTTTTGCTTTAGAAACCGAGGTCTGATGGAGCTCAGACTCTTTCTTGCAACAAGTCCAAGCTTCTGTTCGGACACCGTCTGCGCAGTGGACACAGGTTCAGACCTGAGGAGGCGCGCCCGACAGAATAGAGCTGCTTTGCCGCTGTCGCATATGCAGTTTTATTTCATCTCTTTTTACACATTTTTACTGCGTTAGCAGTATAACGCTCACTGGGCGAAAATACTGCTGTCTGCGCGTCCAGCCCCGACCAACCACCCGCATGCCCACTTCCACAATCCAGTCTTACAAAAATTTTTAAACAGGCTATAGGCTGTCCATAGACTTCTGTCTATAAAGTCTATAGACTCTCTATAGACAAATCCTACAGCGCAGTCTATAGGCAACGAAAATGCTATAGACAGTCTATAGACAATGTATAGATTTATGGCCATACACTGTTAGCAGACTTGTCTACAGACAGTCTATAGACTGTGAATAGGCAAACTATAGGAAGACAACAGAGTCTGTAGACTGTCTATATACCATGTGTATAAGGGCACCCACCAGAAGCCCAAGCAGCAGGAAAAAAGAAGGCGACGGGAATTGAAAGACGCAATGGCAAAGAGATTACTGCAAAAGCAAAAATCTAGAAATTAAACGAAAAAGAACGCTCTTAACGCAGATATGTCGCATCACATCGTATGATCGCTAGTCAGTTTTTATTCTTAGCTGCATACATACATACATACATACATACATACATACATACATACATACATACATACATACATACATACATACATACATACATACATACATACATACATACATACATACATACATACATACATACATACATACATACATACATACATACATACACATATTCTTTATTTCTCTAAAAGAGAAATAACGGCGCTTTTATGAGCAAAATATCATAAACCAGAGAAAGCTTGAGGAGCAGCCATAGACGTAAGCGAGGTATACGTTGTCGATATGTGAAGCGGGGAAGGGGGGGGGGATTTTTTTCTAGGCGTGGACTGCCAGTACAAGACAAGGCAGTGGCTCAAAAAGCCCGAAAGTTTATTGCAGCCTATCCTGTGGCGGCCATGAAAATTTCACGTACAGCATTAATCTCTTTTTTTATTTCCAACTCGCTTAATTTTATCTTATTCCAACTAGAGTTTTAGCATCTTGAAATGAAGTACATGAAGGGAAGCCTAGTCTTGCTTTCCTTGATTGGAACTCTGGATCATTTTAAGAAACCTTTGGTCCTCTTAAAATTCGGGTTAATGGCCTTTCTGGAATATTACGCGTATTTTTCTCGCTAACCGACGTCCGCCATGTTGTTGATTGAGTTAAGCTTCCAGTACGGTATACTGATTGCTTATGATAAATGTTCACATTTTATTTCCTGATTCTCGTGCCGATTATAAAAAATTGCTTCGGCGGGGCAACAATTAATAGGTACGATAGAGAAATACGCTGCTGTGACTTCACGCACGCGCTGCTGAATTTTATTTCAAACAATTTCCCTTATATATACATATATATATATATATGTGTGTGTGTGTGTGTGTGTGTGTGTGTGTGTGTGTGTGTGTGTGTGTGTGTGTGTGTGTGTGTGTGTGTGTGTGTGTGTGTGTGTGTGTGTGTGTGTGTGTGTGTGTGTGTGTGTGTGTGTGTGTGTGTGTGCGCGCGCGCGCGCCTGCATGTGGCACGCGCAAAAACAGGTAATAGTCGATGCAGAATGTAATAAAATTAGTTGCAAGTGGCGCTCTGTCTTGAGTACTTCTGTGCCATGTCTTCTGTTGTTGGGCCGAAGGACCTTTGAAAATGGATCAACAACTGACCTGCAGCACAACCTTACCTTACCTGGGCTGTGTTGCAGCGTTCGTCCGGTCCCTTCTTTCATGCTTGTCCGCGCGTTGCACTATCTATCCTGAATATGCAACAACATGCCGAGCTACAAGTAGCACTCAGTTTCATTTATTCATTCGTGCGATAAAGCGCGAAAGAAGCGTGGGCTCTCTGCGACGCTATTATGGTACCCTCATAGTTGCCCGCGGAAGTATGGTCAGCAGCGTTTGTTCTTTAATAGCGTTTGCAGAAGAAGAAAGGTTAACAATTAGATCAGTCGCAGAAAGCGCTGAACTATGTTAAAAAATGATATCTTCTTACTTTTAAGCGTCTTTACCTCGAAAACGATGCGGGCTGAGGTGTTTGTACACAAGCATATAGTGCATGATGCAGTGCCATTTTCACGGCTATAGCGGCCTTGATGGTGCCATTTGGAATAACGTGGCTGAGAGATCTACATTATGACGGATTAGAACTCCGTGAATTTGCTCCGCACAAAGGAGTGAACTTTTTATCCAGTTTGTTCCTTCCTTTTCCTACTCCCCTGTGCAATGCTACGGCTCTCGGTGGCCTGCAAAAAAATAATAATAATAATTGTTGAAAGGCAGTAATCGTTGCCGCTCTAGCCACAATAATGGAGCGCAGCGTACTTATTGCGTAATGGCTTGCTGTATGCCATGCTCCCCGCTATACTCGGGGACAGCTTTCTGTGGCTATGTAGTGGAAGCTACGAGGGCGAGGCGCAAGGCTTTCGCAAGAGCGCTCTTACCATGCGCGCACTAGCGTCCACTGCATAGCAGCATAGCCACAGAAAGGTGTCCCCGAGTGTAGCAACGATATCCGCGCTTAGAACAAGATGTAGAAACGGCCTCCCTGAAGAAACTCGGAGCAGCACCGCTGCTGCCCTCTCGGGACGCCCTTCACGCCCAGGGAACAGGTAGTTCCGCCGTTCTCCGTTAGGCGACACTGGCGCTGAGGCACGTGGAAACAATTGAACACCTCATAATCAAATGTGATGGTATGCATCCGGATGTCGATGCAGGCACAGTCACTCTTTCTGAGGCCCTAGGGTTTAAATATAACAATGGTCATGTAAATAAATCTGCAGTGGAAGTTAGCAAAAAGCGATTGGAGGATTGGTGGCTGAAAAGCAGAGATGTGGCATAAGGTTAGAATTGTAGGAAACCGTAGGCAAAGGTGATGGAGAATCTTAATGAGAATTGCCAACACAGTAAACAAAAAAAAATAATAAATAAAGAAAAGCTGAGCATGGTGGCAATTGCCACCACCCCGTTTCAAAGGGGGCGCTCCTATCCATCCATCCATCCATCCATCGTCGTACGCGCGCGAACTTTCTTCGCGGAAGCAGCTGACGCATGAACCACAGTGACATACTCTTCCCACTGCAGGTGGGCATTTAACCTCAACGAACTCAATCTCAGCTCAGCCTCAAATAAAGTTTGGTGGACTCACTCAAACTCGACCTCACCATGCGCCCTCACCTCAGTTTTCCATAGGTCAGTCGCGACCTCACTCAACCTATCTCGACCTAATGCAAAAATTGAAGTGATAAATTAGTTAATCACTTGAACGGCGATTGAAAATTCTTCCGACGAGAATCCAGCGACATAAGCAACCTAAATTGAAAGCGAACCCGTTATGATGACTAGACAGAACAATAATTACATTTACATGTGTTTAATTATTCAATATGAAGTGTACCATTGCGCTCAATAATAGCTGCAACGCATGAGCTGTGGCAGAAGCTCAGTTCGCGAGTGCAAGGTCACTTGTTCAGAAAACTGCAGCATTTAACCGTCGCTGCTACAAGGACACTGAATGGTTGTGCAAGCCGGTAGCTCTGCATGAAGGCGCACCGATTTGCTATAAAGCGAAAACATCACTTGCCTCATTTCAGGTGCGTTAGGAAAAACACGTATTCTTAATGAGAACCCAGAAGGTTTATAATGATTTCTACGTTGAAGAGCCTTGCTTACCTACGTCTCAAGCGATTTCTCGAAGGCTCCATGTGAACTTTGCCCGGTCATGAGCACTTGGCCCACGGCCTTTTTTGAAATGAATCGCGGACCAGGAAGTGGGTGCGTGGCGGCCGCTAGTACATGGTAAGGCGCTTTGGTGTTTACGCTTGTTTCCGGATATATATTCGCAAACATATTAGCTTCAATATTTGGCAACTTGCCTCGCTTCTACTACCTCGTATTGGACGCCGCTCTTATCCACTAACCACCTACAGGCGGCTAACTCTGACCTTCAACACCGTAGACTATAGTAGGGTACAACTTAAAACAGTTGGTAACAGTGAGCCACGGTCTAACGGCGTCCTGTATACACCATTTTACGAAGAGCGCGTAGGGGAGGGAGAAATACTCTCAAACACGTGCGCCGCGCGGAACCCCACTGTTGCCGTCCTCCCCTGGGCTGATAATCCGGCGCGCGTAGCGACGTCCGGCCGCTTAGCCACTGGTCAAGCGCGTGTTTGCGTCTGTACAACAAAAGCAGCAATGTTGTACGGAACGCCAACGTCCTCTAGACATCATTGTTTTATTGCCGGTTGCGACATTTGTCAACGAAAGTAGAAAAAAAAGAAACGCCCCCAGTGTGTACGCGCAGCATGTTATGCGAAGGAAAGGTCTCAGCGCGTCTGCGATGTCCATTTCTTCACCGCTTTCTCGCCGGTCTCAGGTTGCATTGGCAGTGGGCGTAGTTGAACAAAAAATACCTGCGCCAACAACAAGCTTACACATCAGCGCTCTTTGTGAATGAAATGCACACAGAAACAAACTCACTGTCTGTGCTTAATAGCGGGCGCGGAACGAAGCGCAGAGCCTG
This sequence comes from Amblyomma mixtum, assembly GCF_055824585.1. Lineage (NCBI taxonomy): Eukaryota > Metazoa > Arthropoda > Arachnida > Ixodida > Ixodidae > Amblyomma > Amblyomma mixtum. The sequence goes on along the minus strand of NC_143013.1, from coordinate 307,641,118 downwards.
GCTTACCATAACTATACTCTGTGCATAATTTTAAGAGATGAAGCTTTTTGACGTTCTTGGCAAAGCTGTTTTAATTCAACAGTACACGATGCAAAGACAGCACAAATATCCCACAACTTCGTTTTGCCACCCCACATGATCGCCAATATCGGGAGCATGTGGGCATCGGCACCTGAAAAAAAAAAAACAAAAAAGACATTCGTTAGTACACAAATACTAATTTAATTTGCACAGCATGGCATGAATGGAAGCGGCGACACGAATTTTTACCCAACTGCAAAGTGAGCAAAAATGCAGCTACGGCAACGTAAGAAGAAAAAAAAAACACGGTATGTACGTGACGGTAAACTCTGTCATGCATTGTACTAGATTATTCGACTGAAATCAAATCGAATGCACAGTAAAAAAGTCCACTATGCATAACCGCACCAGAGATACATCAAACGCAGCGACTTGAGCAGTGCCCCTACCCGATTGAGATCGGAACTCTCAACACAGGTGCGGCGATTCGGCCTGTCGGTAAGCGGTAATAGCGTTCCATCAGCGTACCAACCTATCGACAGTATAACTAAACATTTTCTGGTATTTGTAAACCAGCGAGTACTGGCGGGAGCGGAGTAGGCAAGAATGCTAATTGCTTTCAGTGAATTGGCTTGTATCGCTCGTAGTACGGACAGTCCACCGCGCGCGAGCGACAGGGGGACCAAATTTCAATTTCATCGCGCGTTTCTCCGAAAACAAACATTGGAGTGATCAGGCGTGGACTCGTCTCGGTCATGTACTCGATGTTGTTTCCGTAATGTTCAATTTGTGAGCGGGGCACTCTGTCGCAAGCTCTGCATCTAAATTGTCACACTCACCATGGCCAAGCAGACAGCGAAAGCGTTCATAATAAACTACTTCACGAAAAACTAGATATTCGATTGCTCTCCGCGATCTTGAGTTTCAACACATTTTTCTTTCGTTTTTCCAACATGCAACATCATACCACATTCGCCCTAGAGGCAACCGGCGACAGAAACTACACGCGTGAACTGCGAGCATGGCACTCACCGATGCTCATCGCTCCGTCGAAGAATGGCCGCCTGCTCCCGGTTGGTTGTTGTCTCTAATAGCATAGCACACACGTGGATGAACACGAGGCGAACCCCCACACACAATTTCTATGCTTGGAAGGAATAAAACGGGCGAAATGACACTACCAGAGATCACACGCTGCTTCGTCTGCAGCCCACCGGCTGCAAATTATCAGCCCACGATGGCGTCGGCGGTAGGCGGCACTCGAGTACAACCAACATGGCGGCGCCCAGGTACCGAAACTAAAATCATGTATAACTCCGCTGGGCAGTCACAAGAGGAAACAAAGCCTGCTTTTCAATGTCTGAATATAAACCAAGGCAGAGACATCAAAATTATGGAGCTGATAATTTCGTCTCGTGATTAGCTTCTTGATTAGGTGACAAGAAAAGCCTTGCTTTACTAGCGGCCTACTTTTTGTCACGGAGGAATCATATTCGGCGATCGTGAATGTGGGCGGAGTTTCGCAGCAGAGTTGATTATATCCAACTACAGAAATTACTGAGGGTGACGGGGGGGGGGGGGGGGGGGTGTAATGTGGATGCCATACACTTCTTTGATTAAGGTTAAGCCGAGAATGCAGCATAATTAATCACCGAAGTATTTGTGAATGAGATACACGCAAACATATCACCTGTATATTTAAAATTTCTAGCTCTATCCGGCATAGGGAGAAGAGGCAGCGCAGATGGAAATTTTACTGCCTTGCAACAACCCTTTTCAGTCGTCTGCGTTCTCCCTCGTTCTTAATACTCCGCGACCATAACGCACTGACCGAGGAGGGTTGTCTTTTTTTTTTCTAATATACAGTAAGCGAATAGCTTCGTTTTGGACGAGTGGCTGTAATTTTTTGTCGTTTCTTGTACCACTCGATCAACGCCCGCCTCTTTGAAAGGACTTTAATGCCCAAGCGTTCAGTAGCGCTTAGCTCGGAAAGCCGGTGGCGATCCGGACACAGATGAGGTATACCGGCGGTCCTGCGAGTAAGCAAGTGTTTGTGCCACGGGACGATGAGCCTCTGGAAAACAACGCACCATCAGCTAACGTTACAAATGCCGAAATTCTAGTATAATTTCCTGTCAGGGCTAGCGTTTTCATCAATTTATTTTTCACCAGGAATCCTGCGATTCTGGAAGCTGACCGTGTGACCGTGTTTTGATAAATATGCTGAAAAAAAATCTTCTTGACGTCCCTTAAGAACCCATGCAGCTCTGAAAACAGGAAGGAAAATACTTCACATTTTCAAACTCTCTATGGTAGGTGATACGGCGGCCATTACATGGTTAAGTAGAAGTGTGGAATCAGACGCCGAAAAACTCCCCCACAAAACGAGCATTCTTCCGACAGTCATCGCGAACACCCAAGACCTCCCGTTCCAGCTCATATCGAGGCAGCTATCCAGGTATCATCCGAAAACGGACCAGCCGGCCCGCCACATTGGCACCTGACACGGATGAAGCTGCAATATTGTGCACCCAATAGCAAAAAAAAAAAAAATATCTTGCTCGCAATACGTGTCCACGAGGGCAGTTGACTCGGGTCATTGCTAAGAGTCATATCTATGCAGGTTATCGCGCCTCTTCTTTTCTTTTTGTGAACAGTGGTTGGCATTCCGCAGTAAACATTGCCTTATCTCTGGCGAGCGAAGAGACTGAGTGAAATAGGTCACCTTCCAGGGTTCTCTTTTCCACTGCGGTGAAGGTTAAACACAAGGGCACTGTCTCATGTCATACGAAACTTGCCATGCGTCTACGTTGCGGTCACCCCGAACGAAGTCATTGATTTTCTTAAAACAAACAAGGACGCCTCTTTTATTGCCCTATTTGATGCCGTGTCTGCATACTGACATTTCTGACATAGTACATCCTTCCGGTCTTTTAATATTTTCGGGCGCCTGTTAATGCCAGCGCCTTATGTCGGCGCCTTATGTCGGCGCCATAGGGAACATAGTAACGGCATTCGCACTTGAGAGGACTTGTACGCTTGCCTGAACATTCGGCAATTTCCCCGGTCATCGCGAAAACCTGAAACACTACATGGACACGACGTGCTCGTCAAGAGACGGTAATGTCCTTTTCCTGGTAGTTTGGACTTGGCCTTATTATTTGTAATGAAGTGGTTCTCTCTTTCTGCCATACATGAACGAATCCGGCAAAATTGTGTGCTCTATAACGAGGCTGAATGACCCCCAGCGCCATTTTACAGATCTGAACCAGTCTGTGAGTACAGAGATTGAGATGCATGACAGCAACAAAAAATTATAGCGTTTTGCAGCGCTAAGCGCTTGCGCCCCCTTTTTATTTTCAAAATGGACTCTCATTAAAATGCGTTCCGTGCCTATTATACCATTTATAACATTTATATATTATACCATTAAACCATTTATAACCGGATTTTGTGTTTCTCCACAAGCAAACGCAGGTGAGGCGTATCCTGTAATGGCGGACAGAAAAATCTGAGAAATTTTTGACCAACGGCAGCGTCATGTCAATAATTCATGTCACGTGTCATTGCGAACGGCAGCATATACTATTCGAAAAACACAACACTATAGTTTATCTGGTAGCAACAGATTTTCTGCGGTGTTTTTGACCAAAAACTTATAGTAAGAATAGAAATTTTTCTAGTATCAACAGGATTATTAGTACTTACTACAGAAAAGTACTACAAACAACTACTACAGAAAAATATTGTGTTACGACGAAACTACAAACTATTTTTTGTGGTGTTTCTAACAGGGTCCTGTCGTTTGTTTTCTTTCGACTGCGTTTTGTAAGGATTACACACGCACTACAAGCGCAAGCCTGCAGGCACCTGTAGAGAGGCTACTATAGTTGTTTCTCTACTGCATGGGACGTGACGCAGCAAACGCACATCGTCTTCCTACCTCCTCGCGCCCCGGTACGTCTTCAGAAGTGTGCCATAAGCCGCTGCGATCACGACAAGGTTACTTCTAAAGTGGCGAGAAGTTTGGAGCTGTACCAGCCGGCCTTCCTTCCACAGAATATTGTTTGTGTCCGCTTCGCTAGAAATCTTTGTTAAAAAAGACAGTTCGATTGTTTAACAGGAAAGTGAAGACTTTTTAAAAGTGGCTGGTGCTCGCTACATCCGGTATTTCATATCATATTTGTTTTTGTTGCGAAAGCAACACTGCTCGAGTCGCCGAGCCATTTCGCGGAGCTCAGGAAAGGCCATACTGCGCGTGCGCGAGAAGCAGTGACGTCACACGGCGCACAGCTGGCGCGCCGCCGCCGCCGCACTCGCGCAGTTGCGCATGCGCAGTAGCGGCGCATAGCTAGCGTTCCGGGGCCAACGCCGCTGCCGCACGCTGTAATCCTCCAGGTTTAACCAGAGCTAAACCACTGCCAATTTTCGTTTTTTTTTTTTAATTAGTGCAACAGTGCCCCTCGCTCTTGTAAACAGGACGTTGCTCTGAAGTGTTGCAAGAGCAACCTAATTCCTTCTTTCTATTGACGATTAATAATAAATACTTGCTAGACAGTTATGTCCGATGACCTTTTAGTTCTTGATCGATCGATTGACTAGAATAAAACTGATGAAACATTGTCTGTCAAGAGTGTAACGGATTTTAGCACTGAATTTCTAAAACGAAAAGCCGCCGCGGTGGTTCAGTGCTATGGTGCTCGGCTGCTGACCCGAAATACGCGGGTTCGATCCCGGCCGCGGCGGTTGAATTTCTTTGGAGGAGAAATTCTAGAGGCCCGTTTACTGTGCGATGTCAGTGCACGTTAAAGAACCCCAGGTGGTCGAAATTTCCGGAGCCCTCCACTACGGCGGCTCTCATAGCCTTAGTCGCTTTGGGACCTTAAACCCCATAAACCAAACCAAACCATCTAAAACGAAAACAACATAAGAGTGGGAAAAAGCGTAAAGGGGTTTGACTAAAACTGAGCATTTCCACAAAATGGCTCACAATAAGGCTGTTTATAATCATCAAGCCACCCAGCTCATCAAAACAAAGGGAAATGCCAAAAATAAAGACAATAGAAATGAACAGCCACATTGTTTTCTCCGGGCTTATCTCTCAGTACGCTCCCGATAATCCACGCTGCCACAAATCATCTGTCAGGGCCACTTGCGCTCCGGCACATTTCACGTCTCACTCGCTTCAGGTAACGCACGGAGCGTTAGTCGAATGCAAGTGGAGCCAGATGCAGCAGCGAAGAGTACGCGACGGGAAGAGCTCTTCAGCGGTATAATCTTCTGCTTAGCAACTATCTACAAATTAGTCAACAAGGACAAACCCCAGCTAAATTACTGTCGTGCCCTTCATCTGTTGGTTACTACAACACAACGTGCGCTACGACACCTCGGGACCTCGGAGGCTCCAAAACATATGCGGAGTTTTCTGCTGCCGTGAGTAGCGGCGACATCCCCGGCGACACTAGAAGGAGTCACCGACCGGGAGCTCTTGTTCATTAAAGGTGAGCCCTTCGCCTGCATGAGTTACATGTGTACGGAAGCAAATTTACAGCGAAAGCTCTATCGGCTACGTTTTCTGGTGTTTATAGCGCCGTTGTCGTTACAGTAGTAGCGTAGTATATCAGACGTAGCAGGCAGGCATAGAAGGGGGTGGCGAAAAGTCAGGTGGGCGGATCAGATTAGGAAGTTTGGGCGGTTAAGGTGGCTGCAAGAGGCACAGGATAGGTTTAATCGGAGGGATATGCGAAAGGCCGTTGTCCTGCAGCGGATGTAGCTAGGCTAATGATGAGGATGTCAGAGGCAAACCGAGAAAGCAAATGACATCAGTATTTCCGGGCCACATGATCATGTTCTCGTCAATGAATAAAGCCCAGGTTGGCGGTCATTTATAAAAGTGAGGAGAATGGTTAGGCTCAACTGTCGATGTCACTTCAGCCTTGGAGTATTATATGTTGATAGGCACAGCCAGCTCGGGAACTTAGAATGTATATGTTAAAAAATAACAAATCTAACTTCTGTTCTCTGTGGCGCTAACTTAAAAGTCCTGTGCAAGTCAAAAAATTCTTTCTGACATCTCTGCTGCTTGCAGACTGGCCGCAGCAATATTCATTGGGTGGCACAGCGCCAAATATTTCGACTCTGCCCATTAAATTATGGCGTCGCTTTTGCGACCTACGCTTACGTTTCAGTTAGTGCACTGCAGAACTCACTACTGCTCTACAATGCAACGTCATAGCACGGGCACGGCGGTGGTGGTGGCGCTGCTGGTCTACCTGTGCGCGGTGCAGCAGGTGTATGGCCAGCATGGCGCACCCGCATCAGAACTCCGAGATGGTCTCAACTACTACAATCACGAAGATATGACTGCTTTTCTGAGGAAAGTTAGCGCAAGCTATCCAAATTTCACCAGGCTTTACACCATCGGAAAGTCCGTACAGGGTGGGTACAACCTACTTTCGTAAGCGATGGACCGTAAAGAAATAAATAAAGAAAACAACGGCTGGCCTCGATGCTCCTTTTCGAACGGTTGTTATATTTTACGACGATATTTAGGTATTTTCGCTGTTCATGCAGGTCAAGGAACCGTTCATATCAGGGCTGCAAATTTGGAGTAAAGGTGAAATGATGTGGTAGTTAGCCTGCCTTGGCCATGTCTGCGTTATACCGTCTTGCCCCCCCCCCCCCCCCCCCCCCCTTCCCCCTCTCCTCCCATTCACCCTTGGGAAACTTCGCATGAGGTAGCAGCACAATAGTAGTATTTCTGCTGCGACGAAAACTTTTTAACATTCCGCCATCAACATGACATACTTATCACGGTAACTTTTTTCCCGCCGGAGGACGGCGGAAATTGTGGGAATTCTTTAAAATTTCATCAAGTTTCATACTTTCCTCTCGCCATGAGCAACAAACGTAATTCGCCGTTCTCGAGCTAACAAAATTGATTGCCTTTCTGAGTGAAATTGACTGTCAACGTAGTGTTGCTTCGTTTCACTACTGCCGCGTAAACTGTAGGGCGTGACCTGTGGGTTCTGCTGGTGACCAAGGACCCCCAGGATGAGCCGCTGCTCAAGCCCAACGTCAAGTACGTGGCCAACATGCACGGAAACGAGGTGACTGCACTTGTGCACCCTTCTCGCTCCGCGCAGCCCTGTGGCATGATATACACGTGAAGATGTACAAATGAGTCAGAACATTTTTTTATGAATAACTACCCTTTATCTGGGACATGTCATCAAAGGACTACGAATTGTCTATCGGCATATGCCCTGACGCTACCCCTTCTAACCACGACCTTTGTCATGTTCCCGAAGCTGCTTTCGCGAAAAGGCAAGAAACGTGGGCCTAAATGACAGTACTATTCTTGTCGGTTATGTTCCCCTGCTTTAGTGACAAGTAGTAGGATGAGAGTAAAGGATGAGAGCTACTCGGCGCCACTAATGTATTGCTGGTAAAGGCAAAAATAAAATAAAAAGAATTAAAATATTGAGGTATTGTTCTGAATAGTTTGAAATGCTGCGAAAAAAAATTGAAAAAGGGAGGGTGGTGAGATGAGGTTAGACATTCCATGACTACAGCGCAACGAACGAGACAAAAAGAAGAAGGACACAGGCAGAGACACAACACAGCGCTGTGTTGTGTCTCTGCCTGTGTCCTTCCTCTTCTTGTCTCGTTCGTTGCGCTGTATTCATGGAATATCGGAACCAACTCGCCCAGCAACTTACCTTGAGGTTAGACAAAACAGAAGGGAGCTATACTCATACTTCAACGTCCATCAGCCGAGGGAACGAGCCCGAAATGGGAACTTGCGAGTTACCGTTGCGTCCGACGCATGCGTAAAATGCTGCGTGCGTAAACTGCATTGCTGCTGCTTTGCTGAGTTGCACCTGGAAGGGAATGAATGAAGTGGACAGAATGTGCTACCTTTACTGCTGGTTTCCAATTGTATCGCTCATAGCTGACGGTCATGTGCAAGCAAGGCAGCAACAAACTCAGTGAGCGCTGATAGAGAAGGGACGAAACAAATAGCCACTATACATACCTCAACGCCATAGCCTCTAGGTTCACTTGTATATAAGGGCCAAGGTCTTGGGTTGCACGTCGAGTTGAACCGTGCTAAAAATTATAATTGCAAGTCATGCGCTTGCTATGAAAGGCGATGGTTACCGGGAACAAATGCAACACGGTTTTGTTGTTTTGTTTCACTACGGTAGTGGAATAACATGACCCCGTCACTCTATGTTGATGTCGCCACAGTGCTACTTGTGCAGTTTTTCGGCCCAAAGGTGCGACGTCTTTGCCCTATGTTCTTATGTTCCTCCTATAGTTCTTCCTGAAACAAAGCACACTGACAACACACAAAACTGACAGACACAGACAAGGCCACGGGGCTAATAGCAACTGTTAGTAGAGCCGTGTCCTTGCCTGTGTCTGACCATGCTGTGTTCCGCTCGTGCGCTTTGGTTCAAGAATTACGTCCAACTCGATAACCAGCCAAGCCTTTCTTCCGTTCAGTGTCGAGGTAGGAGAGCAACATGGCAGTACAATGAGGATCTGCGAAAATTACTGTTCGGCCCACTAGCGGCTTGCTTGTGTTTTGATACACGTATGGAGGGGTTAGGAAACTCGTTTGGAAGAATGCACCCGCTCCCCCGCGTGAGTAACAGCATAGCTGATTCAAGTGCCGACGCTCAGCCGTTTTCTAGCTGCGCGCCGTTATGTCAGCGACATGCACACTGCAGATCTTTGGACCACATAGCTTCATGCAGTTACCTAGAGGGAAAAGAGACGCTGCGAGCCCGACCAACTGTTTTGTTCGCACTTCTCGACATTTCCGCAGTGAACGAAGCGCACTTCAAACAACTTGCACAGTTGGCGGCGCCTCTTTTTCTCGCTATGATAGTTTTATATTGACTAGACCGAACGGGGCATGCGCAGGCGGTGGGCCGACAACGTGGACCCGTACGTGCGCTACCTGCTGGACAGCACGCGAATCCACATCATGCCCAGCATGAACCCGGACGGATACGAGATCGCCAAGGAGGGAGACTGCACCGGAACCCTGGGACGGTACGCGCACCGTGCATGTCTGCTGAATCCATGTGTGCAGTGAACAGGGAGTTAGCTCCCCGTTATGAACGTGTCCACATGTATTAGGTTGAAAAAACTTGCGTCATCGACTGGTTTACTGCACATGTTTGGCTTCCGTTTGGCTTGTCGGGCGGCGCACGAAGGCAATGACCCGAAGGGAGTGACTTCAGTTCCATAGACCTGCGCGCATATCTTCCGTCTTCGTGCGCAGATACAACGCTCGTGGCGTGGACTTGAACCGCAACTTCCCGAACCGCTACAACAAGCAGAGCGGGCAAGAACAGCCGGAGACCGAGGCAGTGAGGCTCTGGAGTCACCGCATTCCATTTGTGCTCGCCGCAAACCTACACGGGGGCGCGCTGGTCGCCAACTACCCATACGACGAATCCCTGAAAGCTGGTACAGATACACGCTCTTTACCACGTTTCTGCTGAACTAGTACTCTGGCCATGAACAGAAGACTGCCGTTTCCGTCGAGGCTTTTTACTATTTTCAATGTGTGCTTCAGCGAAGAGGGCGTTCTGGGCGTGCTTTCGACGTGGCCATGCAGTGCTGTGGCCTATTTGTTGGGCGTGGAGTTGACAATGCCGCTTGTTGCTAATACTCAGTTCTTCGCCACTGTAAAAGTTTGATTACCAACGTCCAGTATTCAGTCTGACGGGTAGCGCTTGCCGTTAACTATCATAATTGTTATCATCATCAGCATTGGTGCTAAGTCCACTGCGGCGCAAAGGCTGATGTCGACTGATCTCAAAACTGTCCTCTCTTGGGCCAGCCGTGGTCCACCAATTCCAGCTTATTTATTGACCTGATCTGCCCCTCTTACTTACTTCCACCCACAACTACGTTTCCATTTAATTAAAATCTATAATTTACTCTAGCAGACCATCGGCTGCCTGCTCGCTGTCTTGACACTGTTTCGCTGCAATGGTGTCGCGCAGGCTGGATGTTCAGCCGCGAGCCAGCGGTGACGCCAGACGACGACGTGTTCAGGCACGTCGCCAGCGTGTATTCCTTCAACCATGCCACTATGCACCGGGGTCTCTCCTGTTCCGCACTCCGGCGCCAGGTGTTCCCCAACGGCACCACCAATGGTGCCGCTTGGTACGCCTTCCCAGGTACACCGTTTGTCAGAAGTAAACGGGCCGCCACGCGCACACGGTCGGAGCTGACTATGAACAGTGCCACCGCATAGCATTGGCCAGTGCCACTGCCACTGCATCCCCTGCATGTGGATGTGCTTTTCTCCGAGAGTTAACTGCATCGACAAAAGACCGCTGCCAACGCTAGTGTATACCGTAGCACAAACAAAAACAAAAATTAAAAAGTTGGCACAATTCAATGACATAAAACTACACGAAACAAATACGTCCAAAATACTGTGAAATCGATCTAAAGAGTTTGATGTAACACGCGCACGCATTCCCACTACCTGCGAAAACGCCAACGCTGCCGCAAAGGTAGTTATGAGTTCCGCGGAGGAGGATAAAGTCAAACTATTGTTTTCACAGCGCTCAAGTGTGCGATGCACATAACTGCCTTTTGTGTCGACAACAGTATTTTTTTGCCCAGGCGGCATGCAGGACTACAGTTACGTTTGGAAAGGCTGCATGGAAGTGACCCTGGAGGTATCGTGCTGCAAGTTCCCGCACCGCCGTGAACTGGCGCGATTCTGGGAAGAAAATAAGAGGGCACTCCTCGCCTACTTGGGGGAAGTGCACAGAGGCGAGTGGCACGACAGGCTGTTGTTGTTGTTTTTGTTGTTGTTGTTTTTCTCGTACAATGGTACATGCCAACACAGGGGGATCGGCCAAGGTTTCTTGCACAGCGACGTGCACTTCATTTTCTTCTCACAGGCCATATGACAGGGGGCGCTTGGAGCTCACGGTGCGAAACAGACTTAAAAGAATTGCAAGAACAAACACATGAATGGCGGGCGCTAAACTGAATACCAAAACGCTAAATGCACGTACATCTCTTGCATCTGATCACCTTAACCGAGGCGGTAACTTTAGGACGTCACTGTGGTCGACAACTATACGAGCATTTCAATTCGAGAAAACCCAGCACGTTTAAATGGTCCTACTTATTTTTTTTTTGTCGCTCAATGCGGCTTGTCTTGCCGACTGGAATGGACAAGCTTGTCAGTTGGGTTTGGTGCATGGATGCCTCACTAGCATTGTTAGTTCTGCGCCTGTCTACTTCTTGTCACCTGTCTACTTCTCTTCTGTGCCCTGTCCCCTGCGTAGGTTGTTTTTACAATCTCGAGTTCTTTATCGCATGCAGAGCGCCTACATACCACGCAATTGATGAATTTTAGCGCTAAATTTCAATGTGTGAGCAAGAATACCCGCGAATGTTGCCTGTGTTCAACGCTGAATCTTGATCTTGTACACAAACTGGCCTCACTCAACACACGCCTGTTACTGAATTTTTTGCAGGACCCCAAGGGTTGTCTAGGAGAAAGTTCTAATCCAGTTCGAATTATGCTATTTTTCTCTTTAAAGACTCTAGGATTGCATGACTGGTGGTATCAAGCATGTAGTGCCAATATTTGAGCAAAAATTGTTGCTTGTAAAGAGTGCAAAAGGAAGGGAAGGGTAAATTACAAACGTCTAGGAGGAGAGCCGACTATGAGACCAAGAGAGAGTGAGCAGATCAGAGAGAAAGCCGACAATCGTTTTACATTAAGTTAAAGAAAAATACAATAACTGGAAAAAAATTTATCCTACTTTGGAATGAAGGCTAGCCATGTTGAGCCCTTGAAGCTTTCGAAATTCTAGTCTGAGTTTCGAGTCGTAGTTATCATTTGTTTCAAGAAGTTTTGCGATAACTCGTGCGGAACTGCTAGGACTAGCTTGTTTATCTCTTCTGGTGTGGTTCCGGGAATTCAGAATGATCCGGAACCTTTCTTCTCTGCGTTCTTTTCACAGGTTAAAATACGGAGAACATAGCGTTTGGGCATTTTCATCTTCAGTCTGGTATGTAGCTCGTGTTTGGGCGTCTCATTTTAATTTTCCTTCATCAGGTGTACGCGGCATTGTGACAGACAGAAAGGGCAAACATGTTGCCGGGGCCTCTCTACGTATCTCGAACCGCGAGATCGGCTTCAAGACGACATCAAGGGGAGAGTACTGGAGGATCCTCAGGCCCGGCCACTACATGCTGGAGGTACAAATACCTCCGCGCCGCTTTGAGCAGATTCACAAGAGAAAACTAGTCGCGAATTCAGGAGTTTATTTTATAGTTTGACGTCGCAGATTTACACATCTTATTTTTTGGCAGGTCTCTGCGCGGGGATTCCACGCGGCTAAACTGGACTTTGACGTGGTCGAACGGCAGATCTCCACTGTCAATGTGACGCTCAAGACCCTACAAGAAGAGCTCGATGAAACCGGACCAGACTCGGAAAACGCAGTCTAGGTCACGAGTTTCAAACAAGCGGTCACGACGTGGCTTTCTGAGCTGCGCCTCTTTGCTGAGGCTGAAAACAGCTCCCTTCGAAGAGGCTGGTTATGGCCATTCTCTTCACTGTCTGTGTGCAGATTTCATTTCTTAATCATGGTCATCATCACCATGACCGGCACAGGTGTAACCCACTGAACAAGGAATGCTTCTCCCAATGGCCTCCAGTTACTTCTGCTTTGAGTTCTGTGTTCCAGTGAAATTCCTCACCTCATCTTACTATCTGACCCACACCCAACCTCGACTTAATTTTCACTCGCTTGAAAGTCACTCTAATAAACCATCTTTTTCTTTTCTGTGTGTTACATCTCTTGCCAATATCTGTTAATGTCACAAATTCGATCTAATTCACTACAGCTGCTGCTGCGAGAAGGAGCAACATCAACATTTCTATGTATTGTTTAGAGACACCGACCTAAAGCTCTTTCCTGCTGTACTATACGAACTTACCTGTAATCGACAAAACGTTTTCTTTTGGCATACTATTGGCGAGAAAACGGTTAGGCTCAGCTTCTGGCCCTCGGGCACTGTGATTACTGGCGGAACAGCTTGCTTTCCAACCTGGGCGCTGCCATATTGTTTCCGGATTACGCTCTCGCTTAGCTTCTGTAGCCGGCCGGCGACGAGAAAACAAAACTTGAGCAGCTGCGTTGTTCACACCAGTGAAAACAAGAAGAAAGCGATGAGCTCATCTGCTGTCGCTGGACACGACCATCGAAGTTCACGTCGCCAAAGCAACCATTTGTCTGTCATTCTCCAAGATTTTTTTGTCGCTCACTTCTAACAGCCAAAAGCAGACGTTTGTAATAAAAACACAGTGGCACCAGATAAATGAACAGATGAAATAACACGCCTTCGGTTTTTTGTGATAGCAGACTTTTGATTTCCAGCATCGCGTGAATGGCAAGATGGCAAGTTGCTGAAGCAAGGGTGCAGCGTCAGAAAATGTTTCAATCATCGAATAATGTCCCCAGCATACGCACCAATAGAGGCTGCGCGCAGGTATGCAGATTTAAATCGGGGTATTCGTTGTACAACAGAAGACAGCGCGCCGTCGGTGGTGACTCTTTATTGTAACAAGGGGGCTCACTATTATAAGAACTCTGACACACAGCGCTGGCATCGTGGCCTACAAGCAAAAAAAAAAAAAAAAAAGCTGGCAAAGATAAAAACCACTAACAGAATACTAACGTCACAAAACCTAGCACTGTGCGACCCGTTCGCTAAGTTTGACTCAGATTTCACTCTGTAGGGACACACGCAAACTGAACCAGCTCTCTCGGCTGTCACGCGATTTCTTATTATCGAGCGTCGAGAGTAACGCGTGATGAGCTCGCAGACAACCTTAGAGGTTCTGCTGGCTAAATGAAAGGCCGAAGATTACCATTACACATGGGCGTCCTCAGAGACGGGGAATTCAAGCGCTTCACAACGCATCACTGTTCCTACCGGGACAACCAGAGCTTTTTATCCATACCAGAGTCAAAAATACAGAAGACTACGTTCCGAAATACGGCCAGCTGATTGGCCAAAATTTGGATACTCCCAGTTTTTCTTGTGGCACATATATCGGTGATATAAATTGCTGAACACCCCGTAGGAATTGCCAGACGCCACCGACAGCAGTGCTTCTCAGCATGCTAGTCTCCCAAGCGTGGCCACAGGAAACGCCCTTATTTGAAGCCGTATTTTCGTAAATGGTAGGCTAAAAGAACTCCATAGTTGAAAACGAAAGCCTCCTACATCGGCGTCTCCCCGGTAGAGAAGTACGTGGGCGGTACCAGCGGCGTCGCTACATACGCCGGGACTCCTAAAACAGCTTGTTTCCAAACACGTCGCACAACGCACGCCTTCTTCGAGCACTGCTGAAGGGAGGCACGACAACGTCGACGAACACAACTTTCAGAGACTGTCCTCGCATTCCACTCATCGATCGCGGTTCGTCGTCAATGCGCCGTGCATTGCCGCAAGGCTGCTTGGTTGTCGTCCTGGAGGTTTGTGTGTCTGCGCGCACTCGTCAGCCGAAGTTGCCGAAGAGGTTCCCGAAGCCGGACTTTATGGAGTTCCACATGGAAGGCGTCCTCTGAAGCGACGATGGCCCCAGGAATACGCTTAATGCCGAAGAGTCCGGGTGCAGGAAGTCTTCCTCGGAGAATAACTGGAAAAATAAGAGAACAAAGCATTTGCAGGAGGGACTTATAGGGGGCTAGCTGTGAACAAGAACTTCAAAAAGTCAGAGCGGGGGATTGAAAGGAGGTCTGTTTAGTTTCCACGTGATACAGAAACAAGTGCAGTACATAGCCAGAATTTGACCTGCTGGAGGAAGACACTCTTGAAACTTTCATGGAAGAGGAAGAATAGGAAGGAAGCTTTGTTTTGTTCGTCTGGACTGTACGAATGCCCTTGATATTTATGTGGGCTTTAAAACTAGCTACTGTAGTGTGCACATTCATTTTTGCAAAATGTTTTCGTTGCCCATTTCTCTGCGTCTTTTCTTCTATGTCTGCCGCCGGTTCCACGATGCGGAAGCCGAGATGGACGCTTCTCTAGGAGGCATCCATTGCTTTCCTTCTTTGGTGACACTATAAGAGGGTGTGTGCACTAAGGCCGAAAACAATACATTCTCTTCTCTCCTATTCTATTATATTATATTATGTTGCAGCCTGTTGTTCTATTCTATACTGTTCCATCTGTGCTTACAAGTAGAGAAAAAAAAACGGTTGCCTGTGCCACAAAACAGATTGCGTGTTTTATAAGCCACAGCAAACCTGCAGCTCGCGCCGTACCCGCGACACACTAGCTCATCTGGGTTAGCCCAAATGCCATTCCTGTCGAGAGGATAATACCCGTTCTTCTGCGACCAAAGCAAACTGTAGTTTGTTCATTTTCCAGTTCGAGACGGGACACAATAGCTTTTTCGACAATGCTGTGGGATCTTTTCAAAATAAAAGCTCGCTACATAGCTCGCACTCACTGAGAAGCAACATGGCGTGTCACTACACCTCATCTCACATTACTGCAAAGCCGAACCGCCTCTTTGGTTCACTAGAAAAAATTACGAACATTTATGAACCTCAAGGAATAAATGCTAATAATTTCTTTATGGCTTAGTACTTTCACCAGTCGTTCCTGCAGCGATGTCACATTCGCCCCTAACTTGTTTTGCAGCGGGGCGCTGTAAAGAATGCGCGCATCAGCGATTTTATTTTCACGAGAATACTATTCGCATGATAGGAAAGTCGTGTGAAAAATGCATACGCCAGACGAAATGTTTTGGTGGTGGCCATCTTCGGGTAAATAGAAATTGTTTTACGAGTCCATTTTTTTGCCGTGTGGGCGTGTGAAACCAGTGGGGCCTCGGTACAGTCAAGCACATCACGCGTCCGACCATACCTCGAAACCGGACACTAAACTGCACATGGAACCAGAGAAGCAGAGGGCGCTCGCAACGTGTGCAGAGAGGAGGTTGGAAAACGGGGGATCTGGAATTTGGAACAAGTGTTGGGCGCCGTTGCAAACTACTGCACTCAGAGCAAAATGGACAGCGGAGTTCATTGAAGGTTCGGTAGAAGCCGTAGGAAAATATTACTTCCTGAAATCGCTATTTCCTCGTTATATTCATTACTTCGTAGTAAACTGTTTCGCTACTGCGAAGTTCGAATGTAATCGCTGTTCCGTAAAGTCTCCGCGTTTCTCCGCGTTAGCGGTTAGCGTAATATCAGTACAAGACACTACTCCCGGTAGAAACTTTATTACCTATACACATTGAAACCAGCTTATAACAAAACGTAGGACAGGCGCAGATTTGTTCGATATATGCAGAAGTTCGATATAGCCGATCCCGCATGTAGAGAACTTTTGATAATAGACCTTTCGTTGGAAGAAAAGTTGGAGGGAAGTAAACAATGGCCCTCTTAGTGCTAAGAACATGAACTTATTGCCAAAGGTGTGACATATCACGATAAAGAAGAAAACAAATTTTTCAAGTTGCTCTAAAGCGATGAATGGTAACTGCACTCTGCGGTGACAAATTAGTAAGAGGTTTACACACTACTGCGCATTTGCACGATCTCAGACTTCCTTTGAAAACACAACGAGGCGAGGCGAGGTATTCTTTAGCGCCAAAGTCAAGGCCATGAAGAGTATATCCCTAGGTCTGCCCCGCTCGCAATCTGTCGATGTTCCTTCCTTACGTCATACCCTTGCCAGACGGGCTCCTTAAATGTCTCCGAAAACCACGTTGATTTGTTCAAAAGCGCATTTGTGCTGCAACGCGGCAAGACTGTTACCGCCTTCGCTAAAAGTGAGCCCCGAATGTGAACAAATCCACCCGAGAGACCTTAGAAACACCGCAGCACCGCTCGAAAAAGTGCCCATCGCAGCGCCATCTAGTGCAGAAAGCTAAAAGCAAACGAAATCAAATCTAAGAGGCTTGTACTTTTCACGGACATTTCAGATGATATAATAGAAGGTTAATACCCCTGTCAAGCGAACAAGTTAAGTGCACTTACGGGGAGTGCGCTCCGGCATCCCGAGTGACACTTTGAGCTTCGCGGTGCTAAACGGGAAAGCAAAGTGCACTCGTAGTAAAAAGAAATGGCGGCACGAAATGAACGGAATTTCTGAAGAGGTCGATGGAAAAGAAACAGGACTCATAATAATTGATTGCTTAACTTAATAGCGCAAATAAAACGAGGTTCAACAGTTTTTAACGTTGAAAAAAAAAATAGAAATAGAAGAAAAGCCAAGACCAGCCAAGACTATCCGGAATTTCGGCAACAAACAAGATGGCGGCGGGTATCAATCACGGTGTCAGTCATAGAGGGTGCGTTCCAATTCTCTAGACGTCTGACAAGAGGTCTAGTGTGACGTCTAGGAAGCCGTCTACATGTCTACATATTGGAACGTGTCTACTTCACGCGACGCCTTGCGCATATAAACTGAACTAACATTTGCGAATAGTTGCACTCCTATGTTCTTAAAAAATCTTAATAAAACAAGATAAAAACGCGCTGTTAGTAGTTTGCTAGTTCTTATTTTATTTTTTTTTTCTGCAATAATGGTGCGTTCATCGCTACCGCCTCAGCAGACGATCTCACCCGCACGATTTCCTCTCGCGCGATTCACAAATATAATCGTAGGTCCACAAAGACGGCTTTATTTGCCGCTAGTTCCTATAAAAATCAACTTAACGGAATGACTGACACTTGAAAGATGGTGCGTCTCCGGGCTCCAGTGCCCGCGAAGATCACGGCTCACTCAGCTCTGACCAAAGTAACGTTGGCTCTGACTGCACCAACTGCTCCGCCATCTTTAGACAGGAAGTTAGCCTGCATCGATGTGGACTTCGGCGAAGCAGTCTTGTTGGACGGCTTCGTGAAAATTGGAACGCGTCTAAAAATGGCGGCTGTCCGGCAAGACGTCTAAGTAGACGTCTACTCGGGAGTATTGGAACGCAGCCAGAGTTTCTTACTACTACCTAGAGGGAAAGCTGGCGGCGCTGCACTTCAGCCAACATGGACGCCCAAAGCATCATGGGGCGGTGAGCTACTTGTTGCGGCACAGTCGTAGTTTTTCGGGAACACAGAGTGGCAGTACTAAGGCGTTTCATTCCGAAAACGTAGTTCGTGTGTGCGCAGACGACTTTCGCGCGAACGCAGTGTGTAAAAGCCATAGTAGTGAAGACGCGACGACACACGACGCCAATAAAAGGTTTTACTCTTCCGAAATGCCATTAAAAAAACCTCTTAAAGTATCTAAACAACAACATTTTTTTTAAAAACATATTTACTTTTAAAAGTGCGCCTGTTAATTACGAAATATTAGTTTTTTTAGTGTTCATCACTTGGCCAATAGGAAAGCTAGTCATGTCTTATTTTAGGCAAACTTTGCACTTAAATGCTTTTCTGCTCGTTTGTTGCAATCATTAGACAAGATATTGAATTTCAGGACGTTTGTAGCTATCAAACAGCTTTATTTTTTTTATTAATTTTTGGCCAAAAGTTACAGTTCCGCAACAAGTAGCTCACCGCCCCATGATGCTTTGAGCGCCCATGGTGGCTGAGGTGGTCACGTAGGGTCTCCATGCAAACTCCCATAGACGGCTTGCCAGCTTTCCCTCTAGGTAATAGTAAGAAACTCTATGGTGTCAGTATTCTAGGCACTATAACTGTGTAGTATCAATGTTGCACCTACAGTCATGGAGGAAAAAAAAACTAAGGAGGGAGCATGACGTCACGCGGCGAGCGTTCGCAAGCCGAGTGTTTTGAAGTGGTTTTCTCCCTCAGTTTTTCGCTCTCCGAGCCGGTCCTTTATGTTTTGATTCCGGTATGTTTTAGTGCGCGTGTATGCGCGACCCGCGGCGCGGGCGTCTACAGCAAGGAAGTTGATCTACAGTTATCTGCCGCGCTAATCGGCGCATGCGCGCGCGCATCGGGGCTAGACTTTACCGCACGCTAACACGTGGTGCGATCACGGGGGGGGACACTCTTTTTTTTTGCTATATCTTTACTTGTTAAGACTAGGCTTCAAGGTTGTCGCCGGACGCTCCCTCCTCAGTTTTTTTTCCTCCATGCCTACAGTGCACCCGTTGCACCTGATCGTTTCCTTGTTTTGTTACTTCGCTTGTAGCTATAACGAACGAATTTTCTCCTGAGAACAGTGTTATAGCATGGAAAATAAAGCTGTAAGTACTTTTTATGCACTATACATATTTTGCTTTTGAAGTCGCTGCTGGCGAGGGTACGCACTCACCCCTCACAGCCCTCAAAGTGTGGTCAGTAAACGCACGCCTAGCGGAGTGCGCTCTTCCGCGAGTGACACTCCACTTAATTGCGTCGTTTAGATGTGGCGAAGTGTACTTACAGCGAGTGACACTCTCCGTAAGGACACTTAACTTGCCCGCTTGACAGGGGTATAATTTTACTTTCTGGGCATAGGCTGAAATTTCTCGCTTAGGCCTCAAGACTAAAATTTTTGCAGCAAAAGCTGCGGCTAGTGCACATGGTGGCCAGAGCGGCAAACGCAGTCTGCGGCCACCAGTCACGAAGTGCAAGGAAACCAGACGCTGGGACAAGAGAAGTCTTATCTTGATGGAGTGGCGGTTAGCTACAAGTCTGACGCATTTAATGTTCAGTCTCAAGCAATGAATGTAATGTTATAATAATGACTCTCCCAAACTGGAGACCTTTCGATTTACACGACTCCCCTGTGCCATCGCTATAAGCTGATCCTACTGTACTCAAGAACCTTTTCGAGGCTTAGACCTATAGCTTTCACGGCATCACGATTTTGTGCAACAGTTTAATTACCAGCCAAATGGGCATAATTAAGACATCAGTGTCGTCTGTAACCACAATTTTAATGTATAATTTGCTAGCTTAGCGCGACAGATGTAATTACCACGCGTACTGGGTCTAATATTCTCGTTTCAATACTTACAGATCACGACATTCGGGAGAACCTATTCTTTCGACGAGAAGCCTGCGGAGAAAAAAACCAGAAGAGAAGGTACAAGCCGTTCTTTCTTAATTACTCCTGATAGGGTTTCCTCCTTATTTGCTTCAAATTAAAAAAACTGAAGACATTTAGTTACTAATTTCACTCAGTGGAAGGTAAAAGTTTGAATTACGATGAACGGCTTCAATGCACCCGTTAAAAAGTTGGCAGACGCTAGATAGTCTGATGCTATAAACTGCGTAAGCAAATGCGCTTGTAGGATGAAGCTTTTTCATCTGACGTTTTTACCTTTGGCCGTATCCCATTGACTAAAGTTGCGGCATTTAATTTCGCTTTACTCTGGCTGGTTTTATGGCTCGCTAATGTTTTTTATATGGTACATACACACGTCGTTACATTTGCTGCATTACACACATTTCGCTTTATTGGCGTGTCGAGTTAGACCGGCTGATAACGCGCGCTCGCTTGGGGGCGTCACTGCGCCCACCTCTCCACCTCCGCCGATGAAGATTTCCTCTCTCGCCTCTCATCACAGGCTTCAGTGTCACAGCCTGCTCCTTCATGACACAGGCACCGTCGCTGGATGCTCTGTTCAAACTATTTCGCATGTAGAACAGATATTTGGCACTGGTGGTAGCGAGAGTATGAGCTGTGTGTTAAATGCTCTCGTTCCCTCACCAACCCTCATTACGTGATACTCAGCAAGAGTACTTAGCTATGATGATCTAGGTCGTTGGTTCATCCGCAATATCCACCTCCCGCGCTGACGTGGTCATTCTACGGAAATAAGTAGGCTGCATTTACCGTGGTTCGTCCAGTTTACACGGATAACAGAAGGGAAACATAAAATTCCTGAAACTCCCCATCGAACATGAGAGCTTGGCTTTTCCAACACAGAGTGACAGGGTGTGAACAGTGGACAATTAGTGAGAGAAGGCGATTATGACAGACATAAGTGGCTCCCACCTTCACCGGAGGACGTCTGCTTGTAGTCATTGGAAGTCCAGTGAAAGTCCAACCCACATAGGCTTGGTGTTACCACCAGCTGTCGGCGATGTTCCGTGTGAAGTGCTGGAGTGTGTGTTAGTGCCGAAAGACCCGTAGCCTTGGCAAGTGGTTGGTGTGCGATGTGCCAAAAGCGGCAACGGCAGAAGCACTTGAACGACGAGGTCAAGCCTTAGCTTCCCAGTCAGACAGGCAAGGCTGGGAACAATCAATTCTTACTTGAGTAAAGCTCGCGCACGGGGCATGATGATTTTAGTAGTATAGTAAGCGCTCTACTTCGGCAGTGGCCAGTCACTGCTTGCTATTCTGTCGTTACCATTTTTTTATTTGCTCTGAGCGCTTAATATGAGCATGGTTACCTATACACTTGCTACAAATTTCTGTGCCACTTTCACGGAAAATGTTCTGAAACCACCAGCAAAATGAGGGCGCGAAAATAATTCAGGTAACAGATGAGAGCGACTAGTTAGTCTCGTATTTACTAGGCAAGATTGTCATGGTTGCATCAACGTATATTTTTCTTCTTTTCAGTCAACTTAGAGCTAAGCGCAAAGTGCGCGCGCTTTAAGCTTCAGCCTTATTTCCAGCATGCTTGGTGTTTCAGTCAAACCGGCAATAAAGCCGGTACCGTCACCCCTGCATCATGGGTGAGTATGGCAATGACCCAGCGCCGCAGCGGTGTAATTGGCACTACAAAGGTCATTGCCGTTCCCTAGGCGTCACACAAACTCCGCTGCGCTCACTCCTCGTGTCAAGTGCTTCTCTCGTTTTCCGGAAGGTTGCTGGTGCCCTTAAGTAAAGGCCACGTAGGAAAGAGACGAAACAGTGGAACAGAGCGTGCGAAGTTTATTAGTGCGACGAAAGTGGAGAACGAAGAGGAGAGGAACAAAGGTGTGCAGAGAAAAACCGACACCGTGTTAATGAGTGCGCCAAAAAAAAATAGAAGACAGTAAGAAGAGGCCCTGTGCCAATGATGTGCCGCTCTTCACTATCGAGCGTGTAAGCGGGAATGACAGTACAATATAGAAAAAGTGAGTATATAAGGGGTGATAAAAAGTGTCTGTAAAAACTTGCGCGCTGCGCCCTTCCATGTCACTTCACCTCCTCCCCCGGCAAACATCGTGGGGGAGGCAGGGAGGAAACGCGAAGTGCATTGCTATGCCCTAAAACGCAGTCAGACATAATAATAATAGACAGAAATAAAAATGGGTGTAGGTCGCTTCAGATGATGATAATGACAATGATGCAGATGAGTTGATGAAGGTGAAGATGCACATGCGAACATCTGGGTATTATTGTGCGTCTCGAAACCAGCGGTATCGGGTCGCATGTAAGCTACTCTTGCAAGGAAAGTTGTACTCCTGCGAGTTGTCCTACTGCGAGTTGTACTCCTGCGAGTCGTACTCCTGCGAGTCGTACTCCTGCGAGTCGTACTCCTGCGAGTCGTACTCCTGCGAGTCGTACTCCTGCGAGTCGTACTCCTGCGAGTCGTACTCCTGCGAGTTGTACTCCTGCGAGTTGTACTCCTGCGAGTTGTACTCCTGCGAGTTGTACTCCTGCGAGTTGTACTCCTGCGAGCTGTACTCCTGCGAGCTGTACTCCTGCGAGTCGTACTCCTGCGAGTCGTACTCCTGCGAGTCGTACTCCTGCGAGTCGTACTCCTGCGAGTCGTACTCCTAGGAGCGAGTCGTACTCCTGCGAGTCGTACTCCTAGGAGCGAGTCGTACCCTTACGAGTCGTACCCTTGCGAGTCGTACCCTTGCGAGTCGTACCCTTGCGAGTCGTACCCTTGCGAGTCGTACCCTTGCGAGTCGTACCCTTGCGAGTCGTACTCCTACGAGTTGTACACTAGCGAGTTGTACTGCTCAAGTTGTACACCTGTGAAGTTCACGTTAGCCTTTGATCGCGCTGGTCGACCATATTTATTAGTCTGAATGACACTCTACATGTCCTATGACCGCAGTAACTTCAAGAATACTGACCAGTTTCCTCAGATCCGTACTTCCGAGAGCTGCGAATATCGTAATCTCATGGAGATTTTCCGCATTTCAAAATATCTACGAACGAAAGTATCACTTCGGTTTAACTTGGAACGAAAGCTCCTACTTCTGAGCTATAGTTGCGGATGTGACCATAAATGCTACCTTATGTCACACATTTCAATATGCATAACTTTTGTACGCAATATTTCTGCGGTTGCGTGACCAGTTTAGGAGGCGAATAACGCACTGAACAAGAAGCCATAACGACTGCTTTCTTGTTACAACATTAAAATCATAATTGTTCTCATGCGCCAAGCAGGATTGCAGCCTCGTTAATATATTTCTCCGCACTTCGATACAATTCGAAATCCCTTACTTTTAGCGAAAAAAAAGCCAACAACGTAACGAGAATTCGCCATGTGGTGTGATTCAGCTTTAAAAAAATACTGTGGGCTGCACGCCTACTAGACGCAGCGTACAAAACGTGAGGTGAGGAGATGAAGTCGGGTGAAAATGAATGCGATGTGGCACATTTGAAGCGCGCTTCGCGTTGACATAGAGAAAGAAAAAAAAGCACAAAATAAAAAAAAGCAGCCCGGTCAGTGGCGCAGATTTGGTGGAAACTCGAACGGGTTGTTATTGGGCAGCGGTAGCGTTTTGAAGCCGTTAAAGTAGAAGCGAGGTGGTAAAGGCTGCGGCGGCGGCGGAATTTGCCTTAGTGCTTCTATTTTATTTTCCTGGGGCGCCACCTGTGATCAGGGTGAAGAAACAGAGAAACAGGGAGAGAGAAAAAAACAAGAAAGACAAGTGTTGAGAAAAGACACAAATAATAGGTTGTTACCCCAGTACAAATATACAAGGTGGGATGACCCAAAGTTCAGCAATTACAAATGAAATGCTTGAAAGCAAGGTGCTGTGGATTTACTTTGCATCTGCATCTTTTTTCAACTCTTTGTTTTTTTTTAATAATTTACAAGTAAGTATAATCAAGTATAATCAAGTATAAGTATCAAGTATAATCTGTCAGAATTTGCCCGATTCTCTTAAATACAAAAACTGACAAGATTTTCTGGGGAAAATCTAAATTTCAAGCCACCACAATAACCTGCTTTCAGGCATCAAACCCCCAGACACTTCGCATCACGTACAAGCATTAAAGGAAGACAAACCCACTGGGCATGCCATGCATGATAACACAGTCGATTATAGCGTATCCAGCATGCTGACATATGCTGTGCTTTTAGTCCATTATTTTCATGCCAGTCCTTGTCCCAAAGTTTGTTGTGCACTTGAGATCAAAGTGCCTTGCGTTGGTGCCAACGCATTGACGTAATCTAAGCTCACGATTGCAGCAACAACCGGTTCAAACAGTACATGTCGTTAAATATCGCATCTGACATCTCCTTCTCCAAATTAAGTACTTGGCTGGTTTCTCTTTCTTTCACTATGTAACACCTTATCATACATGTACACTAATACTGGCGGCATTAAGTATGTGTTCAGGTACACAGACAAAAGCTGAAAACCATGCATGTCCATCGCCTGTGTTCCTGGGCGAGAGTCTGCATTGGCAGCTACCCTGAGTAATGGAAGACTAGGAGCCAGACAAATCCATCGTTCATTAATACGACAACAAAGTATTTACAACAGGCAGCCACGGATCTTAGACGAGAAATATTGCTGCCTAAGGTCTCTTTGGCTCATGTTGTTTCACTGAAGAAACACTGACGAAATAACTCACTGAAGAAATAACAGAGCTGGTTTATAAATCGTACCTCAGCACGTTCGTAATACTGATATCCTCATGAACCAAAAATGAAAGAAATGGGACACTCTCTTTGGTACTTACAAAACGAGCAAAGTTTTAAAGGCAGTGACCAAGCGCGCGCGCATATCAACGCTGCAACCACAGTTGACAGCATTAAGCTCAATAATAAATGGTGTCTAAGAAAAACATTCTAAAGGGCAGCGACGCTTTGCAAAAACAAAACTTAAGGAAATCGCAATTTCACAAGAAAAGACGAAGCCAGCGCAAACAACTTCGCACACCTAGTCACACTTGTTAAAACTATTTCTAGTAGCACTTCTTAGTCCGACCGACTTGGAACAGTCTGCTCATGAAAACAAAGTCTCTGGTGCCGTCTTTCTGAGAAAGCTCGATTTGAAAGTCGCGTTCTTTCTCAACTTTACGCCTTCTCTAGGCGTCGGTGGTGTCAACGTCACTGCGATCTCCAACGCACTGTTTCGCTTTCTGGTTTCTCGCTTAGACACACCATTTCAGTCACTCGTAATACTGAGCTGGTCTACATCGACCGCCTTGGGTTGCGCCAAGACGGCTAATCTCTGGCTGATTGCCGGTCACCCAAACTAGTGACCATGAAGTAGTCGGTATCTAACACACCGTCTTATCCAACGCCCATGCCGTGTCAACGGCCACCGAGGAAGCCGGCCAGTACGAAGGCCAACATTGAGATAGCCAGCAGTTGCGCTTCCACTGAGTACGCTAACGCGCCACAAGCTCCCGATCTGACTTCCATCACAAACACGTTCGCGTGGTACTCCCAGCCAGGACCGGGACCAGGTCGCTCATCGCGACGCCCGTGGTTGCGATACCCTCCCGCCTCCCTGACGTCACCGGCCTCCCTGACGTCGGAGCCACTGCGGCCCTCGACGGGGTCCACGTGGGGCGATGACGTGCCGGTGACGTCACCCGCGGTGACAGCGGGCGAAGAAGGGCGCGGGCTGCTAGCAGCCGTGGTGTTAGTAGTGGAATGACGTGAGGTTCCGTTGCCCGGAGCAGGCGTTACCGTAGGGGGCGGCCCGGCGCTCTGTGCCGAGTCGGCCTCAGGCTGTAGCTGCTCGGGCTCTTCGGGTACCTCGTGCAGCGACTTGAGCGTGACGTTGAGGATGGAGATCTGCTGCTCCAGGACGATGAAGTCCTGCTTAGCCGTGTGGAATCCTGGCGCCGAAACCTGAGTTGTCGTAGAGAACATAGGTACAACTTTCAGTCTTTCGTCGCATGTGTGGCCAGTCGCGGATGGCGTTAAAGGCTAATTCAGAAGCCTAGATCTGAGCTCTAAATGATCAAAATTTTATGCCCCAGAACCATAGACGCCCTAGGTGCTGTCTTAGGAGAGCGTAGTTACGCTGTCTGAGACTGACACTCATTCGATCTCTGGTTTCATTGAGAGGGAAGCCTACCTTACCGCTTTTCATCTACATTACTGACTCGGTCGCGCAAGTAGATCGACAATAATCTATAGTCTACTGGACACTAAATTAGTGCCACTGTAACTGTAGCAACTCTCCCTGACAACTGACACAGTAGAGCACACTGTAGTTCGATATCTTGCCTTTAGTCTGGACATTATGGGCTAAGTACGATGTACACTGCGCAATAGTTCATGGAGAAAATGCAACTGCGAAAACTTGTATTAAATATGTTAAAAAAAAAGCTGAAAGATCGCCTGCGTTTTTAGAAGTGACAATGCTGACATTACAGAAACAGACGAATAAATGAAGGAAATATAAATCTTGCATAAACGAGAAGTGCATTTAAAAAAAAGGACACATTGAACCACATGTTAAATGACAGACAGGCAAAAGAAAATAAACAACCGTTGCGCTTACCGCGTCGCGTCGACTTGCACTTACCATCCGCAACTCCGGCATACGCACTAACACTAGCACCCTGCTGCAGAGCTATAGCAGAGTTCTTCAACAGCACTCCGGCTATAACTCAATGGGTATGCATCGTCCTGAAGGAGCACACTACCGGCTGATATTATTTTGTAGCACTCAGAATCTTGGCGAACCGACTTTTTAAAATTCGTTCACGTCCTTCAACCTCCCGGTTGCCACTTTCGAAACACGTACGAGGTCTCACCAGTTTATGCCTCTACAAAAGCATCTGAGATAGCCCTCCCTCCACAAGACAGCAAAAACCGGGAAGTAGTTGTGGCTGAATCCGCCTTTTTCACAAGATGTGGCGCCCTCTGCTGGGGAGTGGCGAAAACTCGTCTGCTATTGGTTGAAAACAAATGCACGTGGGACACATAGGCGCGATTTGGTTCCACGAGGAGACAGCTGCGCCTGCGAAGTGGCAAGTGCGTGGTTGACACCTACCGCCATCTTTCGCATGTGCCTGGCACTAACGTGAACTGCGCATGCGCAGTAGAAGCTGGCAGATTATTATTTTTTTTTTAACCGGAGGATAAGAGGCGGGCACGCTCAAAGCGACCTTGTGAAAAGGGCGTATTGCAGCGCGAAGTGCAGTTACCTCAAGTGTGTAGCGACCGGGCCTGAGGATCCTCCAGTACTCTCCTCGGGACGTCGTCTTGAAGCCGATCGTGCGGTTGGAGACGCGCAGGAAAGCCTTGACCACTGCGTTTCCTTGTTCGTCCATCACGATGCCTCGCACGCCTGTCCGGTCGCAAGAAAATTACGACGAAAGGAAGATTCAGTTATCTGTCAGTCATAGCGTATACTGCTCAGTGCGTCTATTGGAGGCGGCCACTATTAGTGTTCCACGTCCCGGCTAAATAGCTGAACTTGGATTCGCAAGATGTGGACTGCATTTATTTTCAAGCTGCGAATCGTACTAATGCGATGGCTGGCTGGAGTTCCTGCAATCAAATGCGTTGAATTGAAAGACTCTCTTCATAAAAATGCCCTTTTGACATATAATAATGAACGCTTATTTCTAAATTACATTAGTAATAAACAGATATATGTGAGTTAGCGCACGTCCCATTTACTTCCCTGCGTTGTCTTTTCTGTTACGCTAAAAATTCGGACTTGAGCCATTAGCCAACTAGCCCAGAAGCAAACGTTGCTAACATTAATAATGCTTAACAATGCGGGCCTAACTCCTCACGAAGACATTAGTTCTCAAGCAATAGCTCACTAAGGAATGAACACGTACAGCGGCGATCATGGCTACTGCGCTGACAAAGGAGAAATACAAACATTATTTTGCTTACTGTTCTCCTGCACCTTATTGTTATTCATTCCTTGAGGCGATGCGCAAACTCTCTACAAATGCAAACTCCAGATCTCTATCGCCATCGCCAGATTTTTAAAACGACCTTGTTTTGTGTTGGTTTTTATGAATAACTCTTTTTTTTTTCATTGCGAAGGGGGGAAGTCGCACCGCCCACCTTTGTGCACCTCTCCAAGGTAGGCGAGCAGCGACTGCTTGTTGTCGTCCCAGAATCGCGGCAGCTCACGGCGGTGCGGGAACTTGCAGCAGGAAATCTCGAAGGTGACCTCCATGCAGCCTTCCCAGATGTAGTTGTAGTCCTGCATGCCGCCTGCACAACGCACATGGGCGCATTGTACGCTACTAGTCAATAATGTGCATCACCTGCGCGCTAGACGAACAGTGAGTAACAATCTGGTGAGAGTTGCAAAGCAGTTAGCGCGAGATAAACTTCTAATGTTGGACTTGGCCGTTTTTTTTTCTTTCAGGAAGCGTTTTCTTCAGCCTTTAAGCTGTACCCATCGTGGTGGCTCAGTGGCTACATCTGAGCATAATGACGTGAGACCCAATCCTAGGAGCGGCGGCCGCTTTTCGACGAAGGCGAAATGCAAAAGACGCTCGTGTGCTGTGCTATATCAGTGCACAATAAAGAACCTCAGCTGGTTGAAATTAATCCGGAGTTCTCCACCCTGCCGCCTCTTTCTACACACCTTATTTAACTCCCTCCTTGATACCTTCCCTCACGGCGCTGTTGAGGTGTCTACCTATACTGGTCAATCCCCGGGAAATTTCGTCTTTCCTCAACCATTTTTTTAAGCATAGGGTTTTTCACATGGACTGCTAGAAAAAAAGAGTAATAAAAAGACGTTACTCAATAAATCTTCCCTAACACCGGTTTTGCCACTTTTTCACTGGTCTTTTTAGTGATTAAAACCCTTCGCAGCGAACATCCACAATGCCATCTTTTCCTAGGGGAAGGCAGAGGATATGAGGGGGCTCAGTCCTCTTACTCTCCAAAGCAGCTCCAGTTAGCTGATCAGCTGAGAGCTCCCACTCACTCAACACGGATCTCCACAGTCGTCGCTGTCACTAATATCCCCGTCATTAGATGCCACCGCAATGGCCGGACGGCTCCTCTGGAGTTTCAAGTCATGTTGGTACGTACACGCCTTGCGGACGCCGCTACGAATAGAAAGCACGCAGCGAAAGCGCAAAGTGCGCATTGCCGCGAGGCAGAGCGCACGTACCTGCCAGCGGGTACCAGGCCGCGCCGTTGGTGGTGCCGTTGGGGAACGCCTGCCGGTCCGACGAGCAGGGTGCGCCCAGGTACATGTTGGCGTGGTTGAAGGAGTACACGCTGGCGATGTGTTGGAACACGTCGTCGTCGGGCGTCACCGACGGCTTGTTGTACGTGTGGAACACTGCGGAAGATCGCGAAAGCCGGTCATCACGAGCAGCACAATGCGCGTCGAGAACGCAGACGGGAGTAACGAGTTTTGAGTGCGTCCGAACAACATCGAAGTGGTGTACGGCCAGCAAGCTTTGTTACATAACGCATCGACGTTGCAGCACGTGCAGTGACGTCAGACTGTCGTGCGATTCGTTCTGTTCGCTTAAAGTTCGATAGTAGAAGTAAAACAATTCCGAAAATCGCTAAAGCTGCTTAAAAATCTGGTAAAGGAATGTATCTTTGAGTTTATGACTGAGTGAATGAGTGAAAGCGCAAAAATCCATCAGCACGATGACCGAACCAGTTACAGTGTCTGAGCAATTTAGTAATCAAGTGACAGTGTCTGCGTGAGTAATTTAGTGACTGAGTGTCAGTGTCTGTGTGATCTAGTGAGTTTGGTTTGGTTTATGGGGTTTAACGTCCCAAAGCGACTAAGGCTATGAGAGACGCCGTAGTGGAGGGCTCCGGAAATTTCGACCACCTGGGGTTCTTTAACGTGCACTGACATCGCACAGTACACGGGCCTCTAGAATTTCTCCCCCAAAGAAATTCTAGCCGCCGCGGCCGGGATCGAACCCGCGTCTTTTGGGTCAGCAGCCGAGCACCATAGCCGCTGAGCCACCGCAGCGGCTGATCTAGTGAGTGAATGAGTGGCAGCCTGTGTGATTTAGTGGCTGACTGAGTGGCATTGTTTGTGTGATTTAGTGCGTTACGGAGTGACAGTGTCTGTATGATTTAGTGAGTGAGCGTCTGTGAGATTTAGCGAGTCATATTGTTTGTATAATTTAGTGAGTGACAGGGTGACAGTGTCTGTTTGATTTAGTGAGCGAGCGAGTGACTGAGAATGAGATTGCGTGGGTGCCTATAGTTGTTGCCTGAGCGACTGAGTGGGCTAACTGAGCGAATGAGTGGAGGACTAAGTGGGTAACTGAATCAGCGACTGGTCAGTGACTGAGTGAGTGGCTCAATGATTCAACGAATGACTCAGATTGGCTAGAGGAGCGGTGGCTACAGAAAGCCCGTCAACCAAGTGACGCTTCGCATACCAGCGTTGGGCGAGTTGTCGAACGGGTAGGAGGCCACAACGGCCCCGCCGTGGATGTTCCCGGAGAGCACGAACGGTATCTGGTGGATCCAGCGCCGCACAGCTTCGGTCTCTGGCTGCTGCTGCTGTGTCTGCGTCTTGAAGTGATCCGGGAAATTCCGGTTCAGATCCACGCCGCGGGCGTTGTACCTGCGCGCACAAAGGCATCAGCACCTCAGCCCTCCCGAGAATGCAGTGTTGTGTCGCATACTCTACTTCTTCGTGTCTCGAGGCACCGAGAGCCTTGCCACACAGTTTCAGTGCTACCACACACTTTTGCAGAACGGTGAGGGCAAACAGCAGTTGCGGCCAGGATAGCAACGTCGACTCGTACTGTCGTTTCGATGAATCACGGTCAAAGCTCTTAAGTGTTGCTAATTAGTTTGCAATCAGAACTGAAGGAATTCGTTACTTCCTCCAATCCTCCAAGTATCAGGTCGCATTTCTATTTTCGTTTCATCAGGGCGAAGACCAGTCTCAAATAACTTCAGGGCTGCCTGCGCCCACATCCACAAAAACTGGCAGTAGTTTTATACTATAACAGCAATGTTTTCAATGTACGACAGCTGAAACCCATCAAGGTGAACGAAAGAATAAAATTCATCGGACGCATGTGTCATACCCATGGAGAATAAATTTTACGAGAGGTACATTTTCTTTTTTCTTCGGCGCACGTGAGAATCTTAGTCCCAAGTGACGCTTTAAAGATGAGAAAGTCGTTCTTGAATGCAGCACATTTATCCGCCTTAGATGAGTTTTTACGCTGTTGGTTCTTATGAAGGCGTGAGTATATATGACTCGTCTTTGGCATGACGAAACAAGTTAAGCCACGTGATAAATATGTGGCCCTAAAGCGGAGCCCACAGTGGTCGCGTACCGTCCCAGGGTTCCGGTGCAGGCTCCCTCCTTGGCGATCTCGTACCCGTCCGGGTTCATGCTGGGCATGATGTGGATTCGCGTGTTGTCCAGCAGGTAGCGCACGTACGGGTCCACGTTGTAGCGCGTCAGCAGGTGCGCTATGAGGTACACCATCAGCTGACGGCCCACCGCCTGCGCATGCGCCGTTCGGGCACATGAGGCCGTCCCCAAAGAAAGGGCGGATCAGTGATGTGTTTGTTTGAGTGACACAGTCACTCAAACACTCAATGCTACGCGCGCAATGCTACAGTCACTCAATGCTACAGTCACTCAATGCTACGCGCGCTACACAACTCAGGGTGCTGGCAACCTGACTCAGCATGTCTATGAGCGATCAGTTTTTCAGAGTCAAGACTCAAGTTGGCCTGGATGGTATTTTTGGTTTCATTTTTATGGTCCTTCTGGGTTATACACGGTGTTTATCTGTTTTCGGTACGTAATAATAAAAACGTAAATTGGTATGAGTTATGTAATCATTAAACTAAACTAATGCCACAAATATGCCTGAACGATGTATCCACCCGGCGAAAGAACTCAGCTTGAAAGTGCTGCTCTGTGGTTGTCATGGTATTTTATGAAATCAATGTATCGAACAAAACGGAACACATCGTATAAACAGGAACACGGGCACAAGGATAGCAGATGATGCGCTTAAGGTCACCGTAAAACAATACAACGGAAGAAAAACTATGAAGCATTATTTTAATTTGTAAGTGAGCAACGTGGCTGGCTCTTACACTGCTGGTTTTGTGAAGAAAACTGAACATGAAAACATAAGATTTGTACAAGGGTATTTAGTGCAACATTATGTTGGCAGAGAAGTTTATGAGCTGCTTAGAAATTTACAAGACAACGTAAAGGAGAGGACGAGGTACACACATGCGCTTAGCTGTGTGTACCTCGTCCTCTCCTTTATGTTGGCCTGTAAATTTCTAAGCAACACAAACTTCTTAATCAATGTAAGAAAATGTACACCTATTACACTTCACACGGCCACTTTCAGTGTAATGACCTGGCTTCTCAAAATAAACAGATTCGAAAGTTTTTAGTAGGATCTCCATTCTACGGAGGTATCCATATGTAGTATGGCGAGACAGTTTTGCAGTCGACACTTTCGGAGCTTATATAGCGCAACAACCAAGCCCTCAGGCAGGGACATTTTTTTTTTTTTTTTTTATCGGGAGGGGCCCAATGTAAATTCTTGAGTCGAGCTGAGGAGGAAGATGAAAGGGAGGGTGGCTCCTCTCGGACCCTTGGTTACAAAGCGCCTGACTTAAGCGATTCAGGTGCTCCTCTACGATTGCGCAGTAGCCTTCTTTATTTAACTGTCGTAGGATTTGTTCAAGCCTTCCCAACCAAAGACACTAAACACTATTTACAAATTTCGGAGCAATAGCGCAAACAGGACAAGGGACCAAGAACGAGTAGACACACACTATGAACCAACAAGCCCGAATTTCAACGTTGTTAGAACTATTTACAAACTACAGATGATTACGCCGCAGTGTAGTCATTCGTTCGGTTCTCGGGAGCCAGTATCCTAAAGGCGCTGACTGCGAGGCAGAAAACGGCTTTCGCAGAACTCGGGATTCGGCACAACGAGGCAACGAAAGCTGCGTCCCCCCCAGGAATTCTGGCGAGTTTCGCCGACCCCGAAATGCTGCTGTTCGAACAGCGTGCGACGCTGACCGACACGGAAGCTGCCATTCCCTTCTCCCCCTCTTCCGGCGGGTGAGATTAGAGCCCGACATCCGGGGCCTTTGCCCGCACTGGTCTCCCACACTCGTGGCACGGAGGACAGCGGTGGCGGCGAGGGACGCGCGTTGGTGGAGGGAAGCTTGCCAAGCGTACTGCACGCAACTGCGTCATCACGCTCCGGTTCCGGCGTGCTACAGTCCACGTGGCGTGGCTTAACAGCGATGCGTAAGCACGGCCGCGAACATGAATGAAACGTGGACTTTGTCTAGTAAAGGGTAAACAAAGTACCATCTGCGCTCTACAGCGAGTTGTACAGCAGTGACGCGTGGCTGAAAACAAAACTGATGATGAAGTAAGGCGCAATTAAGAGATGGAAGTGAAGCAACACGAATGAAACTGAGCAGCGCAATTAAGAGATGGAAGTGAAGCAACACGAATGAAACTGAGCACAGAGTTGCTGCGTCGCTAAATGGCGCGACAAGAAACACAATACCCGCATAAGAACGTTAAGGCTTTTTGTACTCCTGGTAGCCGCTACCATCATATAAGCTTCACAATGCCAGTGCATGGTAGTAGCGTGCGTGTACAGGCGCGTTAGAACACAGCGTGCAGGAGAGAAGGGAGTGAGTGCACAAGTAGAGTCACCTCGTTGCCGTGCATGTTGGCAACGTACTTGACGTTGGGCTTGAGCAGCGTCTCTTCCTGGGGGTCCTTGGTCACCAGAAGAACCCACAGGTCACGCCCTGAAGTCGAACGACAGAAGAAAAGCGAAGCAACACCCTGTCAGCCGTCTATTTGAGAAATGAAGATAATCGATCAGATCGCAAAACAAATCTGTCCTCCCTTCTTCTCGCTCGTCAAGCATGTCTACCTCAACCAGACCACTTCAACAAGTGTTGGCAGTGGCAAGTTCAAGGGGAAAACGGAAGGGGGATGGGACCACCCCCTCCCCTCAGAGAGTAATTTTTTTTATAGAAAACCCAAGAAAAACACATTTTTTTTTTAATTCAGAAAGTTCCAGAAATGCACTTCAAGCAGACCCGTTCCCTCCAGGATCTGCCCTAAAATCCGCCCCTGGGCGCGACAGACACTGAAGTTTCTTGAGCCTAACCAGAGCTAATAACGTAGAACTGTACTTTTAGGGGGAGTTTCTTTCAGATGTTGCTCGTTTCTGCAAGTCGGCACCGGCAAGAGCCATCGCGTTTTCCTTTCTTTTTTATATTTAGTGTCAGTATTGCTTGCTGTGCGTCGGCAGCTTACTGGCGACCGTGACAGAATGCAACATAAGGGGACGGAATTGGAGAACATGCTGAAAAATAGGGCGCCGAAACAGGACAATGCTGGCACGACACACACATTCCACTGTGTGTTTCTACGGGAGTCTTTTTTTTTTTTTCAGAATGCTCTCGAAACCGCTGAGTTTTTATACCTCACCTTCCAATCTTTATGATGAAGATAAAAATAAAGATTTTACCTGATGTGATTTTTATCAGGCTCTAACTTGCGCCACGGAATTGAAGACGCACGACACAATGAGCTAGGAACAAACAACTTTTCACCGCTGAGCATTCTAAAAACATCTAGATGACATCCGGTGGCGTGCGGCGACGGCAAGAACGAGCAGTGCCTTTGAAGGCGCCTTGTTCAGCGGAGCCCGAGCCGAGAGCCGCTTTTACCCCAGCAATGCGGGAAGAGATCGAGCCAGCAGTCGCTCTCGTTTCAGATGTCTGAGTCACCCACGTCCGGTGCATGCTCCAATTTCCCACAGTAGCCTGATGCAGCGAGTTCTTTAGAGTTCTTCAAAAATAGTAACCGAATATCAGCGCTCTATGCATACCCCGTCTCACTAGTTCTTGCAGCGGAGCGAAAGCTATACGAGAGCAAGGCGACGACTTCCCCGACTGAGCTGTCGTCACGCTATCACGAGATAGTGTTATCACGAGACGCATAATCCTTTGCCTCGCACTCGTGTAGCACTTATTTCACTTCGAGCAGTTCCACAGACGGCTGAGCGCCACGTAAAGATTTGGACTTACCGCATGAAATGACCTATGGCGGTCGAAAAAAAAAACTGCTTTTTAACAAGGTTGTTGCTATGTTCCTTATTGTGCTAATATTTTACAAGACATTTAATGATCGCCAATTACAGGCCCGTGCAAAAATGCCTCAAGTGTGCCTGATGGTCCATTCTGCAGTCGTCTAGATAAAACAGCGCAACAATGACAGCACGTATTCCTCGCTCCAGATGACGCTCCTTCATGAGTCTATCTATACTATGCGCCTTTTTATGTGACATTATATGTAAGACCATTGCCTCTCGCGCTAACGGGAAATTCCTACACCCATTTGTACTTGATTGCATTGAGTGCAGCGAACCCTCATTGAGGACTGCGGAAGTGGTTCTCCCATTGCCTGGAGCATGATTTCTCTCTACACGGCGTCAACGCACAGACAGTGGACGACGCACCTTGCACGGACTTGCCGGTGCTGTAGAGCCGGGTGAAGTCCGGGTAGTTGGTTGAGACCTTCTTGAGGAAGGCGGTCATCTCGTCGTGGTTGAAGTAGGTGTACTCCTCGGAGCGCTTCTTCCCCGTCGGCGTGCCAGACTGTCCGCGCACCTGCCGCACGGCGCACAGGTAGAGCAGCAGCAGCGCCAGCGCCAGCGCCGACGCGCACAGGCTGCGGGGCTTCATGGTTCCTCCTCCTCCTCCTACTCGTCTCCCTGCGGGGGAAAGCGACAGAGGTCAGCTATAACGACAAACTACTGTTCATTTAAGAATAGAAAACATACTTTACTGTGTCTCATAATGTACTAAACACAAAGAGCGCAGCGGACACGAGATATGGAAAGAGAGACATGAACAGCGCTCAGCCCGGAACATGTCATCTGCTGTGCGACAATGCTTTCCCTTCCCCCTTTCCCTCTTTCCTGGGCACCACAATGAGCCAAGGGCGCATATTTCAGTTTTGCAGCTAAAATGCTAAAAGCCACTATATGCTGAAAGCCGCATATAGCGAGGCGATAATAAGCTATTTGTTTGCTTTTTTGTTTGCAAAGCGATTGTGGTTAGCAACTTGTTTCGCTAGACCAAACGGTTGTCAGATAACTTAAAAATGCATGCACAAGGGTACTGAGCGCTGAAATACGTTAAAGCAAAAATACAGAAAGCCACTATAAATCGTAATGCTGATAAGTAATCTTCACTGCAGTTCCTGGAAGTATAAGTCGTCTAACAGAGTAACTACGAACCTCACACGTCTCTGCCCATGAAGATCGGCTCCACCTTCCAAAACAACACAACGCGTAGCCACGTCCTCATGTTACGCGGACAGTCAGCACCGATCTGGACAAGCGCTCTGGTGGTTGCTCCAAACCGATTAAGTGGAAACACAAAATCGTTAATTCATTTGCAGTTGACCGACGCCCAGCTAACAGCGTTACCAGGAGTGGGCTTGTTGTATGGCAGCAGGCGAGCAGATTGGGAAAATACTGGGACGTCGTCTGCTAGAGCCAAGCCCAAAAGCAAATGATCTTGAAACTGCAGTGGGCACTTCCTCATGCCCAGCTCCTACGTATCGTTTGGTTAAGCAGTAGGTCGTAGCAGGCGCATTCGTAGATAATGACATGATCTCCTATTGAAGCGTCGTATGCCGAAGAGTGATACAGCCACAGTCGTCGCCGCTGCTCGCACGCGCAAACCCGGAAGAGAATGAGGAACGCGGGGCCCCTGCCGGTAACAGTTTGGCGACACGAGAAAGCAAGCACGGAGGGAGGGCACACGCGAGGCAGAAAGAAAGCAGAAGGTTTTGTTGCTTGCTAACAGCACTGGAGGGAGAAAGGAGAGGGCGGGGAAGTGAATACGTGCGACAGCGAAGCTGGCACTGACTGTTTGTCCAAAGCGTCTGTATGGAGACAAAATGGTGGTGACTGGTTTAGGTTTTGTTTAGTGGCATAGGTTCAGTGGTTTAATGGTTTAGTTTAGGTTTGGTCTAGGTTTAGTTCAGTGGTTTAGTGACTGGTTTAGGCAGTGACTGTATGGAGGCAATATGAGGAAGAGTACGGAGTCAGAAGAAGAGGACTGAAAAGAAGATTGCAAGCATGATTACGACAAGAAATGCGGGATATAAAATCTAGAAATATGGGATTTGAACTTTCAGCAAAAGCATACTACGTTTCCAACTCTGCTCTTTTCAGCCCCTTTGGTGATATGCGAATGGCAAAGACGAACGCGAACTCTTTGCGAGTATACTGGTTATGTAACAATGTATGGGCATGCATTGTTCTACGACGAACCTATGATTTCAACTGTAAGAGCCAGCAGCCTCTTCATCTAAAGTAAGACAGATCTGTGAAGGCGCCACAGATTATCAAAGGTTGCGACAGCGCAACTGTCTGAACCCGAAGGGGGGCAGTCAAAGAAACACACATGCAATAATGCCGACAAAAAGAAAAATGATTGACAAGATTTGCGATTAAGCCGTCGTATATTACCAGGCCCTTCGCTGGGCGGACTCTGTGGGTGCGTTCCCCGTCTCTTGGACAACTCCGGCCGACATCCTTTACAACTAATTTTGCAGTGAAAGACGGGGCGGGCCCGCACGGGACAGACAGTGTTCGTGAGGGCTTGTCACGCTGACCGGTCCCGGCCGCTTTCACGAAGACGGGGGTTTCCCCGCAGTGTATATGTGCACCTTGGGGAAGTCCCACCGCCTGACTGCTGCATCCGGGAGTAACGGCGGCGCTCGTGCGGTGGAGGGGAGTATGTTTGTGTACACCAGCGTATGTCAGTGTGTACAAACGTGGAAAGTATCAGGACAAACCGGATGTTCCCTGGGGGCCGCTAGCGTTCCTTCCTGCCGTTAGCGACCGAGTGCGAACGCCAAATACGACAGCATTCCCAGCTGACGATATTTGGTTCATTTTGAGCCGCCACGCAGACATCAGGAACGCTGAACTGCATGCATGCACCAAACTATCCTCCAACAAGCTGTCATCCAACAAAACATTCTCCAGCAAGCTATCCTCCAACAAACATTCCTCCAACAAACTGACATCCATCATACTATCCTCCGACAAGCTATCCTCCAACAAACTATCTTCCAACAAACTATCCTCCAACAAGCTATCATTTAACAAAACCATTCTCCAACAAGCTATACTCAAACATTCCTCCAACAAATTGTCATTCATCATACTATCCTCCGACAAGCTATCCTCCAACAAACTGTCATCCAACAAGCTATGCTCCAACAAACTGTCATCCAACAAACTATCCTCCAACAAGCTGTCATAGAACAAGCTGTCATAGAACAAGCTGTCATAGAACAAGCTGTCATAGAACAAACTGTCATAGAACAAACTGTCATAGAACAAGCTGTCCTCCAACAAGCTGTCCTCCAACAAGCTGTCCTCCAACAAGCTGTCCTCCAACAAGCTGTCCTCCAACAAGCTGTCCTCCAACAAGCTGCCCTCCAACAAGCTGCCCTCCAACAAGCTATCCTCCAACAAACTATCCTCCAACAAACTATCCTCCAACAAACATTCATCTAACACTCTGTCATCCAACAAGCTGTCTTCAAACAAATTAGCCTCAAACAAAACAACATTAATTGCGGTGTTCTTTCTGTTAGTAGCAATTGCAATGCGAATGAGACGCCAGAAGTGAAGCTCGGCAGCGGTGTGTGCGTCAAGTGGCAGTGGCACCTCACCGCAATGCTGTACGAATTAAGGCCAGCCGGCATTATTCGTCCGCCGCTCCCGGAACGAAGGCTTTCGACCATCTCCGCCGAAACCCTCGGCCCCGTCGTCGGTTGAGGGCGAAGTGCGCGACCTCGTGGTCGGCGCGGAAGAAAACCCGCGGTGCGCCCACTCCGGCGCGAGCGCGGCGTGTGTGCATACAACCAATCAGCGGCGATTCAGGTTAGGTCAGCTTCCAGAATGCGTATGCCGATATAAAATCGAGAGCGACCTCAGCCATTCACCGCCGAGACTAGACCGCGTTCGGGCTTTTATGACGCTAGCGGGACGGGTAACAATGCTTCGGAAATGTAGAACAAGAAAAAGGAAGAAAGACCAGGACGAACCGTCGTCGCCACCGCAACTACCATCGTCATCACTGTCATCAGTCTTGCTGAGCACAGCGCAGTACAACAGCCCTCTCTATTTACCCATTTGCCTTGCAGCGGTCCAAGACACCTCATAGCAACAAACTTTTCTAACCAGATTGCACCATCAGAATCTCTGCCGCCGTTACCGCCGGCGACGTTTTCCCTTCCCTGGTGTGAAATCTCTCAAAACAGACCTCATAAAATACCTAGGAGACCTCGTCATAAGAGCCCTCGCGTGGCTGGGAACTGCAAACAGCTGCGATGAACCGCTCAACCTAAGAAGTTAGCTCAACCTAAGAAGTATGAAATCAATAGCCGATATGACAACTACTTCAGACAGGCACATGCAAGTGTAAGAGCCGGCATCTATCGGCAATCAGTCCCGCCATTCCTGGGAGGTGTGCCGACTTGTGCAAGGCGAGAGGCAAATACCGAGAGACAATATTTAGACGTTGGTTCAGCGTTCGGGTCAGCGTAAACGTGCAAGAACAGCGCACAGATTAACACTGTTCCCGCCCAATCGCGACAATCGAATGGTTTTTTTCTCAATCTCTCCGCTTCATTTGGCTTACGTCTGCAAGCTTTCTGAGAAGGAGAAATGTATAGGCAGGAGCGAAGAGGAAACGAAAGATGGGAAAGGATGGATGCGCGAAGGTCCATGTACGATTGATGAACACAAGCTCAACGCTTTGTTTTTTTAAGCTATATGTTTTTAGCTGCAAGCGCCGTGGTTCTGAATCGCGGGGGTGTGCGGTCTGAAGAATTTGAAGGTTGCGCTTAAGTAGGCTTCGCAGCATGCTGCGCCTGTCGTCACTCGGTTACATACGATAATCCTGATTTCACTGCTCGTAAATTCCACCACTCCTGCTCCACGGCGACCAACGCAGGTATCGTTTCCCCGCGGCAACTAGTGTCGTATCGGGCATACCCTATTTGCTGCCGAAGGAAGTAAGACGGAAATGCCTGCCCGTGCACGCGTCGTAACATAAACAAGACAGATGCACGCACGAAGATTACTGCGGCACATGCGTGTGAGTCGGTCGACAACCCGTACGCATCGCGGAGGATGTATGTGAATATTAGTGCAGCGTAGCCAAAGGTACACGAACTGCGTGAGCCGATCGGGGAAAAGCGAACACACACAGCACAGCTAGCGGACCTCACCTACATATCTAAAAAAGAAAGAAAGAAAAGAGGGTGGCTTCGCTTACATACGTATAAGGATGTAATACAAGCGGTTATTGAGGATGCAACGAGGCGATAAAACGCCTCTGCACGCACCATAACTGCGATCAGAACAACATATCTGCAAAGCAAGCGGGCGCTGGAGCGTGAAGCTACG
This sequence comes from Amblyomma mixtum, assembly GCF_055824585.1. Lineage (NCBI taxonomy): Eukaryota > Metazoa > Arthropoda > Arachnida > Ixodida > Ixodidae > Amblyomma > Amblyomma mixtum. The sequence continues at coordinate 307,600,519 of NC_143013.1, read as the reverse complement.
TATCAAACACACTTTTTCCGCCGTCTCAGAGCGCTCCGTATAGTGGAATCCAGGTGGACAACGCTGGCGCGCACCGGCCCCCCAACTCCGAAGCGACACGGTTATCGGGGCATTACGGACGATCAGCGCTTTTGTTCAGCCCCGGCCGTCGACTTTTCCGGCATAGATTCCCACTGCGCAAAGGGGCTTCGCGGAACTGAAGGAAGCAGCAGTAGGAAGAACGCTCGTGCGAGCCCCCCGCTTCCCACCGTGCAACGGTGGCCATACGGCGCAGGAGCAACCTCGAGGCATCATTTCGCGGTGTCCGCACCCTCTCCACACACACGCACGCAAAATCCCTGTCTTCGTCGTCTCCATTTTCTCCTTCTTCAACCCTTCCCTTCCTCCTCCTTCACCATCTCCCCCTCTTCACTTTCTTCCCTTCCTCTTTTCCACTGTCGCCGCCGAATCTCGGCTACTCCGTGCCCGCTCGCTGGGTGCAGATGGTCAGGAATGCCGTCGCACGCACTGCTCTATGCAGCGGGAAAACAACGTCCTTAATCGGGGCTGCGATCGCATTGACGCCCGTTAGGAGAAGCAGATGCAGCAGCGCCGCCGTTTAACGGGGCCACCCCAAACGTGGTCGCGGCAGAGGCAAAGGGAAAGGGCAGTCGAGCACACCACCAAGGGACAGAGACTGAGCATTTTTTTTTCCTCTCTATCTTTTCTCTCTCTCTTTTCTCTTTTTTTTTTTTTTTTTTGCAGCGCACAGCCACCAGCGTTGCGGGTAGGAAAAGCGGCCTTGCGCGGCTTGCAAGCGCGTCGTCGCCCCTCCCATCCCCCTCCGTGCCGACGCAACAGTCTGTGCTTAAATGGGACGGGAATGTGCTTTTCCTTTCGAGCAGCGCTGCGCACCTTCGATGAGCGCTAGTCGGTCTCGCCGCCGGTGCACACTGGTTTATAAGGGCCTTGAAACAGCGGCATCGTTCGAGAGAGGGTGCAACGTCTTAATGCGATTAGTATCACGCGGAGGGATCATGTTCGCTGTCTGCTGCATGTAAGCGCACTTAGCTTCTGATAGAGAGCGACGCTGTGGACGGTCGCTCCGTACTTGTAGCACGGTCTCCGTCGCTCCAGGTACAGCGATATAGACTACATTCCTCCGCGCTGAACACGTGTGGTGCAAGAGAGCGGGGGGGGATGAGGAGAGGAGACGCTGTCTTTTACTTATTTCATCAACAAGCAAAGGTCAATAACAAAGGCAGTCACGAACTGGGGTAAACTCTGAAAACCTGAATGTTGAAGCGAGGAAAAAGTAAAGTCACAAACGGAATTTGCGCCTTGAGATTTTTATATCTTCTTCATGATGTGGCAATGCCATACATATGAGAGAGTAGTCATGTAATAAATTAGGCATAAACGATACATCGTGCTCCTCGCATGGAGCATCTTGTTTCCAGCCAGAGAGGCCAGTTCAGGCTTCACTGCGTGTTACACCACTAATGCTCTCTCACTTGAGTACTTTGTGCTGGCACCTTCTTAAAAAAGAAAAAAAAAAACTAGCACGCAGGACGATATGGCGAGGCCTAATGGCGGCTGGTGCGTTCGGACAGCCATAGTTTTATGGGGCGGCAGGAGGACATCGACACAGCGATGTCTCTAACGGCAACTTCTCCGCTGGGGATACTGCCCTGCATTCACGATGTAACGCCGAGTTACTACTGAACATAGTGGCAGCACTCAGCTATGCGCAGCTACACCGCCCGAATGTCAGAATTTCTCTCAATTTGTGAACTTTGCTTCGCTACCTCCTTTTCTAGACTCACCCTTCGTTCCAGCAACAGCTGTTAACGCCACACTTCCAGTTTACGCGGCGTCGCCGTAACACACCAGATTGGTTGGTGAGAATGAAGTGATGCGCGCATGACATCACGACAACGCAAAACGCTGAATGCTCAGAATAAAGTGACGTCACGCACGACTCCATAGCAATCCGCCGCGTTGATTCGCCAGGGTGGAGTGACGTCAGTAATTACAGCACACTACGCTGATTGGTCAGAACGTCAACCGCTGGTTCGACCAAACACGATGACGTTACTGGTGACGTCACTTGGCTGTTGAAATTGACATTACTACAAGGCTAAACTTCAGATCATAGTGTGCGTGTGCGTGCGCGTGCGTGTTGGGGAGGGGGGAGGAGTGCTATCCCCGTGTAGGACAACGTGTGCTAGCCCTAATTGGACGTTTTATAGGCCCCAGAGAAGCACAATAGCAGTTTGTGCCGCGGATATAGAATCTTGCTCGAGCCCGCCGGTTGAGAGAAGGGACGGACCCGCATACAAAAGCTGTGAGGCCGTACAGTCCGCGAAAGAGAATTCAATGCTATGAATGCAATTTATAGCACAATACACTACAATCGACGTCTCGAGTGTCGGCACACGCAGCAAGATCTAACCAACCTTCAACCTCCGCAGTATGAGAGCGCCGCGGTTAACGGATTCTGCTGTTATGATATTTTACGCCGGCCCTGTCCAGGAGTTTCGTCCGAAGAAAGCGCAGCGCGCGTTCGGGAGAAACGCAAATCCTCAGTCGCCTCTGCGGCGATAACGGCTGCTGCGCAACCGGGCTTCGTCCTGTTTTCTCCGCCGCAGACCCGTTCGCGTCGTTGGCGTCGTAATATATGCGCTCGCGTATCCTCGTTCTCTCGGGTGCCGCCCCAGCGGCCATCGCAGGCTGTCTCGGGCGCCGCGCCCAACGGGGCTTTCTGGGACAGCCGTGCGTCTCCGGCCTTCGACAGGACCCTCCTCGCGGCGGCGGCGGCGGCAGTAGCCGCGAGCCAGACTTCTGCATACCGTGTTAACGTGAATTTAAGCGTCTGCGTTTTTTTTTCTGTCATTTTCATTTTTTTTTCCAAATCATGACCCGCATAGAAACAAAGATCGAGAAGACCCGTTGTACATTTTTAAACATAAAATTAGTGCGCCTGGATATAGGGTAATCTCTGACAGTCTCGCAGAATCTGCGTCAGCACTTGAGAGGCGTTCTATACATATTCTTGTCATAAGTTAGTTAGTTAGGTTATGGGGTTTAACGTCCCAAAGCGGCTAAGGCTATGAGAGACGCCGTAGTGGAGGGCTCCGGAAATTTCGACCACCTGGGGGCTTGTCATAAGTAACTAGCTTAATTGTTGATGGCTGCCATTGGCTGCTGGCTTCTTTCACGTGCTCTTCGTAGCGAGCCCCTCATTCCCTTGCCGTTAAGCTCACTGTAGCCTGTTAGAATTTTTTTTTCAGTCTTACCCTTTGACGTATGTCCTACGCTGAATAAATAAAAAGTATATTAAATCTTCAGAACTTCATTCAAACGTAGTGCGCCACTGGTTATCACGTAATAATAAAAAGAAAACAAAGGCCTGCTGGTCGAGCGGAGTTGTTGCAATAGAAGAGCGTTGTGCCGATTGAACCATGAGCCAAACGGCGTCAGTGTATGGGGGAGGGGGCACCTATAATTAGCTCGTCTCCACTTTCACGACGCGCTGCGAGTGTCGGAGGACGCATGAGACGCAAGGACTTTGCATTTGAAGAAAAATAAAAAACGAAAGAAGGACTACTCTGCCGGAGACGGGCATACCCTGCATGAACACAGTCGATGCCAAACTCCGCCATTTTGCAATGGTCAATGGCCAATTTATGCAGTTTTTTGGCCATTGCATTCTGGTTCTGTACGTCCGATCGTCAGAGGGCTGCTGTTGAAGTTGACTGTCGATAGAGGGCTGCTTAAACTTGAGTTAATGCGGCACGTCGACCACTGGAGGTTCTGTAGACTTAACGAAGCCTTTTGAGTAGAAGGGGCGCCTTCGCGGTTTTCGCCTCGTGTTATGCTTTTGTCCGGGTGGGCATACTTATCAGTTTTCTCTCTTATTCTCTTCGTCTTCTGACTCACACGGCGCACGCGTCTTGCTTCCGGCGCTGTGGCAACCCAGCTGTACTGACCTCTGATAATTGCTCGTGGCCTCTAGGGCATAAAACGCTCTGCTGTCCGCCCTGTCCCCGATGTTTCTTTTTACGACGTGAATTCACCGATAAACGAGACGTCTAGTTACATCGTAACCTCCAGGAACAAACGGGCACACACGCTTAGTGTTCGCTGACAACCGGCTAACTACCGTCTCTTTTCTGAGAAACACCGCGGTGGAAAAAAAATCAGATTGTGTGCGGTTTCACCTGTACTCCATGACCGGTTAGTATAGTTTCGCAATCTATCGAATGCAGTGCCCAAGGCAAAACACAAAGAAACAGCTCAAGAGGAAAGTAGTGAACGCTCCCCTTCTTGCCCTTCTATCGGACGCGTGGGGAAAAGTAGAAAGGGCGAAAGATAATCACAGCCACACCATTCGATTCTGGCTTTCCGAGGCACCTCTGAAGAGAGGTCACTAAAGAAAACCTACTCTCAATCTATCAATGTCACGTTAGGAGCGCCAAATTCGAAAAGTTTGGGCGAAATTTGAGATGACTTTTATTCGCTTTTTCTTTCAGACATCATCATGTGTACCTCGAACAGTAATCCTGGCGTAAGTTGAACTCCTTTCGAGTCGACTGTCGATGCATGACGACCATGACCACCTACAATGTCTTCTGAACCACCCACTCCAATAACTACTCCTCATGTCCATAATACATGCCGGAGTCCGTCGAGTATCAGATAAGCTTAAGGCTTACGGGAATTCAACGCACGCTGTGCTGACTTTAAGCAGCTGCTACTACACCGTTAACGACGTGGTTCTCGCCTTGGCGCTGCTACTTCCCGAGGCCTCACCCACAGACGCTATTACATACTTCGCTGTGCACACAATCGCGCTCCGTGGGCATTCGTTTGGCAATATCCCCGCGTGCCTTCGCCCCTTATCGTCGAATCTGACGGCGACCGCGTCCGTCCCTCGATCACGAGGAGCCCGCTTGTTTGCCGCGCAAAGTCGCCACGGGAAGCTGGCAATTTGTTATGAGAAGGCACGCGCACGCGCGCGGGAAGGGTGAACGCAACTGAGCGACAGCAGCATTGGGGAGGCGTTCAGCCTTGAAAACAAAGGGCGCGTGTGCGTGTGTCCCCCCCCTCTCCCTTCATTTCCTCCTCTCTTCTTCCACCCTTGCATATGCACACGCTCTTGCACCACTCGGTAGCCCGACGGAAGCTCGCTGGTCGCTGGCTTGGCTGGCTGGCTACCCTCGCGAGTTGGCTCGAGTAAAATGCTGCGAGGCTTCTGTCACGAGCGCACACTTCCCCTCAGGATTCCCCTGCGGGGTACTCCCTCCCGGATGCACGCAGAGAGCACGTGTGAGACAGTCGGCTCTGAAAACTATAGATATCATCGCTTCATTGCTATGAAATTACAAGGTCCTTAAACCTCGAAGGCACGTCCACATCTGATGGTCATATTAGCGAGATTTAGCGTATAGGAGACGTACTAGTCTCGTACCGGACGCTGGCTGCGCACGCGCGGTGACCCCGGCTGGCCGCACCCATGCCGGTAATCCGACCCATGCCGGTAAGCGCAGCCGGCGTCCGGTAATCCAGTATACGTCTATGATAATACGTCTCCGGTATGCTAAATCTACCTATTATTGCCTAGTGTACGCAAGGTAGAGTGTATATACACGTAGAGTGAACATATACAGTCGCTCTCAGTATCACCTGCGACAGGCAGACAGCGACCGGGTTTCGTTTCGTGGCAGTTCGACGCACCACGATAAGCTCTTCAGGAAGCACCGTCCTTTCAATTAGCAGCCAGCTGCATCAGGCGCAAAAAACGCACGAGTTATCAGGACTACGTGTGAAGTGCAACGCTAAATGTTACCCTACTGCTGAGACTTTGGCCCGTTCTACGCTGAAAAACGATGTTTTCTCTCACTCACTGTGTATTTTGATATTCATTAATAAAAAACGCCGAGCCTTGATTCAATGATAACTCACGTTCTCTCAGTGAGGGGAAAATACCACCACGCTCCCTGAAGCCGTTCTCTTCAACACTGTTCTCACGACCTGTTGACTTGTGAACGGATGTATCTGACGTCAGCAGCAAAGACGACGACCTGCCGCTCCTACTTCCTCACGGGCTATGACACGGAGCTCGGAAGGATCCCACTGTTATGACGAGGAATCCGCTGGACTGCAGACTCGGTACCAGGGTTCAAGGAATGCTGACGACACGTCCCAGAGGGCGCAAAGTTTTTCCTACAGTAAGATGAAACATGGCTTCGTTTCCATGTTTCATTCCACTAGCATATGCTATCCTTATTTTGACGACTTTTTATTGCCTGTGTACATGTAAATAACCCTCCTTCGATAAAGCTCAATGGACGCTGTAGGTGTTCTAATAAATAACTAAAGCTGCCGCCTTTCCACTGATATGACCCGCGCTATGCAAAGTGCTCCCACGATACAGCTAGGCTGCCTCCTTAGACATTGCATAGTGGCTCTAGTGGCACCCTAAACAGCTCGCCAAACTGTCAAACATGAGAATAAGCTGCCGTTGAAATGAGCATTACAGGCCGCAAGTCCTGACATTTCATCATTCAGACAAGACGGCCGTCGCGGCAATATAGTAGGCCCTCAACGATTACGCTCCGGGGTCACGGAACCAAGCCAAACTCTCGTAATTAACTCTTGGACATCTGCATGCTGCCGCCATCAAGGACCAACTACAGCAAGTCGAGGAATGGGAGAGTTATTTGACCTTGAATCACGCAAAATCAGTTGAAGTCAGGAAGCTTCACCAATATGTGCTTAATCTTATTAATCGCAAGTTGCTTAGACAATGCATTCATGAAAAAACCTCATCTATGGCAGCAGGTTTCAAATTTTTCATCATACAGTTTCAATTGCCTTATAGCTGAACACTTTTCAAGACATTTGAATTCTTAGGCGCGTAGTGAAACAGACATGAACTGCTCATGGCTTGTTCCCACGATCAAAGGATATGTGCCTCGAAAGTATTTTCGCCACGGGGAGCTCAAGCCTGAAAATGCGACTGCGGATAAGCCAAGGAAAAAACCCACGCCGTAAATAGGGGGCCATAAGGAAGCACCCAATCAACGTATACGTAAAAGCGAGCGCGCAGTCATCGGCCTGCCCGGTTGAGGGTCACCGGGCCGTTCAGCGCTGTTCCGCGCCACTGACCCAACGCGAGTCCGCTTGCGCCTCCGCCAAGAATTACTCTGCCGTTTCCACGCTCGGTGTTAAGCGCCCCGCTGTAGTACCCGCGCGGGAACGTCGATGAAAGTGCGGATGCGTCTCTGCGAGCATGCTCACTATGTATGAAGCCAACGGAAAGACAGCTGCGTTCGTGGTATCTAATCGGCCTTCACATACAAGGCTGCACAGAGCTTTGTACGTTCTATCGCTCGAAGCGTCCGTCGCTGCGGAAGCTAGAGAACCAGCGAAGCACATTCACAAGTGTGAGAATGGTTCCTCGTTTGCCATCGCATTGCCTGTCGTGTCGTGTGCAACCGTGGACGATCGGAGAGCCGGTTAAATACTTGAGGGCCAATAATGGTTATGTGAATTCAGCTCATCATGGACTCCAGCTTAAGCTCGAAAACCCCAAAGAAAGAGGGAGAGGGCGCAGTAAGGAAGCGAGCTGCTCACTATCCTTGCTTCTTTAGTCTGGACGCTGAGGGGGAAGTGTGGTCGACGCCCTAATGTGCGATTAATAAGCTGCCCCGGGACATACTTTACCAACACGGAGGGCGCTGCGCCGGCCTGGTGCGGAAGTATTCGGCGGGCTACATCTGAGTGCTCGTAAAGGCCACGCATAACCACTAGCAAGCACGGCGCAGCGGCGAGGAACCACAAGGCTTTGTAGCCTCCACGGTGCCTAAAAGTGTGTGCCTGTTTGTGTACGTGCGCGCCTTATATCGGTGCCCCCAGAGGACGCCGGGAAACGTTGCCACGGTACGAGCAACAGATTTCGACGCATGAATCGTTTCTCAGTGCGTGCGGTGCCTGTTCTTGGCCGGTGCAAAGGTTGTGCTTGGCTTCTCGAAACATACGTCGTTAACTCCATATTTAGCTGCAGCTAATGAGTGTAATTCGAGGCCGTCTAGAGGAGTTTTCATTTCCACCAAATTTGGTGTGCACGCTATCCGCTTGCTCTTTTGAATCTTAGGCCATGTTTTCAGTGGGTGTTCGTGTTAATTAAAGGCATAAAATTCTAGTGACAGAACTTTGTAAAGCTTGCATTCATGTTATCTGTCGTGCGGCATCTCTTGGCTGCGCTTCATGCCAGATTCCCGAGACTTGTGAACCATATAACTGCTGTTCGTGCCATGGTTTATGCGCTGGAAGGGCTGCCGTTGGCAACTATCCTGGTGCACCTCGATAGCAGGCCATTGACACATGACATCACACTGGGCCCCCGGCCAGACTATCGCGAGTCTCTGCAGGCCATTCGGGCTCTACTTAGCTCTTTACATGGCTTAAAGATTATAAATGGTCTCTTTACTCAAGTTACTGCACCAGTACTCGAATGGCCTTGTAGGCTGTAGAGGAGTGAGGCCACGATCCAAGTATCTCATCCTCAGAGAGAGATTCCTGCGTCTAACGGACTTTAAGCCGTCTGCAGGGTCAAGCGCACATCGATGTGTGTGCACTTTATGGCTTCTGTTCTCCCTTCTTTCCTTATTTCTGTTCTTCGGTGCCTCTATCTCAGGCGTAGAACAACCTGACATACGTTGTGATGACATAATGACATTAGAGTAACAGCGTCATGATGACGTATGACAGCCTATGCCTGGTTAACATCCCCAACGTTCATCTCTCTCTTTCTCTCGTATGCAAAGCGAGTCTTGATTCATACAATCTGACCCCTTTGTCAACAGGTTGTATATTTTGGCAACCCTCGGTCCTTAGTGCAATGTGTCCCCCTTCACAGCCCTCTTTTCTCCCCTTTTGCAATGTGGCTGAGTGGCAGGCCAAACGACCATGCCTCCGGCTGACCCATGACCTTTCTTGAACGTTCTTTGGGCGCAAATCCTCTCCGTTCGCTTCCACAACGCCACGTATTCCGCCTGCAAAGCACGAGGACAAGTCCACTCGTCGAAACGTTACACTCGTTGTCCCCCTCCGCCCCCTTCCCCGTAACCTTTGTTCATTTTTTTTTAGTGACGTAGAGGTCGGCAATACAATTACAAATAGATTTATTTAACACCTAGGATGTTAGGGGTGCGTCCTCACATACTGAAAAAGCGGCAGAAACATAGCACGGACAGTACATCGTGCATAGGTTGAAAGAAATTATTAAATAAGTATATGCGCTAGAAATAACGCGAAAAATTGAAAAATCACTGGAAATGCGAAAAAATAACGGTAATAACTAATAATTGGTGCGGATATCTATTCTTTGCCGGAACCATTATGGGTAATGACTTGCGCTAAAGAAACTAGAACCGGACGCACGCTAACGGCGTGATCCGGTCTTAGCCTGTACGCGACGCAAAATGTTTAGTGTCACCGTCGCAACTTCGGCTCGCTGCTTGTGAGCCCATTTCGCGCAGAAAAGAGCCTGGCAGTCTATTTTCACAGTATGCATCCACCATTACTTGCCGGAATAAACAAGCACGAGGTGCTACATTCGACAACCGTTATCGAAACGAGGGAGGCATCTTTCTGTTAGAGGTTCATTCAAAGTCTTTCTTTTACAGCCCTCATTTTTGTCCGCGCGTTTCCTTTCATTTGCATTCATTTGACGAGAGTACGCCTTTAAGAAATGCCTACTGCACTGGTTTATTTTCAGCTTGCGCCGAAGACAGAGCTGCATTTCTCGATTGCTTGTCCTTCATGTAAGCACAGCAGCCGTAAGCAGTATACCGTTTAAATGCGTATCACGCGAAAAGGAGGCGGACGTCGATGAATAAGAAAACGCCCTTAACGGCACCCATTGATGCAGCCGCCCGAGGAGGCCATATATGCGCCTTGTCAGGCTTTAAAATCTCTCTGGAAGCCCAGGTGTAAAAAAAAAAAAAAAAGAAAAAAACAAGGCTGTTCGCGGCCGAATAGATATTAAAAAAAGAAGTTCTTTTGCCGCGAAAACAACACGGCTGAGCGTATATCGTATTTGCGCGTTTCTGAAGCAATAGATGAGGACCTGTTATGCATGACGGGAAAAAATTCTCACAAAGCTACACCACTGAGGGAAAACGTGCATACTTCAGCACCTGTTAACAAGCACCCAAAGAGGCATGTCAAGTCGACATTCAGAACAAGCTGGTCGGGAAAAGGGTATTTTTCGCCGAACAACTCTCGATCAGTACAACGGGTACAGGTATTCCGCCGCTTCGTTTTCTCGCATGTTGTAATAAACCTGTATCGATTATTGATGATTATTTATCGCTCAACATGCATAGCACGCTATACACAGCAGCTACAGCGCCTGTCTGCATGTATATACCGCGCTCCCGCAGCCATTTATATATACCATCCGTAGATTCCACCTACGCAGTTGCACAGGCACTCGCTGTCGCAGTAATATCGCGCAGACAAACGTGCGGCGAATTCGCGTAACCTTCGCATCTATCAGGCGTGTGCGTGCGCGGAAAAATTCAGCGGGTGCTCAGGCGCTTGGCGACAAGCTGTCGCGCAGGTATTCCGCGAGGGTGCGCAGTGTGCCACCGCGCCAACGGATGCCAAGAGAGCGCGCGTGAGCTGGAGCACGCTGATAACCGACCCCTTCGACGCCGCCGACCGAGCGACGTCCTGCCAGAAAAAGCGCGCGCACGCCAACCTAACCCTGAATGCTTTGCGCAGGCAATGATGAGACTTCGGATAAAAGTTCTCAACTTGCAGCATTTCTTCGCTAATAGCCCTCACACACTGCGCAAATATGAAAACCTCGTTGATTTATCGACAAAAAATTGTAATACATCATAACTAAAATGAGCAAATTAGGCTTAGTACAGAACGCATAAGAACAATAAGCCTGTGTTCACATACTGAAGCGCTTGCGTGAAATCAATAGCAAAATTCAAAATCATTCCTTTGTCCGCTGGTGCCGCAGTGCAATTGTTGAAATTTCAGGTTTGTTTCCTTCGGGGGCAACCTTTTGCTGAGAGCGATCTGACTGTGTGCCTTCTGCGTGCCTTGCAGTTTACACTTGCTTTGAGAAATATGTTAGCAAAGGACTGTGAAATACCAGGAGGATTTGGCATCAATTTGGAAGTAGAAACAAACATTATTAACATCTGTACAGACCATGTAGCACGTGGTAAGCAGAGCGTTATAGGTTTAAGAAACTGCAATGAACTCGCTGCTGTGGCTCAGTGGTTAGGGCGCTCAGGTGCTCTATCCCGGCCGCGGTGGCCAAGATTCGATAGAGGCGAAATCCAAGACGACCGTGTATTATACAATGCAAGCGCCCGTTAAAAAGCATTAAATGGCGTGGAAATCAATCCGGAGCCCTCCACTGCGGCTTCCCCCATAGCCTGCGTACCGCTTTAGGACGTTATATTTCATATGCCATACCAAAACGCCACAAGGTTTCCCAGCTCCGTGGAGAAACGTTGGTGGCAGGTTAGTTTGAATGCAAAGGGGACCAAAGTTATTCTTGCTTTCGTTTCAGTTAAATGATAATATTTTTCTTCAGAATATTGTGCCATGCAAAAGCCGCGATGAGATATTCCTTGCAGCCTAACTGTCGCATTCTGTCAAATGAAGACGGCGTGTGCGATTGACGAGCGAATAGTCGTACGATAAGAACGGAGCCATCGAAACTATCACAGGTAACAGGCTACTCAGTAACAAAGCCCAGTAATAGTCACAGTGAACCCGCGTAAACTAACTTCTACACTTGGGAAGTGTTTCTCATATTTCTGAGAATGTAGCACATGTAATCATCGAGCATTAGCAACTGGTTAAGGGAGAAAGATGCCTCATGGCTGTGAGATGCGGATTGCTGTAAAAACAAAAATGATTAATTTCTTGACGGATAGTGTTTAGCGCCGATATTCACTAACAGCAGACGTTTGAATCGAATCAAATAATCCAGATAACTACAACCGGCTGTATCCATAGTTCATCCCCCACCATCACCCAGCCTTCTCAAAAATTTAAATGAAAAAAAAAAAAAAGTTGTAGCACAACCTTAGGCCTAAAGCTTGGGCTAGAAAAACATTCTTATTTCGTAACATCCTGCCTCTGTGCAGCCAGTGTTAAGTGTATTGCAGTAAGGGATAGACTGGAGAAGCGATCTACTTAATCAGCTTTAAACAAATAAACAGCAAAAGCAGAGGTTCATGGAGAGATATTTGACCCCTGGAGATCACTGGGAAATGTAAACGGGTACTTTACGAGCATTCGTCAACGTCGATTTCATAGAGAACGAAGAAATGTTAAAAAAAGAGAAAAAAATCTTAAACCTGCCACTCACGATTCATCGTCCTGTGATGGGGAGGGGAAAATTCCTTCTCTACCGTAGCCGGCGATTCGCGCTCGACTGCGACGGTCCACGATCGACTAGGCCCAAGGGCCAGGAACTTGCCATCCAGGGCATAGAACGCGTCTCCCACAGCGTTACAAGCGTCCTCAGCGGGCTCACACTCGGGCAATGTTGGTCGAGCGCGCGGCCAACGATGCTGGCTGCGAACGGAACACCGCCCCCTCCCCCTCTCCCTCTTTTTTCCTCCTCTCCAACGAACAAGACTGCGTTTTGCGCGCGCTTGGGCGACCGGCAACAGCACAGCAGCAGTAGCAGCGGTGTGTGTGCGCGTGTGTGCAAGCAACGGAAACGGAAGCACGGGTCTTCCGCTTTCTTCCTGTTTATCTTAGCCTCGACGGCAGGACTTCGCAGTAAGTGCCAAGGACGCGAGCGTTTTCGCGATGGGCCGCTGCTGCGACCAGGACGTGCGCGAGAGAGAAAAGAGAAGTCGCGGTTTCGTCATCGTTTCGGCCCGCCTCGTATGCATGCAGTCCCCCGGGAAGGGAAGCGAGCCGGTGCGACCCCTCGGGAACGGAAAAGAAACGAGAAACCGCCTCGGTATTCTTTCTTGTTTGCCTGTTACGCCAGAAAAAGGAACGAGGTCGATGGAACGCGATCGCCTCTTTGTTCGCTGGGTCGAACGCGATCATGTTACGCTCCCCAGGCGCATAGTTTTGTAACACACTCATGGGGGTGTCCGGTAATGAGGTGTGTGTGCATGAGGGCATTACATGACACGTGTTTCGTTTGCAGGACGTACCGTTCGTAGCTATGCGTAAAGCTGTCCTGGTGGCGGTACATAGAACCTCAATCGACCGGACAATGAAGGGTTCGCGCACGGGACACAGCGGACAGTAAACATCGCATTCGGCCCGAGCACGGGCCCGAGCAAAGATGGGAGGTAAACCTGTTCTGCTCTGCGAGATACGCTTGGAACGAAGTGCTTCGAATGACTTGACTAATCGCGCCACTGATACCCCTATAAAAAAAAAACAAAAAAAGATAGCCGCAGTCGCTTACTAGCAGTATTCTCGTAAGTGCGCAACGCCAGATCTTGGGTCTGCGCAAGCAACTTGCTGCAAGCAAATTTTACGATGACTTCACGTCCGACTGAATGTGTGTTATGTACGAATTACGCCCATGCGAACAGTGAACGGGGCGCATGCACGGACGTGATGCATGCGTGATCAGTCAGTCAATCAATCAATCAATCAATCAATCAATCAATCAGTACTAAGATAACCCTAAGCAACTTCAAGAGTTAAGTCCTTCAGAATTATTTACCACTAAGCCTCAGCATGTGGAAATGTTCCTTCATGATCACGTCTCGGCGTCACACCTGCTTTTTCCAGATTCTGAGCGCACACAGAAACGACTGCGCTTTCGAACTATACCAGACTACGTCACCCTTCGTGACTGAAAGAGCGTCGCTTGCAGCGTGAAGCAGCATCCGATAGCTCAGAATCATTACTGATAAACCAACCGCGTCGAACATTTCGGTGCAACATGCGTAGCGAGAAAACTGTGCGTCACTGGTTCAGGCATCCCTATAGTTGGTGCAAAAAGCGGCACCAGGGGGGGGGGGGGGGGGGGGGGGCTACATTGCGTTAATGAGATCCCTGCGATAAACGCGCCCGAGCCACACGAAGACAAAGCCGTGCCAAGGCTTTAAGTGCAGCGCACACAAGGGCATTCCGTCGGCGAGGACGTTGATTGCACATTTGTCCGCTCTTGCCGATCTGTGCAGCCCAACTATCCGCAACCGCGGCGTACGATGCACTCGACGGACGACCTTTTCGTAGCAAGCGATGTGTAACGGATTACGCTTTGCGGCGACCTATCCTGTCTTCAATGACTTTCTTCGCCGCATGTTGCTGCGGAAACCCCGACGATTTGTCTTCATTTTCTACTTGGATGGGCGCGAGATGACCGCTTTGCCACTCTCGCTGCGAATGGGTCTTCTTTCCACACCAGGTCTGTATAATTGAGCACTTTGTCGATGACGCAAGAGGTCGATGCCTTCCACCGCGTCATCATTACTGGAATCGCTGTGTGTACGGACCTCCGTGCGCCTTGTTTGCCATGTAGCCTTGCTGCATTGCAAGAACTTCTTGATCACAAACGAGCCGCGCATTGTGTGTTGGTGCCCCATCCCATAAGAATCGCACGAGGGGTGCTGTGGAAGAACGCCGCTGCTTTTGGTCCTCTGGTCGGCAAGAAACCCAATTAGAGGAGAAGATATTCTTTACCGTCATCCGTGTGACATTTCATGACTGTTCATTATGTACACTCGGGGACAAAAGTATCTGAACCGCGTGCATCGTAAACGAAGCCCATAGCTCTATTGTTAGCTGCCTACTAGACGCCACACTTGTGGAGGTGAAAGACAGAATTTCGACTTTCACCTCCACAACTGTGGTCACCAGCCGGCGGCTAATAATAGAGCTGTCGGCTTCGTTTAAGGCGCACGTGATCCAGATACTTCTGTCCCCGACTGTACAAGTACCAGTGCGCGAACGGCGAGCAAGCAAAAATTGTTGGAACCGCACCAGAAATAGGTTTATGCTTTCTTTTGGGTCCTTTAAGGGAAATTAGAGCTCTCTATTGCGAATGGCGGGCAAGCAGTCTCAATGGCCACGTGGATTGATTTTCCGCATTCATTCATAGTGCAGTGCGGTCACCAAGGCGTCTGGCAAACGTTACAGCACAAGTGAGGAACGAAGTTCAATACAACACGCGTATAGTAATATTATATACAGTCTCTTCTTCGATTACGGCATGTAATCGCCAGTTTCCTCACGTGTGAAGTGACTTTCTTTCTTCGTTGTTGTTTTTTTTTAAATTAAGAATAAACTTTTTCAACAACAACACAGAACTGCTACTGAATTATGGTGATATCATAAAATAACCGTTTGGGACGGGAGAGGAAGAATAGATGTAAAAACGCGCTTCGGAGCAGGATAGAACGGAGGCGGCGACGATAGCACGGAAACGACACCCGGACGCATAAATAAATTAAAACCCGGTGCGGTGGCGTAAACAGTCGCCTGTGCCAGGCTGTGGGCTTTACCGAGTCGAGCTGCGGGTAAAGAGGCCAGAAAGGACGCTGAAAAAAAAAAAAAAAGAATTAGAGGACACAAGGGTACGACGTGATAGCTTTAATAGGTCCTTTCAGCGGCCTGGGGCCCTCTTTGCGTACCACTTCACTGTCACGGACACTGTACTTTCTTTCACCATCACACACCGCTTAAGTTCTCCTCAAGGTCCCTTCCACGCAACTACTCTTTCTCTGTCGCCTAGGTTCTGCCAACGTCCCCATATATGCGGAATTGGTCATTCTTTACTTTACATTTATAAATCGCTGGGAGTCCTCATACCGCGTCTGGAACAGTGGTGCAGCGGTAGAGCGATGCGCCACTGCCCCGACAGGTGGCCGTTTCAAACAGAGCCACCGGTGGAGCTTGTGGGACCCTAGTTGCCCCTTCCGAGCAAACTCTCACTATCAACCATTATTTCAATTCCCTCCTGCCATAGTGGGCACGTTGATACTTTCCGCGGTTGCAGGCCCTTACAAAAATGACTTTTGAGCTTCAGTTGACGCCTTGTTGAGCTCCTGTTGAATCAACTGGAAACCAACATGAACTCAATGCATGTTGAGCCTACCCAACACCTGCTACACGGAATTTTTGTTGAGCGTAGTCAAGAGATTTACTGTTGAGCAATTTCTGTTGGATTTAAGTTGAATCATCTCAAGGCAGCCGTTTCTAAGCCTAACTAAATGAAATCATTTCGACATCCATCGTGTAAACAGAACCTGATCACATTACACATATTAAGAACGCATGCAGCACCCGTTAAAACTCTCATAAACCGCTCAAAGTCATTTTCTTGCATAGAAAAAAGTGCACTATGCTCATTCAGGCATACCTACTTTGGAGGATTCGTATGTGCTCTCATAAAAAAGGGCGCGTAATAAATGCTTTCATTAAGGGTTTTACGAATAAATCAAGGTCGTCAAATAATAGACCGTTGCATATGAACTTCATTACTTCTACTACACATAAAATAAATGAATATTAAGAGTAATAACTGACATAACTTTGCTGATCGGCAGGCCATAACCTGCGCAGGTCCGGACACCCCTGAGTAGGACTATATAAGGGCGAAGCCGAGGTTGCACTAAAGATCAAGATGAACTCTGTCAGTTCTTTCTATAGCCTCGTGTGCAGTACTGTCCCATGCTCTTTATCTGATGGATGTGTAGGATGTGTATGGATGTGTATGTATATATATATTTATATACATATGTGTGGAGCGTTACGTCACAGGGGGTGATGGCTTCACGTTAACGAATATACCGCCGAAAATTGCATTGGTAGTCGGTCCATCTGGTGCAATACGAATGCATTCCCAGGATTTTTTGCTTTTTTACCCCAGCCAAGATTCAGAATGGCGTGTTGATTCACTCCCGTAATTCCAACATGAATTCAACATGAACGCAAAGCAGAAATTTCATTGAGAATGCTCAACTCTAGCACAGTGGCCACTTTTCCAATGAGTTTCAACTTGGCCTCAACATTTCACCAACACTAGCCCATCCTGGTCACAACAAAAATTCAACATGGCGTGTTGAGTCTGCTCATGAGAACTTCAACACTGTCTCAAGAAGCATTTTTGTAAGGGGGTTGCGATAACGTCAAAGGTTCACGTGACCTAAGTGCAAGCTGGATCACCTAATTCCCCGCTCAAAACGCCGCAGACGACGACGCCGGATTTTCTGCAGAACGGTGGCTTAGCGCTGTCGCGTCAACATTTTACGTCAATGAGCTCCTGTGTTTTTCAGAGGGTCTAATTTTTTTTTCCTTTCATAAGTACACGCCTGGAAATATTTACATTCCCAAAGTGTTTATTGCCCTCAGTATTCCATGGCTCTTTTTATTGCCATTTCAAAAAATCTGGCGATCCTAGTCATGCAGTAACCACCGTGCTTCTGTCAAAAGCTTCTGAGCAAAACTTTCATGTCCACATATCTTTGCACATGAATCCAAGACGTGCTTAAAACTTCACTTTTTTTCTTACGGATCTTGTAGGAATGATTCGTTCGTAAGGGCGCGCTGACACGCCTTACTTGGGAGCTGCCACTGCGAAAAATTAACAAAAGCACAATTAAGCCTTGAACGTGCATTTGGAGCACACGTGCACCACAGAGCCCGCTTTCCTCTTCCTGGTCGAAGCTGCTCTTCCTATTTGATAAGCGGCATAGCGCCAGATGCTCGCCGAGCATCTCGAATGGAGCGCGCATCGCCTCGGCAGTTGTTTCGACATCGCCCTGCTGCTCCAGTCCCGGACAATCTGCGCCGAAATCAAACTGCACCGCACCGTGAGGATTGCAGTATAATGGTCAAGACGCGAAGTGAATAGAACAGCCGCCAGAATGTGTGCACTGCGGCAGTAGCATATCGGCGCTCGACTGGGATCTTTCGGGGAGGTCTATCGTTACGCATTCTCGTATAGTTTCATCGTGCGTAGACTGAATGCCTGCAGAAGCCGACCTCTGCCCTTAACGGACGCTAAATGGCACGCGAGTCATTGCAGTGCTCACACACGCCCTGCGATCTGCACGCCACTCAAGTGCTTGTATTATGCCGGCCGAGTACGTCATCCACATTAGAGAAGCCGCTTCCTGAAAAATAAGTGCATGCTGTCTACTCCCGAAGACTGGTACTGGAGGAGAAAAAAAAAAAAAAAGATGATTAGAAAGTAGACACAGGGAGTTGGAGTGGGACATATTGGCTAAGCGACAATTCTGGAGCTTTTCGTTCTTTTTTTTTTAATTGCTGCCAGTAGTAGACACCAGGAAACACTGAACGCTGAGGCCGCCAAGCAAGGTCATCAAGTGGAATAGCGACATCTTCGAATTTCTGTGCGTCGCACGCGTCTCCAAAGACCTTCAGACTCCCCGCACCCTTTGCCATCTGCCCGGCGTCAACCGGTACGGCTTACCGAAAAGAAGCTTCTTTACCGGTTATGACTTCTCTTCGCGGTGCATGTTATTGATTGCTTTTGCAGCAGGGTCATTTATTCTCGCTCACCACGCGACGGCAATGCTAAGAAGAAAAAAAATAGAACCATACGTGAAGTGCAGGAAAGAAGGGTATGTGAGCGAGTAGGAGATCGAAATCTGACACTTCACCGAAGACGACGGGCTGACGAATGCATATAACGCGTGTACAAGAACACACTCCATGTCTTCCAGGTTTTAAACACCACCGGCAATGAGACCTGAACGTAGATCGCTCCGCAGCTGAGCTGGGTCATTTCTCCGTGTCTTAATGCAGGCGGATAGACCTGAACGGCCGCGTGTGGCAGTTGCCATATATCGAGAGTGCAAAATTTTAATTCTCGCCTTCATCGTCTGGCAGTGCTGCATGGTATGCATAACGAAGTCGCATCATTATATCGGAACGCTTTTTCAAACAGTATGCTGAGTGGCTAGATGGTGATGTTGATGATGATGGTCGTTATCGTCTGCTTGCGACAGCCCTCTAAAGCAGCTCAGTGGCAGTCTTGGCCTATACCCAAAAAGTCACGTGTTTGCCAGCTGCTGCAACAGCTTGAAATCACCCTTTACTCTTGCGAATGTTGGATACAGGCCGCGACGTCAGACAGGCGACCATCGCAAGTCATCAAACCTCTTATAAAGAGGTTCATAGGCCCAACGCGTGAACAACGTAGGGCGCCACCAACCCTGTGCCTTGCTTAGTCTCAGGAAACCGTCTTCACGCGCCTCTATCTCTCAGTGTTCCCATTAGCTCTGTACTGCAGGGCTTCCACTGCCCTAATTACCTTCTATCAAAGGTACAGAACCGAAACTTTCCGTCGAGCAGTGCCACTCGACGGCTGAAAGGACAAACTTTGCGGCAAAGGAGCAGACACCATCACAGGCGGCTCTCAACGTCGGTTCTGTCAGGACTTTGTCATATCTAGGACCGACTCTCTCTCATTTTCTCTGACTATACGCTTGAGGACTGAGAGAAGGCGCTCCCTGTAAGCTATTTTTGTTTTGTATTTTTCGTCCATGGCTTCCACCTCGCGTCTCTTCTGCGCGGGCTTCAGCGTCGCTCGTCATTGGTCCGATAGGGAAAGCTTCGCCGGAGTGGTTCGTTCAACACCGGACCCGGTTTCATGCCGAACTCCGAGGAAATCCAAGCCGGGGCATTCCGATTCAAAAGACGCCGAGTAACCGCTTTCTTTATCGCAGCAGAGGTCAGCCAGCAAAACAACTCGGCAGCGTCAAGGCGCCACTGCGTCGGTGGCTCTGGCCGCGCAGAAATGGTGCCAAGCAGTGTAAAATGAAGGAGTGCATGAGATAAAGAACTCGAGATGTCTCTCTTTGTACGTTCCTTTCTATTTTTGCCGTTACCACTTACCGACGATCTCGCGGATGGCAAGGGGAATACCCTTTTCCTCTTTCTTTTTTCGTTTTATCGTCGAAGAGTCTGCGTTCTTATTTATCCATGTAGTACAACTGCTACGGTCGATGACTCCGTTTGACCTCAATTTAACGTGAAACCACGTCAGAACGTATCACGTGGTGATTTAATACATGCGTCTCATTCAGGTTACTCTGAATTAGGACCACCGGAGAATCCCGGGTGAACCAAGAGCGAAAATCACCGAAACCAAAAAAAAAGTAACAATAGCTGACGCTAGAAAACATTGGCGGATGTTAACAGTGAAAATGAAAAGAAAGGTTTGGTTTGGTTTATGGGGTTTAACGTCCCAAAGCGACTAAGGCTATGAGAGACGCCGTAGTGGAGGGCTCCGGAAATTTCAACCACCTGAGGTTCTTTAACGTGCACTGACATCGCACAGTACACGGGCCTCTAGAATTTCTCCTCCGAAGAAATTCAACCGCCGCTGCCGGGATCGAACCCGCATCTTTCGGGTCAGCAGCCGAGCGCCATAACCACTGAGCCACCGCAGCGGCTCCCTCCTTGTAAATGGGCAGTTAAAGATGTAGATGTAGAAAACATCCCTTAAAAGGTGCAAGTTAATTATCTGTCATGTGCATTTTCGAATCTATTGTGGCATCATTGTTAATAGGTTTGGTGTATTGTACTGTGTATTGTTCCTAATATTTATGTGCGTCTATGTTGTTGTGTACGCGGTCAGGGTTACACTGTTGTCCTTTTTCTTTCTTTGTTTTGATGGGGATATTAAGCTCACCTTAAGCCTGATGTTCGCGAAACACACTGCTGTCGTTGTATTCATGGGGCACTGGGTGCTACTTCAAGCTGCATGACGCAGCTTTTTGCCCAGTGTCCCCTTTTTCCACTGTAATGAGTGTGGAGAAATAAACTTTCAATTTCAAAGCCCTGCTGAACAAAATATAGAATCCACTGAGACCTTAGTGTTTATTCAGTAAGTTCATGCCACCTTTTATATTTGGCCTAATGGAACTAGCTTTTCTGTTGTTGAATTTCGCAAGAAAAGGAATCGCGAACATTGCACTAAAAGCTATGCGCTTCAAAACGGCAGCTTTTCGCACTACCCGGAGGCAAGTTGAAGCAAGGACAGGCTGAAACCATTAGTCAGTATTATTGAGTTCTTTCTACTGCCCACGGAGAAAATTCGTTCTTCTGGACAAGTAAGCTTCTTTCATTTAGTTGCGCCCCGAAATCTTCCGGAATTGAAGACTTTCAAAAGTGGTCAAATTTGGTTTGCATCAAAGAAACAGTCATAGTCTATTTTCTTCAAAGTTTCCCTGAAGGACCTTCAGTCGCTGGTAGTTTTTAGGAAGCAATAATATTTTGCATTACGTTGCTTTAAACATACATAACATTGTATTTTACAAAAAGTAACAGTCACAGTTGGCTTTTACACGAACTCCACGCGTCAGCATCTTATTTCGCACAACATCCAAAATTTTAAAGATACTTGCGAAGCTCGTTATTGCTCTAAAAATTCTAAATGTGGGCTACTTCGCGGAGTTTTTCCGGCCCCGGCTACTCGAAGGCTAGCGCACTAGCCGAAAGGTTGCATTAAACGCAGCAGTGCTCGCGCAATGTCGAACGCGCGCGGTTCGTGTGGCTCTAACCTGATCGGGGCTTTATGTCGCGGTCTTCTTTTCCGCTCAGAGAGAAAGGACGGCGCCAGGGGGCAAGATGGAGAGCGAGATCGGGGCGGATGAGGGAGTGCTTCGAAAACGGCGCGGGACTGTTAATGAGCACAGGCCAGTCGTGGACCGCCGCCCCTTGCCCGGCGGCTGTGCGAGAGGGCTCCTTCGTCATCCAGGGATCTGGCCAAGGATCGCCAGGCGATCAAGGCCGCTTCTCCTTGACCCACAAGGCCCGTGACACGGGGTCCGTGTGCCGAGGAGGCACCTGTGAAGTTGGGCCGGTTGTGCACTTTCCTTCACAGGAGGACAGTGCACGATTCTTGGCTAGCGGAGCATAATTCGGACACGGATTCGTTACGTCACTCCTCCGGGAATGCTGGTTGTAACCAGCAGAGACAGCGCACGGTACACTTCGGCCTCCATGAGGTGGTTAATTGATTAATTAATTAATAACCGCCTGTCGTGTCCGGTCGCTGTGTTGAATGCAGCGAAAGACGCACACGGTACTTTAAGACTTCGTTTATTTAAAGCCGATGAGGGTGCGACCAGCGTCGACCGAGGCAGGAGCCGAACTGGCCGCCCGAAGAAAGGAGGGTGCGGAGAAGCGTCCACGGGAGGGAGTGGCTTCCCAGAACAGGAGGAGGGTGCGGGGGCGCACCGTGGAGGGGCCTCTGGCGACAGCGTGCGACGAGGGGCAAGTAGTCGTTAGGAGGAGGACGCGAGTGGTCGTTAGGAGGGGAATGCGAGTGGTCGTTAGGAGGGGGCGCACACACACAAAAGCAGTAAGGGGACACAACACTTCCTTCCCCCTTAGAAAGTTGCCTGGTATCGTGCAGGGGGTCGGCGCTCACGCGTGGAGGCGCGCTGGCTTTGTGCGCTCGGGGGAGAAACACTTGTAGGCTGGCTGTTGTTCGCTGTGTCTCCTAGGTCTGTCCTGGGCGAAGTCTCTTCTTCCGGGAAGAGGTGCCAGGCTATGTGGGAAAATGGTGCACGTGTTCTCTCCGCTGGCGGACAGCTCTCAGACGGCGTCGTAAATCTACGCAGCTGGTTGAGATGTCGGCGTGCTACTGTGCCATGTATGTTGACGAGCCAAGAGCGCAGGCCTATGCGTCTGACAATTGTAGCTTCCTCCCAGCGTGGCTTTTTCAGAAACTGTCGGGCGAGGACGCGCTGCCCCTCATTAAGCGTGCCGCAGCGCGGAATTGCTTTTTCTTCCCGGAACGTCTCTGCTTTTGGCTCGGGGAGGATGGCTGTGAGCTGGGTTCGCATTTCACGCTCGAACATCATTTTCGAGGGGGTCTCGCCTGTTGTGCTCTGAACCGTCGTGTGCTGCTTGAAGAGAAAGCGCGCAAGGCGGCGCTGCAGCGAGCCTGTCTGATCTCTTTCAAGGGCGCGTTTTAGCTCGGCTACGTAGCGCTCGGCTTGTCCGTTTGTCGCTGGGTGGTAGGGGGCCGATGTAACTGATGAGATCCCGTTGTCGCGATAAAACTTGAAGATCTCCGCAGACACAAACGGTGTTCCGTTGTCCGACACTACCTTGCGCGGCAGGCCGAACGTTGCAAATAGTGATCGGAGGTTGTCAATGACTGCTGCCGAAGTCGTCTGTCCCATTTGCCTTATCTCAAGCCACTTTGTGTAGGCATCTACGACCACAAGGAAAGTGCAGCCCTCAATTGGTCCTGCAAAATCAATGTGCAGTGTGTGCCATGGTGTGTCTGGCTTTTCCCATTCTGGGACAGGAGCTTTCGGCGGGGCGCTCCGGCTGCTCTGGCAAGGCTTGCATTCTCGCACCACTGTTTCGATGTCGTTGTCAATGCCAGGCCACCACATGTAGCTTCTGGCACACTTTTTCATTGCAACGATGCCCCGATGTCCGGCGTGGATGAGAGACATAGCTTGTGCGCGTAGTTCTCTCGGCATCACAACTCGGGACCCAAATATGATGCAGCCGCGATGGGTGCTCAACTCTGTAGCTCGCCTGCGGTAAGCGTCGAAGTTGTCCCCTTTGAGTTTATGCACGTTGCCTTGTTGAACAGCTGTGTAAACTAGCCGGAGAGCTGCGCACTTCTGCGTAGATGCTGCAACTGTGCCTGCTGTAAGCGGAGGTTCTGGCAGTGCTTCGAACATCAGAACGTCTCCTGGTGGAAATGGTTCGTCAACAGTTGCGTCTAGTGGCAGACGGCTTAGCGCATCGGCGTTTTGATGTTTGCCGCATATCATCACGCCTAGTGGAGAAAACCAGTTTCTCCCTAGAAGGCTTGATCCTGTGCCCTTCACAACAAGCAGAGGTAGCGTATGGGTCTGGCCGTTGTAGTTAACCTGCACGTTGGCAGAGCCCAATAGTGGCAGATTCTGTCCTGACCACGTTCGCAGGTGCGTGTCGTCTTGTTGCAGGGCGGGTGCGTCAGATGGCCATGAAGTTCGGAACGTGTCCTCACTGATCAGAGTACAGGCTGCGCCGGAGTCCACCTCGAACTTAATCAGCTGGTGATGTACGCTTACTTCTGTAAAAATCTTCGGTCGCGTGCCGAGATTCATGGTGTTCAGGTCGTACAACACAGATGGTGTTGCTGATGTTGTTCCATGGAGATCAGATAGCGGCGTATTCTCTGAGGCGTTGACGCTGTGATTAGGCTGGGAAGGTGACTTTATCTTGGCAAGTCTCCGTTTCGTAATGCATGCTCTTTCGATATGCCCTCGCTTGTGGCAAAAATTACACGTGGCTGACTGGAATCGACATCCCTGGGGGTTGTGTTGGTCGTCACACCGCCAGCAGCGTTGTGCCTTTTTGACCGATTTTACAACAACAGAAGGCTTGCGCACCTGGTTGCTTGTCTGGTGTACCGGCTCGGTGTTCCGGCGAATCCCTCTCTGCTGGTGACCGGCGCTCTCCGCTCGAACGGCGATGTCGTAAGCTTTGCTGAATGTGAGGTCCTTCTCAGCGAACAGGCGCTGCTGCAGTGACTCGTCACTCAGTCCGCACACAAATCTGTCGCGTAACATCACGTCCAAGGGAAGCATGGTGGTGTTAGCAGAAGAAGCTGCGTCTCCCTCCTGCCCGGTAGCTGTTGTCGACAGCGTTCCAAAATTGCAGTCGGCAGCGAGCTTCTTGAGCGCGGCTACGTAGGCGCTCACAGTTTCTCCTCCCAGTTGATCTCGTCGTTGGAAGCGAGCCCGGCTGTAGACCTCGGATGGCCTTGGGTCGTAGTGCTTTTGCAGCGCTTTTACGATGTCGTCGTAAGACACTGCCGCTGGTGTGCTTGGCTGAATAAGGGCGCAGACAGTATCGTAGGTCTGCTCCCCGCACAGCGTCAGCAGGTTGGCCCTCTTCAAGGCTGGGTCTGTGATGTTGTTAGCTTCAAAGTAGAACTGAAGGCGTCCAACCCACGATGACCACGATGAGCCGTTGAACTCTGGTATCTGATTGGGAAACCCTCGCGTAGCCATGGCTTGTCAATAGCGTTGCGTAGCGCGGGTCGAATCCACTTTCTCGTCGCCACTGTCGTGTCCGGTCGCTGTGTTGAATGCAGCGAAAGACGCACACGGTACTTTAAGACTTCGTTTATTTAAAGCCGATGAGGGTGCGACCAGCGTCGACCGAGGCAGGAGCCGAACTGGCCGCCCGAAGAAAGGAGGGTGCGGAGAAGCGTCCACGGGAGGGAGTGGCTTCCCAGAACAGGAGGAGGGTGCGGGGGCGCACCGTGGGGGGGCCTCTGGCGACAGCGTGCGACGAGGGGCAAGTAGTCGTTAGGAGGAGGACGCGAGTGGTCGTTAGGAGGGGAATGCGAGTGGTCGTTAGGAGGGGGCGCACACACACAAAAGCAGTAAGGGGACACAACACCGCCCACAGGCACTTCTAGTCCCAGGAAATCATCTTTTGTAAGCTCGAGGCCTGGTGTCAACTGCACTTTCGTGGTCCTTGCAATCTTTCCATTACAGCGTGTAGAGCTGCTATTGCCACCAGAAAAGGCACACAACGACACTTAGAGGCCCTTCTGTCTCCTTGTATTGAAAATAACTGCGTAGCAACCTTCCTAAGATCTGCTCTTAACACAAAACTCGGAAAACAATGAATGTGCCGGCGAACAGCTTACGCAACGAGAGCAAACAACGCTGTTCCTCGCACGCCGATACCTCGTAGACTATAGTTCGCGGCGCCCAGGCCTGGCGTCGATTTCGTGAAAATTGTCAGTATAGTGAAGGCATGCATATTGGGCTTACAACGTACGCCGCATAGAGAACACGACGGAATAATCAAGGGCTGTTGAGATTCTCTTTCTGCTTCACATCCAAAACACACATGATCTGAGGTGTCATCACACCGAGAGCCCCAATGTCCAACATTTTGCGGCACCTACCGCATCGCCTACGCCCAGCCTTTTGCAACACAGATACCTCCAGATGCCACCAAGATACCTCGGACAACTCTTGATTGTGTTTTAAATTAGTGTAGTGCAAGGAGAAGGGTTATTGATACAGTGCTAGACCACCGGAGTGAGTGTATTAAAATAAGTATTATTACAAGCTCTATCTCTCCCTCGTAGCTTTCCTGACCGTGGAGAAAATGCACTCTATAGCAAGTATAGTTCATAGTAAGCGCATAATGTCAAACGAAATGAAAGTTATCTCGCGGTTTAAAACTCATGCACATCACTGAGAACTTCTTTACCTCTTCTGATGTAGGCAAAAATGCAAGAACTACGTAGCGGATGACAGTTGAAGGAAAGAATGCGTTTTTCCACCGAAAAACATACAAATGCATGTGTGCCGGCTCCATGAACAGAGGTCATAACAGTACTCACCCGCGCACTTGAAAACCCTGCCAGACAAACTGCTTCCCTTTCTTCATTTTCTAGTTAGTTTTAAAAATTTTTGTCCGGCATGACTTTGCCTTTGCGATCCCAACAAAAGCGAACACGCAAACTGTCTTTCCTCTCTGTAGCGAACGAGAGGAGGCAAAAGATATAATGCTCCGTCAGAGCAGCAATTTCTGTTCGATAGTACTGAACAGAAATAGACAGTCTACACAGTTCAATAGGCAGATATACTGTCTATTGAAATTTTTGTGGGGGACTCCACGGGCTACCGGATTGAATTCCCATCGATCAGCAAGCGAACGCGGGTAGCTTCAGTTACACAACGGCAGTGACGCCCTATACTCTTTATATCTTTATACAGAGATCGCCAAAAAGAAAGAAAAGGAAAAGGAAAAAGAGAGAGAACGCCCGGTATGACAAACGAAGCTCTCAGAACGGGCGCCCCACAAATGAACAACTGCAAAATTTACGGCGTGCAAAGAAATGACGCTACCGGCTCACGAAAGGCCTCGCATTAACCCTTGCAAGGACCCTGCACGAACAACTCTTTGTCGGCGCACTTGTACCCGCATCGTCCCAACGTGGCAAGCGCATTTTCCTTTGCCGACATACTAAATAGCTCTTCGTGCGTACTGACAGCCGTGCGACGTGACCGGCATGTGTGCGACGGGGGCGCCGCACGACATGGCGCGGCACATGACGCAATAACGCATGTGCCGTGCAGCGCACTTTAGCACGCAGTTCGTGTCTCGTGCAAAGGCAGAGATTAATGGAGAATATGTCCTGTTTCTACGGATGATACGAGCGCGGCACGGCTGTCGGGTCTGGCGCAGAACCTGTAGTATATACATTCCGCCTATTGTAGAATCAGCGTGCATCGGGCTCTTAGGTGGTCGCTTGTGCAAACACCGGTAGCGCTGCCGTCGCGTCTGGCACGAGTGGGGTCTCTGCGGTTGAATCCTTTACCGGGCTCAGCAACGTTCTCTGAAATCGTTCCTGCTTTATCGACATCGTCTGCGCCGATGATGGAAGACCATCCGGTTAAACGTTCCTCGAACGCACGGTAGCGCTGCCTGTATCGATATCAATAGAAACCGCCCATCGACCTGGAAGCTACGGAACTGGCGCCAACTAATCGGGAGTAATCAAACGCTGGGTTTGCTTGCGATCGGTTGGCGTCCGGCGCACTGTGACAACATGACACCCAAAAATACCTACCAAACATCGATGTGCAAATGAGTTTGTGCTACCGGCCTCTAATTGGATGATACCAAGTTGATTTTCACAACATTCGCAGTCGCAAGTTTTTCAGTATAGCAAGACTGGGCTGCGATGTCCTGTGATTTTTGTCACATCTTAGCACAAATATATTGCCCAAATTTTTATCCGGAAGCTCAGGAAAATTAAAAAAAGGCGACAATGCAATACTTTTCTATAACCAGGTCACCAGAAGTAGGTGGCTATACGTATAATTTGATGGTCATGTTGTGTATAGGCCATACTATAGCTGTAGAAGAAGCAGCTACACACAGTCGTCTACTGTACACTGGACACATAACAATGAACGCTTTCGGCTGTTCAAAATTTAAAAAGTTTGCCTTAATAGTTACGTGTTTTAAACTAATAAACAAACATCCTTATATTATGCGTTAGTTCAGTGGCAATCACAATTTGTGTTTTTGCTAGATACATCAGCTGCATTTATTAATGCGATAGCGTTAGAGGCCTCATCGGTGCCGATGGAGGCTGAATTCGCAATGATTGGCTGAAGGGAAGTGACGTCACCAGCAAGAGCATTCTGATTGGCTGGAGAAAGTGACGCCACCAGACCGGAGCCTTCCCATTGGCTGGGAAGAATGACGTCATTTCTGGTAAAGGTAGCATCAGCTTTTAATGCTATCGCATTGCCAACGCAACGTAATTAGGGGTCTCTGTGAATTTTGTTTTTAGAATTTCTTTTCAAATTACAAGAAACGCCAGCTATGCACTTGGCCTCAGTCTGGTCAGGCGTTGGTTGTGTGCCGTGCGTGCCATCGGGTTCCCTTGACTATCGCGGTGAGCCAGAATAGCAACGAGGAAAGTGGAGCGCAAAGGCGAGATGCCGCAGCGGTTGGCACCGAGACAGTCGCCACTCGGCCGCCCTAATGGTTACTCTCTCCGCTCCTTCGGTGCTCTAACGCTGAAGATGGAAGCGCAGATGGTAAAAGGATCCTGTGAGATGCTCCAACAGGAACTGGCAGGCGCACTTGGATGGGGAGCCATTGTTCAAGGCACAATATAAATTCAAATGGAGCGGCTCGTTTTCTCGAAAGAACAATGGCGGCCTCTAACAATGCCAAGGCCTTCGCAAGGACGAACTGCGGCGGTTTACGCAAGCTGCTACGTTGTGACAGAAGCCTCGCCTCTTAGCGCCTCTTTCAGCCGCTAATTTCGCGCAGGCAAGAGAGTATGCGGAAAAGCTGCCGGATGAAGAGACGTTTCCAGGATCATGAGATCCGGGTTGTATGCGCTCAATGTGCGGTGAGCAGTAACAAAAGGTTTGCGAATACATCCGCGCAACGCTGGCTGAAACTTCACTGATTATATATACCCACGCAGTTTCACTGATTATATATACCCACGCATGGCCGTGCATCATGCCAAGGAGAGAGTTCGCTCTAATATTAGCGTATGAAAACCATCGCACTCGCATCAACGGGCCTCCACTCGTACACGTCGCAGTGACCGAGTCTCCCCGCCCTTTGTAGAGCAGCGCAATGCCCGACGGCTTCCGACGGTTCGATGTCCTCATTATGAAGACGCAAGGACGTCTGCCGCCGTCGACGTCAGCATGGTCTCAAAGCGCGGTCGTTTCCGCGAATGGGCGGCGGCATGCTTTGCAGGACGCACACGCGACATGTCGTGCTCCCGCCGGCCAAAAGCCCGCGGTACAGCAGCACTCTGATCATGAAAGTGGAGCTCTTCAATGGCTGAATGGCTTGGTTCATCGTCCGTCGGATAAAACATCCGGAAACGAGACTGAGGAAATCACCGGGTAATAATTCCCTGTTACGCGCGGCACATCAAGTGGGCACTTATCGAGAGCAAGAGTTTTCGGCATACTGGCGTGTCCGGAAACCGACTCATCTAGTAGGCTATACGCCTATGCTGGGCAATTCTAAAGCTATCTAAAATCATATGTGTATCAAAGTTACCGGATAAAAACTTGAAACGATGTGCATAGTTAGCGCAACGGGGCAGGAGTCGCACTGCGCCATTCTCCATTTCATCTCCCTCTCGAACTATGCAATGGGTCATCGTACAGGAATAAATGCTTTATTAATTCCCCTTCAGTAACCCGGAATATGGCGTTCTGAGGCAGCAAAAGAAAGGAAGGAAGATGAAATACTGAAAGGCAGGAGTGGGCTTACAAGAGTGTTTTAGGTATCCTTTCGTACACACTCAGTGAAAATAATTTGTGATGGGTGGGTTTTTGTTGCGCCCGACTTAAAGGTGCACTGAAGAGGAATCTGAACTTGTCTTTTTGCCGCGGGAACTCGATCTACACGTTCCGTGCTTTCTTAGAAACTGCGATTTATTGCCCTGTGTGGCCGATTTCCCTAATTAAATCGAATTAACGCCCGGTTCCCGCCTTTTTCTTTTTTAATTCTCCCTCGTACGGAGGGCGGAGTCGACCAACGCGTGGAGCGCCTTTCACCCAGTCCCGTGGCGGCTTGCCGCTCTGCCATCGGCGGAGTAATACGTAGTAGTCCGTAGTAGCAAATAGACCGCGCGTATTTTTATTTCTTCGGGCTTATTTTGCGGCTATATTATCTGCGAATGAAACTATTTATTCATGGAAACCTAAAAAACAAAATAAAGCGAAAGCAAAGCCTCCACGGCACTGGGTGAAAGGCACTCCACGCGTTGGTCGACTCCGCCCACCGTACGAGGGAGAATTCAAAAAAAAAAAAAGGCAGGAGCCGGACGTTAATTCGATTTAATTGGGGAAATCGGCCACACAGGGCAATAAGTCACTGTTTCTGAGAATGCTAGGAACGTGTAGATCGAGTTCCCGCGGCAAAAAGACAAGTTCAGAATCCTCTTCAGTGCACCTTTAACAAAATAATGCGAAGTTACCTCGTTGTTAGTCGTCCAACGAGAGAACCTCGGAACGCCCTTACCTATCTAAGGGTTAGCGTTGTTGCTGCGGTGTATACTGCCCATATAACTGCATCAGTCAGAAAAGCCTGGTTCTCTCGCACCGAAAAGAAACGACGCTTAGAAGAAGGTAAAAATATCATAATCCAGAGGATGGAGTCCTGCCACAGAGGATATAGTATGTAGGGCTTAACATCGCGCATCTGGATGTGGACTATGAGGAAAGCCGTAGTGGTCGGCTTTATATGAACTTCGACCAAGTGGTGTGAAAAATGATAGATGTAACTTTAAGAGACGGGAAAAGAGCAGAGTGGATGAGAGAACAAACGCGAGTTAGTGACATCCTAGTCGAAATCAAGAAGAAATGGGGATGGGCATGCAGGTCGTGTAATGCGAAGGCAAGATAAACGATGGTCGTTAAGGGTAACTCACTGGACACGAAGAGAAATTAACTGCAAGCTTAGCAGGAGGAAGCAGAAAGTTATGTGGACGGATGGTTAGGAAGTTAGCGGGAATAAGGTGGCCGCAGGTGGCACAGGGCCGGTTTAATTGGAGAGATATAGGAGAGGCCACTGTCCAGCAATGGGCGTTGTTAGGCCGATGATGATGATGACGTTAATGATGGTGGTGTTCTCCAAAGTGAACTGACACCTCAAACAAAAGAAATCTGAAAGTTATGATTCATGAAAGTACCCATGGTCTAAGAAGTATAAATTTGCAAAGCTTCTCTACACAAGCAGTGCTTTTAGATCTTTGAGATCAGTTCATGCTTTAGAAAGCGTAAGAGTTGCCCGCGCTCTTCCCGACCAGCAGCTATGCGCTGCAGCCTCGACGCCGAGAGCAAAGTGGCTCATATGTTCAACCATTGCTAAGCTTTTCATATGGCTCTATGGCTCCATACACAGCACGGACTGGGACACTATGTTTAATTCCTTTACTTATCCCACCACAGTTCTTGTCTCTATGCACAACGACTGAAGCGACGTCACTGAAGACCGTTCATAGCAACACACCTCCGCTGTAGCCAAGAGTCCTGACGTACGAGGGCAACAAATTTCTGCCGCCAAGATGTCGAGAAGTTTTGCAGAGATGTTGCGATTTTCCCTTTTTAACACAAATAATGTCGCATGGCACGTGACCAAGCGGTAACTGCAAAAGTACAAAAATAATGGATAGCCGCTGCGTAGCCATCTGTAGGCAATCCCTCAAGGGCTTCACCAAACTTTTTGTGGTCTCTGTGTTCACTTAATCGATGGCGTTTGAGAAGACGATTTGAGTTAGTCATCCAGCCAGCCTATCACAACTAGAGCCTAAATAAAATATAACGAAATAACAAAAGTTACGACCACTCAGCAGTGCACAGCCCAGACGATCGCGTGACGTAGAACAGAATACTTCCATTATAGAAGCATCAACAGGTGACGTCAGAGTTCGTTTCATAGTAAACACCATCTGCGCATATTTGCTGCGTAGATCCAGGTGCACCGCCCGTCTTGCTACCGCTAATTGCGAAGCGTCACGGCGGCCAGAAATTGCCGCGTTGCCTCAACGGTAGCCAAGGCGAGGAGGCACCGATTCCTTCGTTCCGAGAAAAACCGTTGCATGTTTTGCCAGACAGCGCTCCGCGGCCGCTTGTGAGATTGCAGAGATTCCCAGCGTATACCTTCCAGACGCCCTGGCTGCCCGTGGATACAGAAACTGCACCGCCAAACCCATGCATGCAATGTACGAAGGGCTGGACTCTCGCGAAGTGAGAAAGAGCGCTTCAGCCGTCACCGCCTCGAGCACCAAGGTCTCGGTGTCACGACGAATGCGTGAGGGCCAGAGATCGAGTGTCCGCAATAACT
The DNA here is from genome assembly GCF_055824585.1 of Amblyomma mixtum. NCBI lineage: Eukaryota > Metazoa > Arthropoda > Arachnida > Ixodida > Ixodidae > Amblyomma > Amblyomma mixtum. Next base: position 307,568,152 of record NC_143013.1, on the reverse strand, counting down.
TCTCCTCGCCAACCGCTGAGGAGGTGCAATTGCCAGGAGCGATCGCTTTCTATGGCTCCTCACGTATCTATACCGGCGAAAAAAGAAAAGGAGAAGCTAGTACACTTCTCCAGTCTGACCTTTCCGTGTAGAAGCAGTTTTTCTGCTCAACAATGATCGATGCGCTCGGTCAGGGCGAATAAGAAAGCGCGCGAAAAATCGCGGACGCGCGGACGGATAAAGAAAAGAAAACGTGAGTGGGGCTTGTATGAGAATAACCCGCACGGACGAGCTCTGCTTCATGCTCGCAATTCAAGAAGCATGGCATACCACGAAGGTTCGCGGCCATTGCCCAAGCTCACGGTGTGGCCGCATTCTACGAGCTGTACCAGATGGTACCAAGCGAGCGTTTCCCTTTCATATACAAGAGAAATCGAAGAACCCAGTCTGGGCAGGTGTCAAGTGCCATAATAATTTCCTTTTGAACATGGATTTCATTATCATCACCCGCTGCGACGAATTACCGATCCTAACCATAAGAGGCGCGCAGTGTCACTTGAAACAATGGCGATTAACGAAATTAATTGCAAGTGAAAAGTCGGCAGGCTGACTTAATTAAGACTGCTTACATATATAGGAATGCGAAAGCACGTCGTGGCTCAAGACGTAGACATTTAGTTGCGGTTTGCGAACTGAGTTTATTTCAGGCGATGAGTCTATTTTTTTCGATGTATGACACCACCGAGACACACACGTGGGCGTATGACACGACTCGGAAAGCTGTACGACGAACGGTTGCATCAAAATTTTGATATTAAAGTCTGGGAAAGCATACAATTGAAGGTGCCTATGTCGTCGGTTCGAATCCCTGTCGCAAGCTAGACTGCAACTTGTCTAGCTTATATAAGCTATATGCAACGAGAAATCGTCCGACACCAACCGGACAGCTGTACTACGAACGGCTTCGTCAGAATTTTGGTACGTTTGCTGTCGGGAAAATTGCCGCGGCATTGATGTCGGCCAGTGGGTAGTATATATATGGGCGAATTAAATGTACAGGATTGCTTTAAGTGGCGGTGCTCGGCTCGCTGTGCGCGTCATGCGACCACTTGATGACGTCACCCTTCGTTGCATTTTTCTTGCCATCTCTGTGATCTTTTGTACCATCGGCGAGCACACACACACACACACCGCCGGCTTTTTTCGCAATGGGACTACTACTGCTTTCGCATTAAAATCGCTACATTCTCCCGACCTGCACACATTATGGCAGGCGAAAGAGGCTCCAAAGACCATTTAAGCTAAGGGGTGGCCAGAACGTTCTGCCATGTTCTGTATTGTTTTCAGTTCCTTGGTAGAGGTCTCTGGCGCTTCCATTTTTCCTTTCAAAGGGCGAATTCAGAAGAGCCATTGTTCACACACACCTGCATACGTTAAACCAGTTCGTGACCAGTTGTGGTCTCATTTGCAGCCGAATCGGCCACAGCTCGGCTAATTCGAGACGTCTGCTCAGCTATCGCGACGCTGGTAATTTCTTCATTGATGAGCTCGTAGGCGCTTTTCGGTCATGAACCGATTTTACACACGCATAAACAGCTATATCCGTCCCCTATATGGATCCGACCATATACAGGTCCCTCCAATATGAAACGGAACAAAGATTGAGCATTCAGTTCATGATTACTCCGTAATTATGCGTGACGAGCATATTCTTATTACGATAGCGTTACAGTTGTCGTCACACCAAAACCCTGCCGATATCCGGTGTCACGAAATTCTTTGATCGGTCGAGAGAGGTCATGTGACCTTGTGACGTCATCACAACCTGCCAACCATGGCAGGTGGCAACAAAATTATTGATTGGTCGAGGGAGGTCACGTAACCTTGTGACGTCATCACAACCGGCCCAACCAACGTGTTGTGGAAATCCTAACCTAGATAGCATTAGAGTTCACGTCAGGAGCCACCCGACGTAACGAGACCACGTGACCCCAAAGAAGTTATGACGTCATAAGGTCACGTGAACCAAAAGGAACCGCTCACAGGCCAATCACACAGAAGTTGCAACCGATTCTGAGCTAAATGTGAAGTCTAATGCTGTCGCACTTAACTCTTAAGTTGACTTAAGCGTCCCCGTAGTTTCTTCTAAATAGTTTTCCTTTAGGCGCATAATAGACAAGCCACTTTTAACTTTATTTCAGAAATAACCAAGAAGTGAGTATTTTTGTGAAAACTGGCAGTTGCCTTTTATATTGGAGGGGCCTGTACATCTCCGCATGGTGACGATCGTGGACTGCAGACATGCAGTTGCCTCTCTTTCCTCCTCTCCCTCCAACCTCGAGATATGCAGGAAGAGGAAAGCAGGATTCCGCGTTACGTGCGCAAAATGTTCAGCTGTGGATCGGCGAGCGGTCAGGCCGCCGCTCCTAATGCTTTTTTCTTCTTCTTTTCAATCCAGCGAGTCACTACGACGATACAGCAGCCAGGAATGCAGTCGGAAGAAAGGAGAGGCCCAGGAAAGGAAATGCGAGGCGGTAAGTAAAGGAAACAGTGAGCGACGGAAGCAGCTCGCAGCGAGACAAAGTAACAAAGCAGCCTCAAAACTCCGTGACGGCCGGCCGCTCATTTGATGCTGCAGCGCTATTTGCGGTTAATCTGTTCGCGGTCCCGACAGGGCACAGGGCTCTCGAGCAGGAAGCGACAAGCCGCCGCGGTTCTTCGGAGTCCTTTTCCGTCCCGGGCATCCGAGGAACAGCGCACGGACATTGCTGTTCTGCTCCGTGCACCATACGTGCACGCTGTATGCTCTGTTTACCAAACAGGCGGACGCGTAAGGAAAAGTTAGGGTTAACGTCATCAGATAGAACGCCACTTCCTGAAACCTTTTCGCGTGCTAGAGTAGTTCATGACTGGTCAGTCCCCGTGGGTGGTGGTGACTGTCGTGGGCGGAGGGGAATCCCGGGTAGGATGTTGTGAAAGGTGGGAATTGGGAAGTTTAGTGAAGGTACTTAGATGTCGTGAGAACTGAGCTATAGTTTCGGTAATAGACCGTTCTAAGATGCGAGCAGTTCCATAAATTTCGCGTCCGGTGCGCTGATATCAGATGCAGCTTCCACAAGTCTAACGCGTTTCAGCTAGACAAACCATAACTTCCGCGCTCTGCTCAGCCAGGCAATGAAGCTATACGCACGTCTTGACGGCACAACAGGGCGCTCTAAAGAAAGCAAGCGCAGTCGCACCCTCTCCGCTTTTCGGAATGCGTGCGCACAAAGGCGTACAGACGCGCTGATATCACACTGAATCTTTCCAAATCGGTGTAGCGTGACGGACTCAGCGCGTAAGCTCTATCTCCTTTTGGTTCCCAGCTTTTTCCAGTGGCTGCACAGTGAAAGGGAAAAGGCTGAGGTGAAGGAAGGACATTTTGTCCCTTCTTAGCGCAGCACGCGAAAGCCTCGGTGCTCCCAGAAAACAACAGCAACGACTTTGTCGGCATTCGACAAAGACGGGTCTTCTCGTAACGCAGACACGGACCGGACTGTCTTACGAGGGCACTGTGCCTAGCTTCAGATTCGGCGACTATAGTTTTGCTAGGACCAAGGAGACAATCCAGTTCTGGGACTACATAGATAAGCTCGTGCTGTAGAAACATAATCATTTCAAACAGCTGTTTCGTCATACTTAGAAAATTCCAATATAGAATGATGTGCGTTTTTTTTTTATCACTGTGTGGATCACTTTTTTTTTTCGTTTGCTTAAGTGTGTGCGTGTCGTTCCGCGAAATGTTAGATGCCATGTTTTGTCATTTCTGAAGGTGGAATTTTTGTTGTTTTGTGGGATTTGCTGCATGTGCATTTTTTCAAGTACCTGTTCCTAGCCATTTTTTTCCCCTTTTCTCTTGTTAACTTGTACCTGGCTTCTTAACTTGTTTATTTCTCTTTTCAGCCGTTTATATTATCTGTTGTAAATTTGTTAAGTTTTCTTTGATGAATCCTCCTCTATGTAATGCCCGCATTGGGCCTTTAGAGTATTGAAATAAATAAATAAAAATAACAGCTATTTGGCAAGGTTGATGGAGAACTAAAGAGTACTGCTTGACGTCATTTCAAACTGTGGCAGTGGTTTAGCCGAAGTCGAACTGAGAACAGGTAACTAAACACTACGTTTAACACTAGGCATTGAAACACTAAACAAAATGAACGAGGAACGAGAGAGCCTCGGTGAGCTAGCCAACGTTTCGACTAAACAATGCAGTTAGCCCTAGCAGCAGAGAGCTGTCCGTATCCCGTGATGCTGGTTCGGCGATGAACGAGGGTTATTTTTAACGAAGAAGTAAAAACCTCGCACCGAAGTGCTCCCTTCTTCGAAACCCCGAGAAAGGGCTAAACACTCCCTCGTATGCGCCCCGACGGAAATGCGAGACAAATGGCTGGAGCAAAAACCGGTCATTATGTGAGGACCGTTTCGCTAATTCACCCCCTTCCCCCTCACTCTCTCTCTTTCTCCCCGTCGTCCAAGAGTGCGACAGCCGGTTGTTTGACGACCTGTCCCGTACAAGCGCAAACTGGCATCCTCGACAGGACGTCCTTGTCACGCGCAATTTCCGTGTACTTCGGGGAGGCGAGTCATTTGGGAGCCAAGCGTCACTCGGCAATGACATGGAAGCCGCTCGGGTTGCCATTCTGCCTCACTCCTGCTGCGAAGCGCTGTAAAAGCTAATAGAGCATGCATCAGCTGAATCGAGGGGTCAAGTACGCGTAAGCAGTTTCGCGCGCGAAAAGGGATCGATCGTGAGCACACTCGCTGGCTATCGTGACCGCGCCGAGAACGGGAGCCGTCGAGTCAAGAATTGCTCTTTAAGTGTAAACGGCTTCTCCGAACTCGGGCCCCGATGAGCTCACGCCGACTCCCGTTAATGGCCGATGGCTAATAGATTTTTCACCGGCCAAAGCAACAACACAGTAGGCTATGTGTGACAAGCTATATAGCAAGGGCTCCTCATCAATTCCGACCACGTGATGCGTCTTTAACGTGCACCAGAGTCCCTATACACGAGAGTTTCCTGTATTACTTTTCGTCTTGCCTAAGGCTAGATTTTCCACAAGGCTGCATGTTTTCGACAGGGCAGAATATTGGAAATCTTCAACAAAAGGAGAAAAGATGACGGGGTGAATATCAAGAAGGCATGAAAATGAAAAAGAAGCAGCAGAGAAGAAGGGCTGAAGGCAAATATAGATGAAAAATAAGACGATGAAGACGAAGAAGACGAAGAAGGTCAAGACAACATGAAGATGAAGAAGAGCGCGAGGATCGGTAATTGCATTTCGTCTCCAGCTCTAGCTATCCACGAGGCTGCACGCTTTTAGCGGGGCGGGGTATACGAAATCTTGAACAAAAGAAGAGGAGAAGGCGTTTCCGCGCTTCGAAGACGGCGTCGCCCGTATGAGCGGTCTTCCAAAAGCCGAAGGGAAAAACCCCCTCTGCTCGCGCCGAGTGTCGACCTTGTCGGCGCGCTGGGAGCGGTGGCGGCCGTCGGGGGATTACTGGGGCATGCGCCTCGAAGAACGGCGCCGGCTCTGCTCCAGTAACGCGCGCACGCGCCTCTGCTGAGATTCATAAATGGCTGGCCCAGGCGCAGAGCCAACAGGTGCTCTTGTACGCATGCATAGCAGGGTGAGTCAACGGGGCAATCGTCCTTGCTCTGAACGCTCTCCTTTCTTTCTTTTCTCGCTTTCTTCTTTCCCTTTCCTTTCTATCTCTCCTTTCAAGTTTACTTTCTAACATTATTCTTTTTTTATTTTTAATCAATGCCTATTCCCGATACACTGTACAGAAAACGAGAGCCTTCTGGTCAATCTAAGCCCATATTGCTGTTAGCCGACCAGGCAGCCCGTCAAGTATACTTCTTCCTTCTTTCATTCTTTCTTTCCTAAGCCTATTTCTTCCTTTTCCCTTTCTTTCCTTCTTCCTAGCTTTCTTTCTTGGTTTGCTTTTGTTGTTTTCATCCATGGTTCGAAGCTGAGGCGCGTAAACGCGTCTTTCCTTTTGTTCCCCGAGGTCTGCACGCGGAGAACCTTGGTCGGCGATGTCGGGGTCCACGTACACGTGTGCCGTCGCCGTCCAAAGCGATTTGGAAGCGATTGCGCGAGGCGTCGAACAAACGAGACTACCGGCGTGTCGTCTTCGAAGTAGCGCGGGCAGATCGCTTTCGGCGTCAAGGTGGCGGTTGCCTCACGGGAAGGCCGAGGAGCGAGCGATACGCGCGTGGCTCCCTTCTTAATCGCCTCCCTTCGGAAACAACGGCGTTGGCTCGGAGATCTTCGCAATCGCTTTGAGCCACAAACGATCCTGTGTAGGGAGTGAGGCCGCCGCCTCCACAGGAGGATCCATGGCGCAAAAAGCAGGGACAAGACAGGACGCGAGCGCTCTTCAATCACCCTTCTCAGCCTCCACAGGGGTGAGAACAAAGCTCCTTCACTTTCATAGAACGACGAAGAGATGACAGGTGAGCTGCGGTTGAAGGTTTCCTAATTTTCGTCTCTCCAAGAACCACTTTTGGACGTAAAATTCCAAAGTTTTGTTCACGTTTTTTTTTTTTTGACGTGCTGCTTCTTTTCTTACATGTGACTCTATATCGAACCTCGTTATAATGAAACGGTTTATAACGAAATAATGGATATAACAAATGAATGACGATTCCCCTTGGAAGCTAGGCCAGCACGGGTTATAACGAAGCTACGGCTATAAAGAAGTAACCACCGGGGCCTCGCAACTTCGTTATAGCGAGGTTTAACTTCATTTTCTTCCTGAAAACAGCTATAGACGAGCCTTGACTTATCATATGAAGGTATAACATTGTTTTTATACAAAAATAATTATGAATAAAATGTCCAGCGCTCAGAGAGGGCACCGAGGCGCATCAACAACAGGGTTCCACAAAATAAAAAAAACGCCGTTGCAAACAAGAAAACCCAGCTGTGATGGCGGTCTTGTAATTTCCTGTCTGATGTGCCCGCCTTAATCCCGCGCACAGGTGCGCAATGTAATTGTTTGGTTCATATGACTGCGATCGTGACAGGTGCGTTATCTCATGTCGGACATCGCGAAGCTCTCCTGTTGCGGCAGTGTCTGGGTTCACGTGGGTTTGGTTAGCGTTGTCGGTGAACACGCCTGAAAGAGAGCGGCGGGTCTAGAAACAGTGATTCAAGTGCCGAAATCCTGCAAACATTGAGGCGAACCACCGGTCAAACATTATAATGGCAGCAGCATACTCGAAGAAACCGATTCGCAAAAATCAGTTTCAACCTACGTTGGACAGATTCGTTCCCGGATTGTACACATACGCACTCCACATAGGTGTCACTCGCCGTGCAGGTAGCCTTTCCGCAAAAAGCGTGGTTGTCTGCACCATTCTCACCGCAAATCACAGATGCGCATTTAAGGTTGAAACAATATTAGATATATCATAACCACCGAAACCACCTGCTCTATCATCATCATCGTCATCACCACCACCACCGCCATAGATGTTGGGGTAACTGGAGAGCAGAGGCTTTTTACAATGACCTACACTGATGACTGTATTGCGTGAGCCTCGGAGAGGTATTTACAGCAAAGTTTCATAATCTGGTAACTCCCATCTGCCCCTCAGCCATCCTCTATTGCCTTTTCCTGTTAATTGATATCCACTCTGACCCTCGAACAGACAATCGCGTGTCATTTCTAAGCATAACATGGCCATTAGCATGATCTCTTCTTCTTACCTATTTAAATAAAATATCCTAAATATCCTAAATTTCCCTTTCCCACGTGTTCTCTCTCTGTGTCTCAAAGTTGCGCCTGGTATATTTTCCTTCCTATCACTATCTGCGCATTCTTTAACCAAGTTTTTAACTGGCCTTTTTCTTCAGCAGTCTTAATTTCCGTGGGTATAGGTGAGCTGATTTCATAACTTGCGATGCAACAAACTGAGTTCCTCCCATTTTCGTCCGCCTTTTAAGCGCTCTCTCGTGATCTGCACGCACTTGCGGACCACATCGGAAAAACAGCAAAGTGCAATGGGATTTCCGTAGCGCCGCACCCGTAGAAAGTGCGTAGCGCTCGTTAGATTACCTCGGTTCTTAATTTGCTCGGAAGGCATTTGACGTGAGAATGCGTTTTCTTTTTCGCATTTTGCCGCTTTTCGATTTTTCTTTTTTCTGAACGTATATATCGAAACGCTCACCCGTTCTAGTCCCGACGTAAGTATCCTGTACCGTGGCCGTCAGTCGCACTATAGTAGACATTATACCCCTTTCTACGCCTGGGGCGCGCTTTTGTAACACGCAAAAACCGTTTTTCCTCGGAAGTACTAAAAATACTCGGGGCAAAGAAGCCGAGTTTGTTTGACTTTCGCGCCGCAGGCTACCCGGTAGAAGGCGCCGCTTCGACGAAAAGGGCCGCTCAAGGCACGAGCCCTCTCTTGTTGTTCGTTTCTTGGTGTTTCTTTGGCTTCTCCTCAGCACGTGCTGTGCCTATGGGCAACTCAACAACGCAGCGGCTTTTCCCCGTCAAAGGACCTTCTTCCAGCCAATATGTTGAGTGCATGAGATGTAGTCTATATGGTCTTTCGTCTCCGTCTTGTCGCGCTTTGAAACCCATCATGAATGTTTACCAACTTGCCCAACTTTCTGCCCTTCTACAATGCATGCGTAGTCTATGGAGGTTTGGAAATGTGTTCGTCTGCATCTGCCGCCACGATACGGCATCCGGGATGTCTAATTTCCCACGAGGTGGGGGGGGGGGGGGGAAGTGTGTAATTTGAAGACGGATTATACTCCGACACGTGTTCCTGGTGCCAGGCCCGCCCCCTACACTCTTCCACATTTCGTGGGGATGTGGGGCCAAACTAAACACTCTACAGGCGGTGAGAGGCGCTGCTGGCCAGCGATGACCTGGAGGACCAACGGGCCCTCATACAACAGGTCGGCAGGGCAGCTCAAGCCAGTGAAGCCCTCGAATGAGGACCCTACCCATAAGCTCGCACAACTTCACTTTAATAAAGTTTACCCTCCTCCTCCTCCAGCCAATGGCGTCGGCCGATTCTCATTGTCCTGCTAGCGTGACAAAGCAGGGAGTGTTAGATTAAAGGGTATAATCCCTTCCCTCTATTGTCGGTGATAGACCCTTTCCCCATTGTCGCGCCGCTCCTTGCATTGTCGCGCTAGCAGGGTCATGAGAATAATAGTGAAAAAGGACTTGAGTCTGGGCTAGTTGGTGTAACATACTGGAAAACAGACAACGCAGACGGCAATGCAGACGCCACGCAGACGGCAGACGCGGCAGACGCGTTCTTGAGTTGTATCCGACTATAGAAGAGTGGAAGCGTCCGAAGATCCTTTTCCTTCACGTTCACCCTGTTATGGCGGCGAGAAAGCTAAGAAATGGCAGCTGGAAGCGAGCGGTTAAATACGGAAAGAATTTTACTGAGAATACGGATTTAACTCTTTCTAACAACGTGTCATATAACTGTAGAGAGCGCTTTGTCCAGGATATAGGCACAGCGTCTGAGTATAGTAGGCCGCGACCTCCAGTTCCAGCAGGCTAATGAAAATGTTATCCAGGTGTTCTGGCCGCTGTGTGGAGTGTACCTTATGTGTGGTCGAAAGTTACAGGTAAGACTGACCCATGTGGGCCTTAGATAGGTTGCACTTGTGCGTGTCTGTGGGTCTTATATGTGTCTCCCACGAATGTAACCAGTGTCCGACACATGCACAGCACAGCACAGGCTAAGAGTAGATACTTTCCCACATACGTGACCCACAACGTCCATATTGCCTACGCGCCAGTAACACGTACAATATTGCCACGTGTGCCAGCCTCACGTAGTCTGATGTTTCAACGCGTGACTGGCTCAGACTGAATCCTCGAGAGCAGCCATCGCGGCACCCGCTCACGTGGCGCTGGCTCACCGGATTGTCATATCACGTTTTCGATTGCGACACACTACGCTGGAAACGGACGTCGTCTACCCAAGAAAAAGTCCCTTATACATCTACAGCTGCAAAAAAAAGTAAGACAGAACGAATGTAGACACGGATGAACAGACGGAAATTGCCGCAAACATCCCGCATTCGGCCAGAGAACGTTGTTTGCGGAGATGATTGCATGTCAACCGCACTCAATGCACGCTGTCGGAAGCACAATCGCTCTGCACTTGTGTCTAACGGTGTGTACGCGGAAATCCCGTTGGCACAAAAGCACTACGCTGGCTATTCGGCAGCCAATACTATGCAGGGGTCATAAGCGGATGCTAGCTAGAGCAAGCCTCGAGGTTAAGGATTTTGTGCGGAAATCAGCGCATAATGAAATTTCAATGTCTGCCGCGGGGACTTCGCGACGCAGCAAGCTAATATAACCTGTCAGTCTAAAAGAAGTACTTAAAACATGAGTTTTCGTTGTGAGTATAGACCTTTTCAAATTTGCCCTTCTTGGCGCAGCCATATTTCCATAAGCTGTGGCAGCAGCGCATTTCAATTTGCCGATGTCAAGCAGTCATCCTACCACGCATGCGCGGCACAGTCCAAAAGGCGCGTGCGTTAAATCAAGCTGTAAACAGTGGAAAGCTCTATACCTTCCACCTTTTGTATCCGCGGGTTGATTCTTTCACAATGCGATGCCAGCCATACGAAGCCTGAGTCTGTATGCTACAAAGGTAGCGTCGCGACGCACCAACAAAAAGGTTCTCTCGAGGCAATTACATACGCCCGGACTGAAGCGCTTTCTTCAATTCAACTCCGGTGACACACCGATCTTTGACTCTATGCGTCTCAGATTCTGGCTGCAAATAGGAGATGGCCTCTCAATTCAAGTGGCTTGAAGCGTTTGCGTGCAGCGCCAGTTAAGGTCGCCAGGCAGTACAAATGTCGATACCGAGCTGCCTGTATGAACATTTGGATAGGAGGACAAGGAGAAACAGAAGCTTCGAGGAATCTCTGTTCAGTAGGGAAGAGAAATGATGGCAATAATTTCTTGTTTCAAAAGACAAGCAGACAGAAAAAAAACATTCATTCCGCTAGTGAAAGCAAGGACGCAGAGCCGCAGTAACCTAATCTAACAAAACCAAACCTTGCTTTCACCACAGCCTTCACGTGGTGGAAGACGGATTAGGACACGTTCCGGAAAATGACTACGGCCTTAGGCAGCCGTGAGATGCGGTAGACGAGTCCGCCCGTCCGCCTTGCCTTATTCTATAGATCTTCCCTTTCAATCAGTCAGTCATCCCGCAAGTGGCGGGAGAGGGAACGTCAGCGAGGAATTCCAGAACTGGGGCAATTCTTAAAGGGAAAGGAAAGAAGTACACGAATAAAGACCACCTCGGAAATGTTTTCTTCGCCACACGGGATATAGAGAGCTTGATGAATACGTCACAGGAAAAGTAAACAAAACGGAAGAATAAGAACACCGCAAGAACCAAGCCTGACATGCTCTCACTTTGTTGTGCCTGCGATCACTCGTTCAGGCTGTGATGTTTGTTGGATACAACGATCAAGAACCAAGCCTGACATGCTCTCACTTTGTTGTGCCTGCGATCACTCGTTCAGGCTGTGATGTTTGTTGGATACAACGATCAATCTCTGCCGACAGAAATTTTTTATCCATTTGCAACACGCACAGTTGGCACACCCCACGCGATCTTTCCTTACATTTGGCGAGACAGGTTTCAAGGAAGTCGTCAGGGAATTTTCATTGCTATTTGCAACCCAACATATGAGTTTTGTTCTGTTTCTGTTATATATATATATATATATAAACGTAATTCGGTTGACACACGGATGCCGGCAAGGCTATGTCATGGAGAAAATGAGTTCTTGTTGAATGAGCACGTCCGATTTTTTTTTTTTTTCGATGCTTGAGCCGCCAAAGAAGAAATCGAAAGCGCTGTTTTCATTTTCCTTTAGTTCTTTCCGTTTCACCCAACCCATTCTTGCGTGTATCTCTGTTACTCTCGTCAGCTCCGGCACGAGCCGCTCCAGACGTTTTACGGGCAATGGCAGGTGCGCTGGGTTCGAATGCGATCTCCTCCGCACGTGTCCTTCACGTCGGCGAGCGTCAGCTGGCCGAGGCACATTCTATCGATTCGGGGCAAGCGCGCAAGCCACTCTCGGTTTTTCGGCAGGTCGTAGAGGAAAGCGCGCCTTTCGACCACGAGTCGCGGGGCAAGAGGCGTGAACTGAAATCGAGCCACGCGTTAATTATTCATAACTAGACAACAATTACGCTCGTCAAATACTCTTAAATCTCTTTACAAAGGAGCGAGGACGGTTCTGATCTGAATTTAATTAAGTGCAGCTCTGGGCCTGCCTTGTTTTCCTGAAGGGAAATGCGAGTTTACAATTCCTATACCAGCCTGCTATTACAGGAAGGCCCCGCGTTTAAAGATCAAGTTTATGGACGAGAAGTCACAACAGAGATGAGACTGCGGAAATAGTTGTATATATATAAAGGAGCAACGTAGTGCGACCGCACCACGCATTCACATGTCTGGTACTCTAGTTTAACTACATACATTTGTAACTTTGCGTTTGCATGCGTGCATCTCAGCATGTATTAATGGTACCCAAGGCTATTGCGTATTATCATGAGTGGAGATGCTATAGGCACACACCTCTATCTTCGAATACATATTACCCCGCCGCGGTGGCTCAGCGGTTATGGCGCTCGGCTGCTAGCCCGAAAGACGCGGGTTCGATCCCGGCCGCGGCGGCAGAATTTCGATGGAGGAGAAGTTCTGGAGGCCCGTGTGCTGTGCGACGTCAGTGCACGTTAAAGAACCCCAGGTGGTCGAAATTTCCGGAGCCCTTCACTACGGCGTCCCTCATTTCCAGAGTCGCTTTGGGACGTTAAACCCCAATAAGCGAAGCCAATCAAGTACATATTCTCCATTTGTGGCAACGTTTTAATAGACGCTGCCATTCGGCCTCTCAGCCCGATGCCTTGGTGTCGTAACCACGCCACGACACGACAGCCGCATTTTGATGGCGGCGAAATGCAAAAGAAAAGCTCCCGCGTTCAGTGCGATGTCAGGCCAGGCTAAAGATCTCGAGATGGTCTAATCTGATCCGGAGTGCTCCGCTACGGCGTCTCTTTCTCTCCGCCTCATTTCACTCTCTCCTTCACCCCTTCCCTCGACGAGAAGCGTGGCTTAGGTGTCCACCTAAAGCACGAAAATAACTGCGCCTTTCAATTCCACATATAACATTTCCGTTTCCATTTGTTTTTCTTCAAAGCACACAAAGTGAGGATGAACAAAAAGCCGCTATATTGCAGAGAGAATGCCAGTCCTGTTCATCACCCACTGCACCATCGCCGGCAAAACGACTGCTTCCTCCTTTTTTTCTGTCCACAAGGGGTTGGGGTTACACGTGTTGAAAACGCAGGCCTGACAATAGACGCTGCAGCCTCCTTCTCCTCCCAGCGCGCAGTCGTGCTCATCAGAGTCCAGCGGCGCCCTTTGGCATTCACATTGCAGCAGGCCGAACGGCGTAGCGGCCTTGTTCGGCAGCCTGGCGCGTCTCCTGTCTCCACTGTTTGCTCACACACGCACACGCACGTGCATAGTGCGGCATCCACAAAGCGGGCCCCGTTTGTTGACGCACCACGCTGACCCACTAAGAGCGGCCGGGACGAACAATGCGCGTCGCACGTGTGCCCATAGCGGCACACAGCGGCAGAGGGGAACGACTCCGCGCGCGGCTGGAGCACTGATTAAAACGGTAAATGTTTTGTTACACTCACTGCTTTGTGAAAAAGCAGCGCCTAGGTTTACTGCATAAAAAGCTGAAAATGTTTAGATTGTAACAAGAACGTGCAGTCGGCAGGCAAGTACGCATGCCCAGAGCATAAGGTCTTCCCGTCATGTGTTACTGGGTGTCGTGAGCAGATGTCAGCAACAGGGACCTAGCCAGGAACGTTTATCACGGAAGGAACGTTAGTGGGAACAACAGTAATCAATAATACAGTCGGTGAATTAATTAATTGACAGATCGATCAATAAATCAGTCATTCAATGAAGTGACCGAACAACACTCAACGCTTAAAAATGTTTCCAATTCAGTTTGAATCTCTGCTACCGGTGCGTTCGAACGAGCAAGTATATAAGAGAGGGTGAAGAGTGCTTTCAACGTTAGCAACTATCTATCAGTGTGCAAAGCAACAGCGCTCACCTGAGCATGTGAATAACCTCCGATCGTATAGCACTGATACTACAATAAAAAAGAAAGCAAATGACTCCAGAGCTCATTCGTCCTGGGAAGTTTTTGTCAATTTGTATGCGCCAGAGAAGTACGAAGGCCAACCGACGACAAGGCCATTTTGAATTCGAAGGCAGCCCCTCTCTCAGTCTGTCTCTCTCCCACTCACTCACTCTCTTCACAGCGAGCCGCCGCGCTCGAATATGCCGCTTTTGCGCAAGCTCTCGCGTACCCGCGCGATCTTTGAATACTGGATGAAAGTGAGTGACGCCAGCCTGGCCGCGTGTCTGTTGTGGTGAGGACGGACAACAACTAAGACACGATGACTCACTCGCGCACACGCGAACGCGCTCGGACACGACGTGGTCAATGCTTCCTTTGCTTGCCTGTCACTGCCGCTAGTCAGCTAAGGAAGGTCTCAGCCCTTACATCAATGCCCTAAGATTTATTATCATGCCGGTCCATGCATCGAAATGTGGCGTTCTGACGAGCCCTAAACACGGAGGTTTGCAGACTGCCTCGCCACTTGCGGCATTCACGTGAACTTCTATAGACTCAGAAAAGAAAACCTGCAGTGCGTCACCGATGGCTCACTGCCGGGCGTATAGTCGGCGCCACTATCTTGCTCACGTCCAGAATTTGGCAGCGCGGAAGCATGCTCGAGATTAGGCTAAGGAGCCAATATGGTTCACTAACCGTACGCAGATATCCACTGTACGGAAGTACAAACTGATGGATCAGCATAGCAGCCTTTGTGAAAAACAGCTCTTTGAAGCACTCGCTGAAACCATGCAGTGACATGGAAGCTACTGGACTGGCGTGAGCTAATCAGGAGGTGAAATTGTAACGCCGTTCACACATCACATATCAGGCTGCCCTGACTGAGCATAACTCACCACTGTTCCAACGTGACCGCGCAGCTAATAACGAGATGGCGATGGTGTCACTCTCGCTAAACAAAGGCGTCCCGACCCCGTTTCTGTGTTTGAGCACCGTACCACTTTCCTCTCGTGCGAGTGCATGTGCGCATACAATACGGTGGTGCAGAATTAGGAAGAGTTATGGGAGGTGCCACCCCGCCGTCATGCCGCCCGGCCGCATTGTTCTCGATGCCGATCCTCCGCGTGAGGACAATGGGACCGTCGGTATACACGCGGGATGGCAAGCGGATCCATCGAGTTCCACCGTCCGGTCCATTTTCTGCGCTCTGCCTCGTCCGGGCTGCCTCTCTGATGATCTCCGCATACAATGAGGACGACTCTCCGCACTTTCCTAGATCTGCTCTCATTTTCTCCCCGTAGCGCTTCTCCACAATGGCATACTGACGACCAGTGTGCGACATTGGGCTTCTCTTGTGCCACTTGTTGCCTTCACTGTAGATGAGCGACGGAAATCCTAGATTCGGCAACCTGTCGTGAAATTAGGCGGTTATGAACATCGCTGTCGCAGAGCCTAGAATAAAGACAGAGATAAACTGTCAACTATTCGGTGAGCAAGAACAAAAATTGCTAATGGCTAACAGAAGGCCAAAGTGTTTACTCGTCAGACTGAAAAGTCACCGCACGACAGCCATCACAAATGCGCCTGTCCCGTAGTATTTTTTTTTTCGAGGCTATTTCGACAAGGTGAACTTCACTCATTGTTTCACATGGCAACCGTGTTTCCATCCCTGTGTGCCTTCATCTTCGGTGAGATTGTTGAGATACACGCAGAATCCGGTTTCCTAAAGAGATCAAACCTCTATATTGCGAAAATCTAGGCTTCAATTTTCAGAGGGGAGGGAGGATGGAATAAAAATAAGCCTGGGTGTGTATGAGGTAGGAGGTATACGCCCCAGTGTCTCTTAAAGCATGCGCCTGGTAAGACACATCATTTTTAATCGCTGCTGTGAGAGTCAACGTCATGATGATCTACGTTACCGAAGCTGACGTACACGGGCAACAGCGGAGCACGCGTTAGCCTTGAAGACAGCTGAAAGATACTCAGACATTCTCAATTGACAACATACGTGCAGTAAGCGGCAATTTATACACCTGCCTCACACACAAGTTTCTTAAACGTCGACAAGTTTATCCGCCAAATTTTTTCGCCCTACGAAGTTGGCGGCATATATTTCTCTCTTTTTTGCACAACGACAGAGCAAACAGGGCGATCCATTTAGATCGGCGCTTTCCGATATTCGCCGAGGAATGGCGGATCCTGTTTCTGTAATGCTGAACTTTGCGGCACCTCATCGCGAACGGTAGCTGCAATAAATTCAAATGTATTCAGCGCACGTTTTCGTCCATCCCTGGCTGTGAAAAATGAACAGAACACGGAGGGATGGTATGTCGGGCTACTCCGCTGTCGTCACATTTGAAACCACGAGCATGCGGCATGTGCTGCACATGAACATCACATGGCGAATACTCTTTACACCCACATGCCGTCAAGCTTGGGGCTAAGACACAGCCATCAGTTTCATCAACAGTTCACGTGTCATGCAGTGACGACGAAAGTCAAATCAGGTGTCCGCCTTCGGGCGTTTTACGCGAAATGAAACAAAAGAAACAAGGGTCAAGAACGGAAAAATTCGTGCAAAAGCGGAGAGAAGGATTAGTCACAAAGTAGTAAAACGCAAATGAAAGAACCGAACTCAGGCGAAAAACTGGCTCTCCAAGAACGAGAGAACATTCCCGTCTCGATTTCGTCCACATGCGTCGCAACGCTCAATGCCGAGTTGGCTGGCAGTTTAAAACAGCCTTGACCGTGTATTACTTTCATGACCATCCGTTTTTCCTCCTGCTTGACTAAGTGAAGAAACGCGTATCTGAAAAGAGACAAGCAATCATGGACATCCGGCCGCTTCAGCCGCCCGAAGCCACATCTGCGCAAATGCCGGAAACTCTAGTCACTGATGAATCAGTTATTGTTCTTTTATTTATTTATTTTTTACAGAACTGAACTGCCGTGATACACACCGCATTCGTCCTTCAGCTTCAGTTTACTGCTCAGCCTTTGTGCAAGGAGGAGCGGTCTCTTTTATTGCTGTATGGCTGCATTTTTTTCGCGAAATCGCGGACCTCGAAGACGTTTTGGACACTTGGTGAAAGGAACATAAACTTGAAGCGAGAGGAATGTAAAGAATTCTGCTAGCGGAAGGAACAGCTGTTGCCATCGTTTCCATTCGGCAGTGTTCACTTCGTCTGAGGTCACCAGTTTATTACGTAAAATGTCAGCATACAAAAAGAGAGAGAGAGAGATGGACCGTGCCATGTGCTGGAAGATGTGTAGACGTTGTTATTCTTCATTCGCCAGGCAATGAGTCAGAGCCGTTCAAGACCCTGTGGCTCCGTTGCCAGTTATGACTAATTGAGTAATTGTTACCCGCTAGTGACCTTTAGCACAACGTTTTTCTTTCTCGATATTTTTCTCCATGACAACGTGTCATGAGGAGCTGATTAGATTTTTCTATCTTACTGTGCCCATTTCAAGAGCCATTAAGAATATGCATGTTTCAAGCTCGTTCTGTGGATGCCAACATATCCTATTTGGTCCCACTGCTCGCAAGTCTCATCAGTTGCAAATACCCATGACTGAAGAAGAAATAACGATGGCAACTTACTGTTGTCCTAAATAACGGCGCTGCAGTGGCGTTGAAAAACCGGTAAAACAGATGGAGACGAAGACACGCGTGTCCATGACATTTAACTACATAACAAAGGTATACATGTTCTGCACACTAAAGACGAATACGCCTATATAGGAATAAAAAGGGGGTAAGATGTCCTCTAGCACACTCCCTTTCATAAAAGGTTGTGCGCTAGAGAACAACTTACTTTCTTTTTACTCCTTTATGTTCAGAGTGTGAACAACTGGAACAACAACGCAGGAACAACTGGTCTCCGTCGCCTATTTTTCTCAGGTGCCGACCAGCGGGAATTCCCCTGAACGTGTCAGAACAGCGAGTTTCCCCATATTCACGCCAAAATCCTAGACCTAAGTCGGGTACATGACAGCCCGCGGTCAATTATTTACCTTTGCTGCGTAACGCAACTGCATTACGCGCGGTCCAAGCCGGTCAGTGCCACAGACCGCACAAGGCATTATCGAGAGACCTACAGCTGCATACTGGAATCGCATTCGTCCTTTACAACCTCAGCATAAGAACAAGAGCAGGACGACTAAGCTCAGCGGTAATCGGTACGAGCGCAAATGTCTAATTGGTATTCGGCCGTGCGTGCTATACAACGCAAAACGAGGGGCGAATAGGGAGTGGCGACTCAAATGAGAAAGCTCTGAATTTTTTTCTTCTTTCTGGCCACAATTTATGGCCGCACCCTCTCCACGGCGAAGCCAGTCGATAACCCTGGGATACCAGAGCGTAGATTTCTACTGACCGAGACGGATAAAAAATCAGGTTGTCGAGATTTGCAGCTCCTCTCCTCTTATAGCATGTTCAATAAGCGACACTGGTGCGCACTGGTGCCAACCGGTGCACTGTTTCATGCTCGATAATTGCACCGGTGCGCATAGAGCTCCACTAAACCGTGGGTCCCTGCGTACCGGCGTACTGCATTGATTTGGGAGCAACTCCGATGCAAGTTTATCGGAAAGCCATTAGGGAACCCACGCGAGCCGTCTTGAACGACGCGTAGCGATCGTCTCCTGCAGACGGTGCAGATCGCTCACATAGGCGGAGTGCGGTCGTACTGGAGTGCTCAAGAGTTCAAGGAGCACCATCGCATCCACGGCACTGAGTGCTCCAAAGCGGAACGGGCAGATTATCTATCGGCGCGTTGCCTTTTGAAACGCGAACGAGACCATTCAAACGCGAGTGCAAGGTCACAAAAATGATAACTGCAGCAAAATAAACAAGCACGGTTCGTTATCACTTTCGAACAGCGCGTCATCGATGTTTAAGCAGTGATAACTGTATAGTCACATCGGCATTTATTCTGCCTAAACAAAATGTCTTCCACTCATATCCGTGCAAACGCCGGACCAGACTGTGTACTGCAGGAATGCATTTAAAGCATTTATAGCTGTGACATGCTGCCTACGTAGACAATTTGGTGATACTGAAATTTCGACTGAGCATTAAACTTTCTACAAAATCACACAATAAATCAGTCACTGGTAGCGCTGACGATAGCGATAATCTTTCTGCCGTCGCAACCACACGTAATATACATAGTACGGTGACACGTAGCCAGGATTTTTTTTTTTTTTTATGTGAGGGGCCCAAGATAATTTCTTGAGTCGATAGAGGGGTGGCATCCTTGGATACGTGCCTGTGTAGTATATATACTGTGCACGATAATAATAATAAAAGCCTACTACAAGGCTCGTCGTCGTCAACTAGCTCGCCTATCCCGTCGTCAACTAGCTCGCCTTTCTCTTTATCATACATTTTTTCACAGCTTGCCACCGAACAACGCACTCATCCGCCCAGCCCATCGTTTATCCCGTCACAGCCATCCCAAAGCAGACTACCCCCAGCGCGCCCATACCACAAAGTTCCAAAAAGCATTTTTCCTCCGTACTTCCCTGGACTGGAACGACCTTCCCGGCCATATCGCTTTTTCCTTTAAGATCTTCAACAATTCAAAACTGCCATCGAAAATCATTTTTTTTTTCATAACTGCCGTACTCCCCGCCCACCCCTCATGTAATACCCCTTAAATGGGACCTTTGAGGACCTAATAAGTGAATGAAATGAATGAATGAAAGGTCACTACACAGGTGCTCTTCTTCTTCTACTAACAATCCCACCCCTTCATCTTCTTTGATGCCAAGTATACAGTGCATTTACAAATATATGGGTATTCGTTACTTTTGGGAATCCAGGTTCCACCCCAAACGCAGACAGCTAGGCGTCAAAAAATTCTTGTTTTAGATCTTTTCACATTGCTGAATGCGTTTCATGACAGCCGATAGTATATCTGGTCTCAAAATTTCACGAGACTGGAGTACTTTACAGGCTACAGGATTTAGACTTTCACAGCGAATGTCGCGGCAGAAAGTGAACATTGCAATGTTCAGTTCCCAAGCAGCATGGGCGATCGGCCCAATATTGGCAGCGTATTGGCAAAGGCCGGTGCTACAAAAGACCAGAGTGGGCCCATCCATTTGCAATATTGGCCCGATTACCTATGCTGATTGGGTTCGTTCATGTGCTCGTTGATTGATAATGAATGTGCGCTTTTTCCGGACTCCCACGGGACACTGCGAACATCCGGGGTCTTGTGCTGAGTCCACGGAGACGGAAACTGCGCGGGCGAGCGTCTCTAGGTAATAATATACGGCCCACACCGCGCATCATAACCCATACGAAGCATCCTTGTGTGCGACTCTGCGTTCTCCCAACCACTCCGCCCATTACGGTTCTACTTGCTCAGCACGACAGAAACCGGAAACGTGGCAGAATGGGAGAGATCAAAAAGGTGGGAGTGTAGTCGCGTATGTCGAAAGAAACTGCAGAATAAGCTATCGAAACCAGGCTGAGTTTCGGCACGCGCTCTTGTGAGCTGCTGCGACCAAACTCACTGGAATACAGGGATGACGAAATGACGGCTCATAAACTCCATCATCAACTCGATCGTCGTGAAAGGAAGTAAATTAGCTACAGGCGATGCTAGCCTAGCAAAGAATGCATGCCGGCAACAAACTGTGTGCCTGAGCGCCGCCTGTATTCAGGAACGGTGCATCCAGAGCGTAAATTGGCACAGCATGTTTACTTAGGCGAGCTAGACGAAGCCGACGGACAGAGGTGAGGTTAGCCCACGACAATAACCGCCTCCAGAAATCTCCATTTGGTGCTGCTCTGGGTTAGAGCCTCGGGCTACCTATACATGGCCCTCTCTGTTCCATCTGAATACCAGCGCTCGACCTGGCACAAAATGGCCGAAGTAGCCAATGTCCTACAACACATCAAACATCATATTACATTTCGACCGACTCCCTGCGGAGTGCATTTCTCGTCACACGATACTTTTTTGTCATACAACAGACTCTGCACCGGTTGTTGGTTTCATGCGCGACATATCCTTTCCTGGTTCGCTTCTACCGTTACTTAATGCGTATACCAGCTCAAAGGCATTTGCAGTCTCCCCACACCGGTGAGACTCAGCAACAGGTACGCGACGTTGTCACACGGCGCTGTTTTGCGCAGAACCATTCTGCTCGCTTAATTTATTAACGAGCTCCCCACACACGTGCACCCTCCACTCACCCTCCGTCGCAAAGTCGAGCCGTCCGCTGCGCGTCGCGTCCGTCCGCGACCACTCCACTCCACGTGCGACACCACACACACACGCACGCACCTTCGGACGGCCGGAGCTGCGGCGGCGGCGCTAGGAGCGGTGCTCTGGTGGTAGCGAGCTGCCGGTGCGCGTGGCGGTGAGCGCAGCGAAGGCCTGACCCGGCTGGCCCAGTGCCCGGCGAACGAGTGGAGTAGTACAGCGCTAGCCAGCAGCCGACGTCGCCCACACGAGGGCGGACGCGCACTTTCACCCGACCGTCCGCCGTCGTCGCCGCCGCGCCGCTGGTCGGCAACGCACGCAGCCGCTCCTTCCTTCTTTACTTTTCGCTCCTTCTTTCCTTTGACGCCGATCGACGCAATGGGAGCGCATCTCGCTCGCTCTGCTCCCGGGGGCACGGCCTGCCTCCGTAGCCGTCTGCGCGCAGGTTCTTTAGCCGCGTAGTTAGAGCGCAGTTGCGTGTGGGCCGCCGCCAACGTCACGGCCTCCTGACCCACGATGCGCGTGCTGCGCTATCTCTTCCTCGCTCGCCCGCACCCTCGGTGTAGATTGGAGGTTGCGCGGCTGCACGAGCGGCCGGCCATCCTCACTTCGGGAAGAGGTGGCTCGCTATACGTTTCGCTATGGTGGGAGGAGTACGAAACCGGCGGTCATCCCGCCACCACTTTGTGCCCCGCTCCTTCATCCATCCCACACCTCTACCAGTTTGCCGGCGCCTGTACCATGTAGCTTTTGTGTCCACGTACCACCGTTCGAATAAACACAATGCCTTGAGCCAATACTACAGCGGTACAGCAGCAGGAATTGTGTTCACCAAGGTGATAGACATAGCGGATATTTGGCACAAAAATTGGTCAGCCTGCCTGGAGTTGGCGCTCGGGAGTCCGTAACTCATTTTCCGCACCGTAGCTCCCATGAATTCTCACTAACGGGGGCCTGCATGGCTTAGAATCCGCCGGTCGCGTGACGGGATACAGGTTCGGTGCGAGCCTGGAAGGCCGGCTTGAAGGACATGAGGTGCGGAGAGCGTATTCTCCAAGTGGACACCAAGGAGACGATTGTACCGGAATTGACGCATTCTTCCGTACTTAAGAGCTGCATTCCGTGAGGCTTTTTTGAAGAAGTGGGGCATAACGTATGTCACGCAAAGAGAAACTCAAGTTCTCCTGTTTGTTGTCGCGGAGGTTGATCGATAGAAAAAAAAAAGGCTCCTCAACGATCTTTCTCTTTCGCCCGGGGTAAAGAAGCGACAGGACAGCTTCCTGGGCTTCCAGGTTATTCTGGGCATGGGGTGTATTCTAACCAGCCGCCTACGTTCCATATGGCAACAGTTGGGTTCTTCGTTGTGAAGCAGGTCAAAGCGGGGATTTCCAGGTACGACATATGACGATGGATACGCCGTTCACCCTTCAGAAAGTAACATTTTCAGGCTTTCTCTGCAAAATAATTATGCGTCTCGCACGAAGTGCAAGTCTTGATCACCTTAGTCCCGCCACGGCGGTTCACTGGTTAGAGCCCTCGGCCGCTGAGCCCGAAGACGCGGGTTGAATATCGGCCGCGGCGGCCGTGTTTCACTGGCTACGAAACTCAAAAGACGCCCGTGTACTGTGTGATGTCAGTGCAAGATAGAGAACCTCAGGTGGACGAAACTAATCCGGAGCCCTCCATGGACTATACGACGTTTCTCATAGTCCATGCGCCGCTTTGGTACTTTAAAGCCTGTATGGCATCGATTACAATGACGGTCGGCTGGGGCAATAATAGGCCGGCTTCCCATGGGAACAACAAGTATCCGAGGCCGATGGAAGCAGTAGGGGCCGTAGGCACGTGGATGGGCACGAGCATACGGGATCTTCATGGCGCCATCTTCTTCTCCCCCCGACCTCTCCCTCATCACCTTCGACGCCCGGCCGCCTGGCGGCGCGAACCCATTATACGCTGCGGGGGGATCACCCGACGCACCCGGACTTCGCGCGCTATGCGCTCTCGTTGCGCAAGGCGGCGAATAATTGAGATGGTGCCCCGATACAGTAGCGGGGGCTCATTGGAATCGACCCAAGTGGCGCAGAACTTATACGCCTGATTATTTCCGTGATAAAGTGGCCGCTCTGCTTTCTTTTC
Organism: Amblyomma mixtum; assembly: GCF_055824585.1. Lineage (NCBI taxonomy): Eukaryota > Metazoa > Arthropoda > Arachnida > Ixodida > Ixodidae > Amblyomma > Amblyomma mixtum. The sequence continues at coordinate 307,544,583 of NC_143013.1, read as the reverse complement.
TTCGCCGCATGCATCTGCGACGAAGCGCGCGAGCGGCGATGCCGCCAACGATGGCGTTTTCTCTTGAATACGAAGTCCCTCTTGCCCTATCGCCCGCGCTGTGCTTCCCACGCGCCCGATTCCGACGTTACAGCCGCAGCGGACAACAAACGCTGCGCTGAAACAGAGCGTTCGTCGAGGGTTCGTCACGGACAGTTCGCCGAATCGCCTCGATGTGCGCTGTTCGCCGAGAGTTCGTCTAGGAGAGTTCGCCGAATCACCTTGCTGTGCGCAGATCGAGGATCGAAATACAAAGCGCCGAGGATACATGGAAGCCACATTACTCGATGCGCTTTTGTTGTTTTCAAGCGAGTACTACGCAGGGAGGACATATGACTTTCCTATTCTAATTCGATTCCATTGTGAGCCTTTTCGCCCGCATTGTCTCAAGAGACGCCACTGCCTCCAATATCTACATTTTGTAGAGGCGGACGATAAGAACGGAATAGGATCCAAAAAGGAAAGTATAGGCATATGATACCGGTACTGCGCCCTTCAGCTTCTTCGATGCGCGCATTCCCTTAAACCCCAATAATTAACCAATTTCACGCAGTTTATGAGGAACAGTCAGTAGCGTATCACCTCGATTGCGAACGGCATTAAAGGTTATGTATTTCAGTGAAAATTTCTTGGAGGAGTTGTGCAACTGACCAATTACGTGGATTTGTACGAAGGACAGCCTACTGGAAATAAAAGAACATAACGAAGGAAGAAGATTTTAATAGCTCATATTTGCCGATTAGCATTTTGTCTTGTCAGTTATTCCTCCTTTTTTTTGTCATTTGTGCGCCGCGGTACTTCAGTCTCATACATACGCACTGCCTCAAATCTGGCGCAAAACGTTTTGTCTCCCATTTGCTTGCGTCACCTTATAGCGCTGTCTGCGCAGGATACTTTCCCCAGAATAAACGGAATCGTATTTATGACACGTCTTAATCTAAAACTACTGCGGCCAGTGGAACTGTTCGCCAGACCAACGAGTGTAGTGCGCGCTTTCGACAATATGCAATATGAAAGTGGTCACGTGATCTGGGTGAGCCCTGCAATGACCGCTGTTTTGCATGACGGGTGGTGCCTGGCGAGGATGTCTCTAGAGAGTCCATAGACAGTCTATAGATCTTTTCATCGGTTGAGGGCGATGTTGAAACGCCTCTTCTTTGAACTGCGTTGCAAACCGGTTCCACTACAGCTTCCACCGTACTAGCGCAAAGTGCACACAGCAGTCCAGCGGCCTACGTGGTGGCTCAGTGGTTATGGCGCTCGGCTGCTGACCCGAAAGGCGCGGGTTCGATCCCGGCCGCTGTGGTCGAATTTCGATGGAGGCGGAATTTTAGAGGCCCGTGTACAGTGCGATGTCAGTGCACGTTAAAGAACCCCAGCTGGTCGAAATTTCCGGAGCCCTTCACTACGGTGTCCCTCATAGTCGGAGTCGCTTTGGGACGTTAAACCGCGGTGGCTCAGTGGTTATGGTGGTCGACTGCTGGTCCGTATGACGCGGGTTCGATCCCGGCCGCGGCAGTTGATTTTCTTTGGAGGAGAAATTCTAGAGGCCCGTGTACTGTGCGATGTCCGTGCACGCGAAAGAACCCCAGGTGGTCGAAATTTCCGGAGCCCTACGGTGTCCCTCATAGCCTGAGTCGCTTTGGTACGTTAAGCCCCTATAAACCAAACTAAACCAAACAACAGTCCAGCGGGCAACATGGCGACGTCCACGGAGCCCTAATTGCAAAGGCCTCCCTGAGAAACTTTTGCAAGAGGCGATGCGTAGTCATCGCTATCACTTTTTCGACGGAATGTCTAGGGGCCTTCTTTGGGTGTTCTATTCCCTCTTCGCTCGCGCGTTTATAAAAAGGTACGCGAATGGATGCGAGCAGAGGAGGAGGAGAAGGGAGGTCAGTGGCACTCGCTGTCAGCTCTGACGCTCCCGTCTCGCGCAAATAGGCAGCCGACACCGATCCTCCCTCGGGCGCGCTCGCCTAGCTCAGCCGCCGCCGGTTATGTGTGACGCGCCCTCGGGCGCATCATCTTCGAGACGCGGCGGTCACTGACTGACGTGCGTGCGAACACGGCAGCACCCTGCAGACCCGCGCCGATGATGGACGCGGGCTGGCCGCGTGTGCGTGTACATACGTGCGCACCTGCGGCGCGGAGGCTCCGCTGGCGAAAATGAGGTTCCCGCGATCCTGTCCAATTTACGACGTGCGGGGCCATTGATCGAGCCGCGATGCCTCCTCTGGTGTGTGTGTTTTCTTCCATCTGTTCTCGCTCCTGTTGCCAGCGGCGGCTGAGGCCACCACCATTGCAGTCGCGGCTGTTTGCTTTGTCGTTGTTGCTTTCGTTGTTGCTGTTCTGTTTCTGCTGTCGTAATGGAATGGAAAGCTCGAAGGGAGGTGTGGCCGCAAACTGCGGAGGTGTGGAAAACCAGTCGTGGCTGTCGCCCCGGATCTAATGAGACCGCGGGAGAAGGAGACGGCAAGGGACGCGCGGAGGAATGTCTTGGATGCCGAGTTGGCGGGGCACTGAGGGGAGACTCGTTTCGAAATGAAGACTGCTGGTTTTAATGGGAAAGCATTTCTTGGCCCATCAGTGGTGTTCGTCCGACGAGAGGTCTATAGCCAATCCAACACTAGACGCATAACAGCCCATGCATTGGCTAAACTGAATTAGCAGTCCTTCCTTGGCAAAAAAAAAAAAACTAAATGAAAACAAAAATTTTAGAAATAAAAAACTAAAACGCTTTAAACACGCAAATAAAAATAAAAATATACAGATACACAAAGTAAAAAGAAAAAATTGCAGCGAGAAAGAGAGGACTGGGAAAGGCTTTCTCATTTCAGCTCTTAACGCACATAAGTGCATCCTATAGTTTTTGGTTTGGTTTAGTTTATGGGGTTTAACGTCCCAAAGCGACTAAGAGACGCCGTAGTGGAGGGCTCCGGAAATTTCGACCACCTGGGGTTCTTTAACGTGCACTGACATCGCACAGTACACGGGCCTCTAGAATTTCACCTCCAAAGAAATTCTAGCCGCCGCGGCCGGAATCGAACCCGCGTCTTCCGGGTCAGTAGCCGAGCACCATAACCGCTGAGCCACCGCGGCGGCATCCTATAGTTTTTGTTTGCGAGCGAGGCGCTCTCGCAGATGCGGCTACTTTGTCTTCGTGCACGATGAAAACAATGCACCCTGAACAGTGTTTTTGATGTGTGTGTAACTCACACCTTTACAAACCAATGAGTCCGCAAGTACAACGCACACTCGCTGGCGCGGCTTCCTTATCTCAATGCACTACACTCTAAACATAAAAGAGTAAAAAAAAGATTAAGCTCTCCTCTACAGCGCTCCGTTTTATTAAGGGCTGTGCGATGAAGGACAGCTTACTCCCTTTTTACTCCCATATAGGCGTATTCGTGTTTATAGTGTACGTGAAATTTGCACCCTATAAGGTGTTTTTGATGTCTGTAACTACTGGGTGTTTTTGATATTTGTGTCGTCAAAAACGTTCCCAACTGGTTTTAAGGCGGAAGCCTTTAATGTCTCATCGTTGTAAGCAGCAGTTGTCGACAGAAAATGTCACGCTTTTCAATTGGTGGAAACGGTCGTGACGTCGCAGTGCGCGAATTTCAAACGGGGCCAATTGTACTATGGCCAGTAACCATGCAACCAATTGAAGGGATCGTATAGTGATGCTCCAAGCAAGTGGGACTGAGCTTAGTTAATTGCTTAATTACCCAATTAGCCTAATTAGCTTTACTAGTAAGGCCATATAAATAAATAAAACCGATTAAGAAATTGGTCGAGCTCAGGAATCGAACCCCGGTCTTCGGCGTGAGAGACGAGCATGCTATCCACTCCGCCATGCCAGCTCGATGGTTTGGAATGAACAAGGCGCGTCTAGTGAATACGGTGTCTTCACTCACTCTCATCCTCCTCCATTCCCTTCCGGCGAGGTTTAGGTGTCCACCGACAAATGAGAGACAGATACATTTCCTTTCCTCAAAAAACAATTTACCGACGAGCGAGGCGTAGAACCGAATGGGCGATGGCGTTCTATGAACTCCTTGGCAGCGTTGCAAGACGCTGTCGCGTTCCACTCTTAGGGGCGAAGCTTAACATCTTAACCACACATCAGCGAACACACTTTAGGTGAAAAAAGTGCCCCCCTGAATTTTGTGAGACAGTTACTGCGTAATTTCCTTTCCTCAAATACAATTTTCATTTTCTTCATTACGGCTCCTCGTTATCTATCTTCTTTCACTCCCACTTCCTCCCTTCCTCTACGGTGCGGTTCAGGTGTCCACCGAGATGACAGAGAATTACTGCGCCATTTCCTTTCCTCAAAAAGCGTTGCGTTCAAAGGGCAAGGCATCCGCCGAAACGGGTGGTGGGGTTCCGTGGACTCCCTGGCAGCGCTACAACGCGCTGTCGCGTTCCACTCCTAAAGGCGAAGCTTAAGCGTCATTAATTATCAGTTAATTAGTATTCAGGCATTAATCAGTAATTGACCATTAATTAGTGATTTGTCATCACTTAATAATTAGTACTCAATTATATGTGACGCCACCAGTGCCACAGAAACAGCGAAGGTGGTGCGGAAAACGCTTCCGCCTCTACCCACTTTAGACAGTCAAAGTGCCCCCTGAATTTTTCCATGACATTCTTGACTACTCGATGCGAGCGGTGGACAAACTTTAAGCGAAAGATTTCACTACGCATCAGAAAAAGGAACCCTTCAATATTTCCATAGCAGTACCTTACAATATTCTCACAATTAAACTTGATGTCGAAGAGTTCTGGACATATGCGAAAAAAAAATCAGGTAGCTTCTTGCGTGATTACGTCAACGGCAATCACGCAACTCACACTCAAGTTGAATCGCAGCAGTTGATTACATTTAGCTTAGCTGCAATCAGCTGACGTGACACAAATACAGTAACTCATGCCGTTTCTTCGTTGCGCGTAGGCATCAGAGGGAAATTAGGCAAGCCATCAGTATTACGACGTGTTCATGTGAGCGACTTTTTAGTCAAAGAAATTAGCGTAGACATTCTGAAGAAACAGCGGAAAGCGACAAGAAAGTCCGGAACATGCACACACAAAGCGTTGATTAGCAAATGATCTTTTTTTTTTTAACGCAGAATATAAAAGCGCCGAGAGCAGAACAATAGACGCAGGCTGCGGGCTGGGTTCTGAAAGAGGATATGTTCTGGGTTCTTTTTCTTCAGAATACTGCCGTATCAACTCGCCCATCAGCATGTAGTCATCATCCTCATCATTATCATAATTATCATCGTTGTCTTTTATTTTCATCGTGAGATATATGTGCATAGAATAATCAGCTTTGTACGAGAAGGTTCCGAAGTATATACACTGTCCGCGGGACCTCCTAGCGAACCTCGCAACGAACCAATTCCACTTTAAGGCAAACGAGGAAGATTCGACGAAATGAAAAACAAAGCCAGACTGCGAGCTAGATACCGCATTTTACTGTCAGGTCTAGCTGACCGCGTTGACAGCTATAAACGAGCCGTCGGCATCTCGTTAGTTCTCCACGCTACCGATTCGCTTTCCTCTTGCGAAAGTCACTCCGCGTTTTGTGAAACAAACTGGTTTGTGCGGCCGCGTTTATGGTCTGCACGCATTTCCACGTCTATGTTCGCGGTCAGCCTCTTGTGACGTCGCGTTGCCGTCCACACGACTTTCCTTGGTAGACATTCGCTCTTCCTGGCTGCATACTGATCGTTTCTGTGTCCTACAATTTGGGTGCAGCTGCACGGTGGGGGAAAAAAATCAACTTTAAAGGAATACATTGCTGAATACACCCTTTGCGCATGACCACTTTTTGTAGCTTTTAGAGGGTTCACTCAAGGAGGTCATATTAAAACTTTAATATAACCTCCTAGGGTTCACTGCGCATGCCACCGTTGTTAATGCTGCCATGCACCAGTCAAGGGCGCACAACCCTTACAAAAAAAGTTTTAGACAGTCTATAGAGCGTCTATAGGCTTCTGTCTATAAAGTCTATAGACTATCTAATGACAAATGTCTATAGGCAATACAAATACCTTAGACAGTCTATAGACAATCTATAGATTTATGGCCATACACTTTCAGTAGACTTTTGTCTATAGATAGTCAATAGACTATGGATAGACAAAAAGCAATATCTATAGGAAGTCAATAGAGTCAATAAGAAGTCTATAGACTGTCTATAGTACATTTTTATAAGGGAAGTGCAGTGGTGTTGTAGCTCCATATGGCGCATTGACACTTCAAGTGCTTTCAGAATTTCTGGACAAGTATAGTGCTGTTCATCAAGCGCGCAACTAATAAGGTGGCGACTCATGTCCAACATTCGTGGACAGAAATTTTGAAATTGAAAAACTGTAAGCTAGTGGTGCAGAAATGTTGAAGGTCCATTCTTCTGATATGCAGCAGCATTCTTATGATATGATATATATTGTAGTGTTTCCATCGATCGCATCGAGCAGTCAAGAATGCCATTGAAGATCAGTGAGGAACGCTTCTGACGATAGAAGAAAAATGTTAATGGCGAAAAATTCAAGCCTGCTGACGCGAGATCTGCCGATATATTGATGGTTACAGTGAAAGATTACGATATATGAAAAAAGTTGCGCTCATAAACTTTTTCCCGTTCAAGAATGTTTTCGTGCAGAATTGTTGGGTATGTGATGCGAGCTGTGGTTACCGTTTGCGCCCTGAATATTCCGATAATTTAATAAATTATTCTAACTCAAATGCCCATAGCCACTACGTCAGCTCTAAAAGCGGAAGGGAGGTGGGGGGTATAAACATGGAGGAAGTATGCCGAGCATAAGTGCAGGTTGCGTTTCTGTTGTCCTAATTTGACGTATGTTTGCTTGCTACACTTCAGAATTTTTGTGCGTCCCTCTCAAATAACGACTTAGTCCTGATTGTTAGTCTTCTGTGGCCTCATACGCTGGCGTCGTACTGTGCGAACAAAGTTGCTGGATTTAGGTTGTCTTGGGGGCATGGCTTTTTTATTCTTAGAACATTAAACAAAATTAACGCACCAATAACGTTCCACGAGCACAAATAAAGGTATCCTCTCCTCAAAACAGCTGTATGCGTGCCGTGAAAGACAAGCTATTGTCATGATGATCGCCATAATAATTGCGTTGCGTTGCTTGCCCCAATACAATCGATAAATGGGTGCAACTGTACCTGTAACACTCATCCAGTGGGCGTTTCAATCAACCTTGCACCTATTTTAGGGTTATGAAGGCGCGAGTTGCCGACACATCAAAACGCGTTAATGGTGTTAACTTCCTTAGAATGTATATTCGCCGTGCTCACATTTTCCGAGCTGTAGCCCTAATTTTAATGCGTGTTTCTAAGTTAACAAAACCGCATTGTGACGATGAAGCATATCTCGTGGTTCAATGACCTATAGCGGTAAGCCAAAGCGGAAAGCAAATGAAACGCACCTGCAACTATAGTGTTCCAGCTCAACGTAATCGAATGGTGCTTGAGCACAGTTATGTGCTGTAGAAGTGCCCTACAATTATACAAAATGAGTCGCATAGTCTTTATTTTAAATTAAGTTCAGGTAGGCTTCATGTAACACACCGATGATGTATAAAGGGCAGTGATTTAGCGACAAACCTTTGGCTTTACATCCATTCTCGTAACAGAGATGCAAACAAAAGCAGAGCACGAGCTCGTAGAACGATCTGGCGCAGCTGCTCTGTTTGATAACCGCATTTTCCTTCTCTCGCCTTTATTCAAATGCGCTCCTTTGTCTGCGTTACGTGTGCGGAGTGTATCAGCAGGCATGAATGCTTGTTTGTTCGCATTGTGCAACCATGTCGAACAAGAGTGCTTCTGTTCAGGCTCCAATGCGTCCCTCGTGAACCGATGCATGCCGGTGAAATAAAAGTGACCCCGCGAGTGGGGCATTCGATTCAATGTGGTGCGTCACAGATCCGACTTGCGCACCAGCACAGGCTCGCTTCGCGACTTCAAGCTGGCGCCTATAGTCGGACTGCGTCGTCCTGATGAATGTGGGTCAGTCCAGATGCATAACAGCATCTCTGCACGGCCAGTAAGCGCGCGGAGGGGAGAGGCCGGTGGAGAGTTCACGGCCTGCTGATCGACCACAATGGCCACTCCATGGATGCCAGAGCAGCGAAACAAGGGCCGCTGTCCGGAACCCGTGACCAGCTCATCGGGTGCGCCTCGCGGCGCAGCGCACTGGTCGAGTGCCCGCCTGGCAACGTCATTGTTCGCGCCTGGAATGGCCCTCTTAAGCGAGTCGTGTGTGCGCCACACCGGCGGAGGCCCGTGTGACGCGCACTGTAGAGAGAACTTTGCCCCTTTAAGAGTGTTCTGATACATCAAAACACTCTTGAGGGTGCAAATGCGCCTGTAATTCACACCGCCGCCGCGGTGGCTCAGCGGTTATGGTGCTCGGCTGCTGACCCGAAAGACGCGGGTTCGATCCCGGCCGCGGCGGCTGGAATTTCTTTGGAGGAGAAATTCTAGAGGCCCGTGTACTGTGCGATGTCAGTGCACGTTAAAGAACCCCAGGTGGTCGAAATTTCCGGAGCCCTTCACTACGGCGTCTCTCATAGCCTCAGTCGCTTTGGGACGTTACACCCCATAAACCAAACCAAACCAATTCACACCCTATACTCGTCCCAGAAACGGGTGTAACGAAAGTGTACGATGGAGACTAGTTCATACGGCATGGTTTTGAAACGTCAAACTGCGCAGGAAACAAGACGCTGTAGTAAGCAGACAGAAGTAACACAACTTAAAGCTGGTTTATTGGAACGACGACTCTTTTCTTTTTCAAAAACAATGCACATGCGTGCCAAGCACATAAATCGTACAAACGCACAATCAGATTCACCTTATTAAATCAAGAAAGTTTAGTTCCTCTTGTACAAGTGAATAGCCTCACTGCACACTTGTCGGGGTCGTATATCTCTGTATCTGCAAGTCTTCGAAAATTTGACGACAGTTTTTGTCCTTAGCGCCGCCGATTATCTTTGTACGCTTGAAAAGTGGCGTGCATTTATTGTCACAGGAATGACAGTGTTTTGGCAAATGCTGCCCGCAGTGTGAACCCGCAAAAAAGACGCGCCGCTTTTCAAACGTACAGAGGTAATTGAAGGCTCTAAATACTAAAAAAGCACGTGAAATATTCGAAGCCTTGTAGATAGAGAGACGCGGCTCCGACGTCAGTGTGTTAAAGCATGGCCAATGTGCACTCTTTTGTGACGCTGCGTTAGCGTAAAAAAGAAAGTAAAACATCATGGAATAACATATAGATTATTTCAAATTATTTCATAAAAATTTTTATTACAGAAGCCATGAAAGATACACTTTGGTGCCGTCTGTGCAGGTTGAGATTTCAGCGAGGCGGACATTATTTACATAGGGATGTGCAACTAAAAGACAACTAATTAATTAAATCAACGATCAGCTCTTAAAATTTTGATTTTAATGCACAAAATAAATTTCCAAATTGAAGGCCGTCAACATCGAAGAGAACTCATTCCTAAAATGTCGGAACCGGCATTGTGCTTCGAGATGTCTGACGTGAAGGACGTTCCCTCGAAAACTCGTTAGGCTGGCTTTCCCACATTGCACATTGATCAAGTGGCATCGCTTAAGTTTTGGATGCAGTAAATACTTCTGCAGTTCACGCGTTTCTTGACGTAGAAGGCGCCGACGTTTACTTCCGGGACAAGAGCAAGTGCAGCGACGCCATTTGATGAATGTGCAACGTGGGAAAGCCAACCTCAAGAGTGTTCGAAGACATTCTTTTCACGTTCGATATTCCGAACCAGACTGTGATTCAGCAATTCGGAGATCAGAGGTCAGGAATAGCGCCCCACAGATGAGCAACGGGTACGCCTTAGCAGCTGTTATCTGAAATGGTATCTGTATACGGCAGCCCCGTCAGAGGCGCCCCTTTCAACTTTGAAGAAACAGGTGACGTCAAAAAGCCAAGGTCATCGTGTGCCAGGCACTGTCGGTGCCGATAGCGCAGCTCACATGCAACACCACTGCATGGAAGTGGTGTGGAGTCATTTCCTCAGAATACTTCCTTTCGTCTTTCCGCGCTGTCAAAGGATGCGAATCGACGACCGGGGCAAACTTCCCTTCCGGCTTCCCACGTGCACGATCCCATGCTCGTGAGAGGTTCTCGGAAAGGGTTAAGTGTCAGGCATAATGGCACCTTTTCTCCTGTCGTTTGGCGGAAGGGTAGCCTTAGCTGCTGATGCACCAATAAACCCAACGTATCTAACCAGCTTTTTTCCACCCTCTCCTCCCTTCCCCCTCCCTCCTACTGCCTCGCCAGTACTGGCAGATTAAAACTGTTTCCCCAGAAGAAACTTCATAATAGGTTGGTTTGGCCTAGTTGGTAATGCAGTCTACTTCCTTCGATAGCCCACCACGAACGAAGCCTCAAAAGAAAGCAACGCAAGAGAAAGGAAAAAGTAAGGGGGTGGGAGTCTGGTTTTTGTTACTGCCCCTGACCCACTGCGCTGGGAACCATGTTGCACGTCCACGACTTTCGCGTTGAGCGGTAGCGAAACACTTGTGTGCGATCACGTCGGGATTAGGTCATTACTAAGCTGATACGCGCGCACTGATACGGAGCTCACTTCAGAAGCTGTTTCTCATTGCACGTGCATTTAGGTCTTCCAGACGAGCAGATTACCGTACTCCTCTGTTGGTTGTAACGTTGCCGCGCACTTTCCTCCTTAGATATTTCATCGTTTATCATATATTCGAGACAAGGACCACCGTGGACCAATAGCTGGGATGGTAGTTGGTAGAAAAAATAGGAGCTACAGAAACAGTAAGGCGACATCTACAAGGATCGCTCACTTACGCAGACTTTATGAGCCCACTGACGTTGAATCAGGAAGTTCGTGCAAGGAAGTCGCTTAAGAAAAGGCCGAACGCGGATGGTCGCGCACGGCCTCACGCTTTTCACTGATCGCCGTAACAGAAGCGGTCGCTATAGTGGAAAGTTTTTTCACTTAAATGCTGCCGTTTGGGCACAGTAGTGAATAAAAAGATGTGATGTCTAAAGTTTATTAAAAACATTATTAATATAAACATCAATTTGCTCTTTCTGAATATATTGTTACGTGACGGCAAGCGATGAAGAAAGGACTGCATGACCGATGGCGATGATATGATTTTAATGTCTGCGAGACTAGCACGAGCGCTCCTGCCCATGCCACTGCCCGCTTCGTCGTCTTCTAGTCCGTCACATGACTCGGAGCCACGAAGCGATCGTCCCGATCGCGCGAACTAGAAGAATGCCACAGACGATGACAAGCAGGACGTGACGATGGGCGTGGCAGAACGTATGAACAGAGAAGAGAAGATGAAGGGCTTGCCGTCACGATGAAAGAGATGATGAGCGGGTGAAGCCAGGTCCACGAAGACTGAGGAGCCACCGGTTTCTGGAAGTCAATGTCGAGACCCGTGGACACACCCAACGGCAGGGGCTGGGGTACTTGTTTCTCGTGGGAGTGTCGGTGGTCAATGGGTTCTCTGGTCAGTGGCGGCGGTCTCGGTTCAGTGGGGTCGTAGGTCGTTGGGTCTTCTAGGTTCTCATGTGGGTTCTCATGTGGGTGGTGAGTGGGGTCACAGGGCAGTTGCGGCGGTCGTTGTGTCGTCGTGTCTTCTGGTCGGGGCTTGGGGTGGGGCGGCGAAGAGCGGCGGCGTCGGGGCATACCTGGCAGGCTGGGGAAGCGCCGGGAGGTGCGAAGCCGTGAGCTCTCCACAGAAGACCTCGGTGTACAGCAGGCTCCTAAGCTCCGGGACCGGGATGAAGAAGGTACCCAGCACCTTGCACCAAATGTTACGTGACGGCAAGCGATGAAGAAAGGACTGCATGACCGATGGCGATGATATGATTTTAATGTCTGCGAGCCTAGCACGAGCGCTCCTGCCCATGCCACTGCCCGCTTCGTCGTCTTCTAGTCCGTCACAATATTAAATACAATAACGCCCTTTTCTTCCGCAAAGAGTTGTTGAGGGCGCAACTGTTCGCCTTCAATTGGTTTTTATTCTTCTTTTCATGGGCACCTCCAGTTGCGTTCATTTTTCTTCTGTTCTAAATTATTATTAACTTGCTGTCATGCTGAGGCGGTTACATGTATCACTGCAAGTTATGATCTACCTCCCTCCCTCCCTCTCTATTGATGTTATTGCGAATAAATAATGTTGACGGTGGTAATATAGGATACAGAGCGTCTTCTCGGTTCGAAGGCTTGTTCGATCAGATTACTCGAAGTCAACTTTGGGAGAATTAACTGTTCATTTACAGTTAAAAACAAAACAAATAAAACGGAACGGAAACACAACAAGTGACAAAACTGTTTACAGATGACTGCCTCGCACATATACGTGGTGAAACCAATCCCCGGTTCCCCAAAACAGCCTCTTTTAATCCCTATGACTCCGCCCTCAGTGGGGACAACAACCAATTGGGTAAATTCCCAAACTCAATCAATCAAAGCTAGGAGAAAGGACGAAATAGCAAATGGAAGATACATGGTAAAGAAGGTAAATCTTCCCCATCCAGTACCACACAAGTAATTTTACTCTCCACTAGCCTAGCAAACACCATCGCTTTCCCAAGCTTTTCATATTTACACGCTCATAAAAGACAGGCAAACAGTTTCGTGCCTAAGGTAAACCGATTAAAATGTAGTCATTCAAAAACCTCAGAGACCCTTGCATGCACAGTCAGCGGGCGGGTACATCCTGTCCGAAAAAATTGTAGGGGCCACTTAAGCTCCGCCTTCTGGATATGACGCGATAGCTTTATTAAGTTAATGCCCTTATATGCGGAACTGGTCATTTCAAACTTTACATTCATTGGTCCGTGAGAGTCCTCATGCCACCCCTTACCCAATGGTGCAGCGGTTAAGGGATGCGCCACTGCGCTGTGATGGCAGGTGCTGCACACCGGTGGGGCTTGTGCGACCCAGGTTGCTCTTCCCGAGCAATCAATCATTAATTTAACTGCCGCCTGCCAGTGTGGATAATTTTCTCTCAATCCGGTGGGTATATGTCGTGATGGCCCACAAAGGTCACGTGACCTTTGTGGCCCACCTAGGTTGCTTCTCCGGGGGTGGCTGCCTGGACCACCCTACGCCACCCTGTTTATCGCTCACAACGCCGACGCCGGATTTTATGCGTAACGGAGTCTTTAACGCTGGCGCGTTAAAAGCGCATCTCCAGTGTCTCCACTGGCTGTGCATCTCACTTCGCAATGCATCCGCTAGCGAGCGGTCATTGTCACCTGTGAAGCTGTCGCAGGAACCGCTTGTTGGCGATAAGACATCCCTGAGCGCCGTAAGAAACAACATCCGCAACCGGTGGCGGCGCCGTCGAGTCGGAGCAAAAGGGCGCAGTGCGGATGACACGTTGCTTCCCGCGTCAGGTCGCGCTTACGGCGGGCACATTAACAAAAAGATAATAAATAAAGAAAAGCTGAGCATGGTGGTAATTGCCACCACCCCGTTTTAAAGGGGGCGCTCCTATCCATCCATCCATCCATCCATTAACAAAGGATGACCCCTCCCGGTTTCGTGGGATACTGCTCTCTGCGAAGGAGTCTCCACACACCGCCAAGAGCGATGAACAACACTGTCCTCAGTAGAGGCCTGTCTCTTTGTTCCGCTGCCAAATCTGACGGTCTTGCCACGGAGCCAAAATACACACACGTAAACACACGGCGCACAAAAATGTGGCGCTCGGGGAAAATCAGCCGTGCACATAACACCTCTCTTCGAAGAGTGCTACGCGTATGTAACATACTAAAATGAAGCACACACATACACACAGCTTGGCACATCCGTAAGTGGGATGGTTGTATATATATAGCACCAAAAGATATACATACTTGGTTGCTAGAGATAAAATGCGAAATTGAGAAACGCTTCATTTAGGTAAACATTTATTGCCAGTCGACGTTTCAAGACTATATATATATATATATTCAGAGGAGGTTTAGGCCCCTGACCCACACATTCAGAGGAGGTTTAGTTTTCGATCTTCGCAGGAGAAATGCCTTATGAACCAACCAAGTTGTCGAAAAAGACATTGTTCGCGTGAGACTACAAAACTCTAGACACTGACTTGTGTCGACAATTTCGAAGATTTGGCACTGACATTTGGCTCTGAAGTAACTCCATGGACTGTTAGAGGCCATATACAATGTGCTGAACTGAACGACAGTAGCCCACCTGAAACCCTGCATATCTGTGAAAAAAAAAAAAAAAAGATGGGTTTCCAGGCTGATGTGGATAAAGGAACATCTGGTGTGGATAGGTGACGAATGTAAAAGAGAGATTTCATTAGACGAATCGAAGACTGCCGTGAGGGAATGATGGGAGTCGTTGTAAACGTTGCCCCAAACGCAATTAATATGGACCTCTTTATCAACCTCCCAGGGAGGCTGGAACGTAATATCACGGGGCTGATTCTCCGCTCGTGGAATTGTCTCCTTGACTGAATTCAAAGTACCGTGAGCAAAGAGACAGAAACTGACCGAAGCATTCTTCTATGCTTGTGGAAAATTGGATGAAGAAGAGGACGGTGGACCTTGTGAATTGGTCGAACCAGTCTACTGACATTATTTCAATTGAATATGTTAAGACAAGCATCACGCATCGTCCGAGAGACGAAAAGCCAGCAGCGCCGACTAAAAAGCCGAGAAGGTGATGCAAAAGTGGGGAAATATGGACACTGACAGCTTCCTCGACTCCATGCTTCGGCGGAGTCGGACAGTGATCGACGGAAAAGGCTTGCGTGTGAAGTACTGAGGCATTACGTCATTGTGGAAAGGCACTCTTGAAACTGTCACCTCATTTTGCAATTTAAAAAAAACCTATAACAACTGGTACCATCACACAGCGCAGAAAGCAGTTCGTCAATAAATTTGCAGGGGAAGCAAACTGTCGCTTAATGTGGTGATAAACGCTGGTTGCTATTTGTGTAAAAAATTACACTTTCTTCCTACCAACCTCGAGCGCAAATTTTAGCGCAGCAAAAAAAGTTAAATTAGAAGAAATGAAATCTCATATCTTCTTTTGTTCACCACCCGGCCGCGGCGGTCGCATTTCGATGGAGCCGAAATTCTGAGTCCCGTGCACTGTGCGATGTCAGTGCACGTAAAAGACCCCAGGTTGTCGAAATTTCCGGAGCCCTTTACTACGGCGTCCCTAATAGCCTTAGTCGCTTTGGGACGCTAGACACCAATAAACCATAAATCCATAAACCATAAAACCCATGGGTCGCTTCGGGACGTCCAACCCAACAATTTACAGTTTACAAAGGACGTAGTCAGACTTCATTAAATCGACTTGCAGAGAGGTTTTTACTTTTACACTGTAATTATGGGCAAATAGATTTGAACAAAATACAAAAAAATACAAATACAGATGCAACTGACTCGTTTGCATACATTTAGTTTCGAAATCGTAGTTGTTCCTCTGATGGAATGCCACGCATGCTGAGTACGCAGAGGCTTGGCCATGCGGAGCAAATTCGCGCAGCATTTTTTTTTTAGTGTTTTCTTCTAATCATCTCTCTCTTGACAAGTACACAAGACACCCATAGCTGTGCTACTGCTCGCGTGTACGCCTCGAGTCACCAGTGGAAATTTCGCGGGTGGTTGCGGAATGTGTTTTTTCTACGATGTGAAAAGGCAGAGGAAACACATGCTCGGTTGTGGATTGCAAGAATTGCGACAGAGAGTAAAAGGTGCGGGATGCGGTCGTTTGCGAGCTTCACGAAACCGAACTGCACAAGGAGGTAATGCCAATGTTCGCGCCCGTTCGCCATGCACCCTTTCCGAACGGGCGAATGCAAGAAACACGTTCGCCAGCGCTAGATAGCTAATAAAGAAAGGTTTCGATATTGGAAAATCTGCGAGGGTAAGTGCACAACACAGCCGCATGAAGAAGCTGTTCCGCCACCTAAACCATGACGGCGTGCTTTCAGTTGTTGTGCACTGTGCTGAGACCGCATTGATCGTAAGTTATGGTGCGTGACCATTAGTAAAACGAGCGCCCGAGGCCGAATTAGGAACGAAAAAAAAAAGACGACTTACGCTCCTTCATACGCCTGCTGTTTATTATGCACTGCACAGCCATGCGAGCCGACAACGCTTACCGTCAGTCCGTGTATTACACGCCGTCTTGGTGCTACTGTTCAATTTCGCTCCAAGTAGCGCGGTTTTCGTGGACCGTGTTCGGATTACAGCATTTGGTTTACGGCTGCGGTGCCGGGCGGTTGTCACTTGCTCGCGGTCCATGCGAGACAGTCACTAAAAGTGACTCCGCACGCTCAGAGTGAAGCTGATTAATTACAACCAAAGAGTTCCATGAGCATTTCCATGTCCGCATATCGAGCGTCGTGTACCAAAATTTTTTATATGAGGCTGACATTACTGTGAAATTCGTCCAGCATGAACGCGTGGCCATGCGCGCGTTATAACAATTATATCGCTGAATCCTTCGAAACGATTGCACGCCAGCTTGTGAAGGCTGCTTGATACATGGTACTGCTACCATGATAGTCAACCTTTGTGTGTCTATTTATTTTTGTCGCTTTTATATGTTTAATCAACAAGTAGGAAATATTTCAGGTTTCCTAAGCACCGTTAACAGCTAGTTGTAAACAAATGCATACGATGTGCATGTGAGCGTTTTAGAGCAGTGTCTGCATGCAGGTACAGAATAGGACAACAGCCTGTAAGGCCGCAAGAACATTAAACCTTGCCGTTTTATATAATAACAATAAAAAAAACATTAAGCAGAGCCTTCAGCGCATCCAAAGACAAGCATTCAGGCGATCCGTCCGTTGGCTCGAAGAGGCGGAGAGCTCAGCGGCTCTCCGCGACATGAAGTACGATCGCGTTTTCACGCCTGCAGTGTTCAAATCAAGGTTCTCACATATCCTTCCAAGCTTTGGCCAAACCATAGTTTCGTCTTCCCTCACCTTTACAACCTTATCAGCCGGAACACTGCCTGTCGGAACCGAACCGTCAGACGCAGCAGCCTTCGCGACGAGGCGCGCGCCGAGCGGTCAGGAGGCGAGTAATGGCGGCGTGATCACGTGATCAAAGATGGCAGCCCCCATGATAAGCCGCTGTAAAGCGTCTATAGGCCGACAATTGAAACTGCTCGGGGGAAGGGCCCTCTCTCTCGACAGGGCGACGCCTGCCCGCACCGTGCCCCACCACGCCCGGCTGGTCGCGTTCAATGGCGCGCCCTTGCGACGCCTCGACAAGCAGGGCACGGGGAGCTAGCTGCTCGCGCATATAGAATGTCGGGGATCGCGGCCGCTGCGTCGGCGACTCGTCAACGCTTGCGCGCCCAAAGACGACAACGCGGACCTCGTTCGTCTCGCCACGAGCCGGTGCGGATCGGGCAGGCGTCGCCCATAAAGAAGCCCAGCGAGGCGAGGACTTCGCCTCTTTGTACGTGGCGGACTTTTGTGCAGTAATAATAATGACCTCTGTGCGCTTTGCGAGCATCGCCCACACCTTGATTTGTTTCCCTTTTGTCCTCACCTTCCTCGTAACACGCCGCACGATATAGGGTTGCGCGCGAAGCGGATCTCGCACACCTGCTGTGGGGACAGGTATACGGCCGGAGCTCTAAGATCCCTCCTGTTTCGAAACTCACCACAGATCCTATGTCCATGGAAATGCGGTTCTCTGATTGGTCCAAAACTCGGAGGATAGTTGACTGCCCCGCCACTTTGCGGTACGTAGTTCAACTTCCCAGGGCTGCACAAAATGTAGATGAATAAGAAGCGTATGATATATCCATGAGGATAGTGTCTCAGTGCTGCACAGGTGCAATAAAAAAAATGAAAACGAAAAGTAACGTTTGAGGAAGGTAAATGGCGCAGTAACTCTCTCACTTCTCTCACTCAGCGTGGCCATCTCAACCACGCTGGAGAGGTAAGGGATGGGAGAGGAGTGAAAGAAAAGAAAAGAAAAGAGAGAGAGAGAGAGAGAGAGAGAGAGAGGTGTGCCATAGTGGGAAGCTCCTGAATAATTTCGTCCATCTGGGAATCCTTAACGTGCACTGACATCGCACAGCACATGGGGACCTTTTGCGTTTCGCCTCTATCTAAATGCGGCCGGCGCGGCGGAGGATCGATGCCACGTCTTTTCGTACAGCAGCTGAGCGCCACAGTCAGTAAGCTGCCGCGGAGGGTGATGAGAAAGAAAATTACAGAAAGCTGCTAATGCCAGATGACCTAACTCATGGGCGGGGTGACTATATCTGCTAACTTCTGGAGACTTTAGCCTCAGGTCACGACCGTATTTTTGTGAGGAATTGGCAACCGGTAGGATGCAACAGCCACTGCGCCGCTACCCCCTACAGGCTCGTCACTGTAATGGGACCCTACCCGCCGAAGTTCGGCGATGTGCTCTGCTAGCACAACACGACAGTTCCTGATGCACGAAGCCCATCATAGGAGCAGTTGGAGGAGGCTTTGTACAGCTCATGGTCATGATGATTATAGTAATAATAATAATAATGCTGATGGTGATGATTATGATGAGGTGGCTTTCCCCTTCGCAGCGGGTGGGTGCAACTTTTGCGTCTTAGCCGTTACGTAAAGGAAGAAAGTAATGAAGAGGGAGGACATTGGGAAGAGAAAAAAAAGGTGGAGGAGGAGAGAAAGAGCAGGAGGCAAACCTGGAACAGCGGCGCCTGTTGGACACCTGGTGTGTGTGTGTGTGTGCGCGTGTGTGTGTGTGCGTGCGCGTGTGTGCGTGTGTGCGCGCGCGTGCGTGTGTGTGTGTGTGCGTGCGCGTGTGCGTGCGCGTGCGCATGTGTGTGTGTGTGTGTGTGTGTGTGTGTGTGTGTGTGTGTGTGTGTGTGTGTGTGTGTGTGTGTGTGTGTGTGTGTGTGTGTGTGTGTGTGTGTGTGTGCGTGTGCGCGTGTGTGTGTGCGCGCGCGTGTGTGTGCGCGTGTGTGTGTGCGCGCGTGCGCGCGTGCGTGCGCGTGTGCGTGTGTGTGCGCGTGTGCGCGCGTGTGCGTGTGCGTGCGTGTGCGCGCGGCGCGAGACCTCCTTTTTTGTGAATTTGTGCTTTCTTTGACAGGAATAAGCTAACCCGCAACCTCGTTTTGCCGTATCTGATGTTTTTGCATGAACAGAACTTGTTAGCCCTGTTTCACGTTCTAATTCGTTATTTTTTGATCTCTCCAACTCTATGACCAATGCTTCGAAGTGCACTCTGCAGCAAGCCGATATTTCGTTACGGAGAGGCGAAACACGCGGACCTTTTAATGCGGTTAGCAGACACGAAGCAGCAAAGAAGCCGTCGCAGATATAGCGTCTCGTTCCTTTCCTTTATTGCCTATCAAATGGCGCCTGCCCGGTTTGATTGCTCCGCGTAGCCGGTTTTACGTGAATAAAATAGTCTATATACGGAGTTGTTTATCCTTAGCTTTATCTCATTACGTTCTGTTTCAAGGAGACGCAAAGAAGCATCGGGACAAAAACTTAAGGTATGCGGGCTACAGCGGAGCCGAGTATTGCGTTACAACGGCGACGACGACTGGATAGATGCACGGTGCTGCGCCTCGCGCGTGATGCCCTACTTCTCTCAGTTGCCTGCTCTAGTTGTGTCCGCCACCCATACCCTTGGAAATGAGGTGGGATTTTCCACAATCCCTCTCCAAACCCGCAAGGTTGCTGCAAATTGAGTCTCGGTTGAGACGCATAACACTCGAGGTCCAGCGAAAGTTGCAAAAACAAAGTTGGTTTGTCTGTGACACGGAGCTGTGAGCTGGTGTTGGCTCCTATCTGTGATCACACGCAACGAAAGGCAGCAGTTGTTTTCAGGCACTGTGCAAGACAGTGACGTGCATTATACCTCGTCGGCAACAATGTTCCGTAAGCACTCCCAAATCGAAGACAAAAGAAAAGAAGAAAAGACATAGTTAAATTCAGAATAAGCCCTTGACCAGTCAACCCATGTTTTTGCGGCCGCTTGTGCTATTGCCTGTTGCTTAATCGCGCATCGACCACGGCACTACGAATTCCGGTTTTCACTATCCAATTTCAGGTCGTAGTCAGCCCTCCGAATCTTATAAAGATGAGAGCCTCTTGTCGCGTCATTCATGGTCAGCCCCTACTGAATCCGTTCCACCAGTGTCTAGCTCATTGAAACCTCTGCCGTATATTTCACGGCGATATGAACATCCCCGTGACGCACTTAGGAGATATGCTATACCTGTCGCAAAGAGGGAGTCGCTCCCCGTACAGTACATAAGCGCGTTGCGACAATGGAGACAACGATCTGCTTCGATCCACTCTTCGAGGGCGCCGCACGACTCCCATATCGAGCAGCAGGGAAGGCCTTCGCGAAGGTCTCCGCCACCTGTGCGCTTCTGTTCCGATCCAGTTTTCAGAGCTCCTTGCTCTCCATCTCCTCGTGCTGTGACCCTTGCAGTTAAGCCTCATTATAAGCGTGACAAAAGCTACGCTGAAATCGCTTCGCTGTAACGATTGTTTCCTTCTATGCGTAGTAAATCAGGTTGCATAATACATTTCAAGAAAGGGTGCGTTTTCTTCCTTCTATACGTCACTCTGTAGAGACCATCGCTTTATGTCGAAGTTTAAGTGTTCTCTGGCCGCGCTGGTTTTCGCGAGCACTTGCGTCATACCACGGCTGCGATGGTTAATGCTCTGCCGCGTTCAAATGCTTGAATTGTGAAGGTACAGGGACCCGTCGGTGCTGCTCAGAAGCCATGGATGACGTAAGCCCTGATTCTGAAAGGGAGGCCACGGGTTTGATACTCAGCCGCCATTGCCAGAGTGGGAAATGCAAACAAAAAATTGTGTGCAAAGTAAAGGCGCAGTATCTGTCTCACTTCTCGATGGACACCTGAACCGCGTCCTTTGGGAACCGAGGAAGAAGGAAGCGAAAGAAGGAAGAGAGAAAGAGGTGCCGTGCATAGCTCACGGGCGTCTTTTGCGTTTGCATCCGTGTACTTCAATTTCACGACCCTTTGACGAACCTCCGTGGGCCGCCCATTCTACGGTATACACTTCATAGCTCTGATGGCAAAATTAGTCGAATTCATTTCACTGAATTTACTGTAATTGTACACATTCTCCCGCACATTGTCTTTTTTGTTTGTTTTCTAATGGCTATGTTTTGCGTGGTTTTTACCAATAAGCCATCAGTTTAGAGCTAGCGCTTGTGTCGTCTCCTTGGTCGTCTACGTCCCCTTCTTCCGGCAGCGTCAGGGTCAGCGGCACCCAAAGAGGTGAATTTGCAAGCCTGCAAATTCGCGACCGATCAGCGGGGCAAACTTCGAAGTGCGGGTGTATAGACCTAAAGCGGCGTCATCGGGGGGTCACCGGGCGTCGTAAAAGAGGGCTGAATGCTTAGAATGCTCACTTCCTTGCAACTTTAGTGACTGCTTGCGCCTTGGTGATTGTGCGCCAGGCTATCACGATGGCCGAGGTCACGGGCATGAGCCAGTCACGAAACATTCTTACGAGTTAACTCACTAAGCTATATAGGTTATCTACGACTGAATACGTGTCTTCATGCCACCAGCTGTAGCTTACACTTGAGTGGCAAGAACTGGTGAGAGACCAGGCGTGAAGTTAGGCAAGTGGCACGGCTCAGAAGTTATGTGCACAAGTGCGCTCCGTTCGAGCGTCTGTGTATATCTTGTTGAGGACCGTGCAGCGGAACAATCTTCAGAGGGCGACCTCGCTGCGGGCCAGACCACGTTGGTTCGAAGCTTCCGCGCTGCCTTTTGAGGCGCACAATGTGGTCGTGGTGCGTTGCCCGTCACACCGACGTGGTTGCGTTGGACTTCCCGAGCGAGATCGCGCGGAGCCACGCAGGCTACAATGCGTCCCTTTGTCGCCGTGAAATCGCAGCGGTACAAAACTTCGTCGAGGTTACGTTCCTTGCACTATCGCATGATCTTCTGACGGCGCACCGATAACTCACATGCTGTACAAGCTGGCACAAGAGACGACCTCAGGTTTAAGAAAGGAAGGTAAAAGAAACAGGCAACACCAGGTGTAGAGGGACGCAGCAGACGAAGCGAGTGTCGTCCATGTCTGCTTCGTCATGTTTTTCTTCTTTTTTTTTTTTAATTGTACGTTGCCCTCCACTCTGTCGGCATACGCACCAACCATGCCAACGTGACGTACTATAGACATTATAGACATTATGACGTACTATAGACATTTACGAGTTGGGTTCACCCGTAACAGCAGTCCCTAACAGAAGTGCGAACACACTTAATGCCCAGTAATTGCACAATTTTGCACATGCTTATTACGTCCGCGTGCCTCGTAACTTTGAGGCCTCAAATTTTTCTCAAAAAGACAGATGTAAAGACAAGGTTAGTTCTATTATGCAGCTGTACGAAAACTTTCTTGGAACATATCAGAGCCATAGACTCAGCTCCTTGGATAAGCCTCAGAGAGGACTGCGCGAGCCGATACTGCCGCTACTAAGCGCGATTTTCTAGAACAGGAAGCGTCCTATATTCAGCTCAAGTTCATCATTCAATATATTTAGCTCAAGACCTTTCCGCGAGTTCTGGTGAATTCCGTCATTGTCACTGCGGCAGAGCACCACCTACAGACGATGCGAAATGGCGGAAGCGACCAATGTTGAAGACTGGCTCGAAGATTATGAATGGAACTTCGTCTCCGAGAGGTCCGCGGCAGTCAGTTAGCTACACATTTGGAATATTTGTTCGTTTGTTGAAATTTTCTTTTGTCGTCCTCCGTTGCGCTAAATAAATATGCCTGTGGACGTTCTACAGCGCTACACGCGGTGGCAGCTTGCGTAAGAAGTCCGACACGCAGTAGCCTCCGTTGCAGCGTTTCTTCACCCTTCCGCGTATACATATGCGGAACGACCCCGTTAGATATCTGCCGCATGTCGTTCCGCGACTCCTTCCTCCAGAGACGCTGCTCCTTCGGCCCCCGCCGGCTGGCCTCGCGCCTCTCGATAGCGGCGACGAGAGACGGCGCCCAGATGCGAACGACGCATGGCCAGCGGAGGAAGGAGCGCCCGCGTGTCAACTCTGTCAGCGCAATGGCTGAGTGGGCTGCTCGCTGCGGCTACTCCTTCCTCTGCGTAGGCGGGGATGGGGGGGACGGGGATGGGGGGGGGGGGGGGGGGGGACGCGCGTGCAGAGAGTCAATGCTTGCCCTCGCTTGTTAATCAAATTGAGTCTGCCAAGTTTCAACGCGCAACAGAAGAAAGCTTGCCAGTGCGCCAGTATAGCCTTTGCTGGCTACTAAATTGCGCGCGGCGACACATATAAGGCGTGGAACAGTTAACCGGCAGTCCATTAGGGAAACGTGGTGATGATGAATTTTATGGCGCAAAAGCATCTGCGGCCAAAGAGCGTCATGACGCAAGGTATTTTCGTTTACTCAAGTTGGGGTAAAAGGCCCATTTCTTAAGCATTTCACCCTGAATAAGCCGAGTACCAGGCATGGGGAAGCTTCTACCCACTCTATCACCGGTGGGTACCCGGCGGCACTGGGGATCGAACCTCACACCTCCCGCTTGAGAGGCGGATGGTCAAAACACAAGGTCACCGCTGCGGTCTATAAGGGAAATAGGATGTGCTCCAAGGGAAGGGAGTATTGTAACAAGGGGCGGCAGAGTCAGGCCCGTAGATGGTAAATGTATTTTGCGGCCTGACACGGGACAGGGCTACCTGGACGTCAATACAAGCGGACATTGTTGTGCTCTGTACGCAACCTTTATGATGATGATGACGGAGGTAGTGGTAATGATTATGCCAATGATTATTATTGCGATAAGATGCGTCACGTTCTGTACGCTAGCATTGCTGTGCTTCGCCGTTAGCAGCAAAGCCTTTTTCGCGAAGGTTGGAACAGCCATGTAGCTGACAGTCCAGTTTTATCTGAATCTTACCCTCTCGTTACCTCCGCGGCGACTGAGTGGTTACAGCGTTCGTCTGCTTAACACGAGTTCGCGTGTTCGATTCCGGCCGCGGCGCATTTCGATGGGGACGAGATGCAAAGACGCCCGTGCATCGAAGTGTCGCTGTGTGTTCAAGAAGCACCATTGGCCCCGAATTCATCCGGAGCCCTCCACTACGGCGTGCTTTCAACACCAAGGCGTTGCTTTAGCCTGTAATATGACCCATTAACCTAACCTAATGTATACTTTCGTTTTCCTCTCGGCGCTGCTGGCGAGCTAGAATCTGTAGGGACACGCAAACAAGGCATAGCAGGGTCAGCGCGCGCGATCATCGGCCCATACTCGGCCCATATTCGGTCCATACTCGGCCCATACTCGGCCCGTTTGCTGCCTGTTTGCAGCGTTATCTGCATATCAGCGTTAGCTGCCGCCTTGGTAGCACAACCGCTTTAACCCTCGTCTCCATCCTCTGGTGGGGGCCAGCTTTGGCAACCGAATTCAAACCGAAGACTCTCGCCCTTACTGTGATGCACTCACTCATAGTCTACTGCGGCTACTTGTTTTGATCAGCGGCAGTGGCAGTCATGCGCGACATCATCCTTGAGCTAGTCGTTTCGAAAACCAGCTAGCGCAATCGCCCGTTTACTGTGAGGGTAAACGGCTGACATCATTTAAACACATTTTTTTAAATATTCGTTCCTGAACTTGCTCCCATCTTCTGTTGCGCAAGAAAAAAACAGGCCAGTAGGCGCATATAATTTGCTATGAAGTTAAAGAAGCAGCCATGAGGCAACATGAGCCATGAAGTATGTGAAGTAATTGCAAGAAAAGCAAGCATAGTCCCTGCTGTAGCGTTTAGTGCCCTCTTGAGATTTCTGTATTCGTAAAGGGACTATAAAACAAGTTTCGTTAAATCTGCCGTTTCTTGGTCCCTCCGGGCCTTTCCCTTTCTCGGCACAGACGACGCGTTCTAAATAGGCCTTACTACCAGAGACAGCCATGCCACGTGGTCTCCTCTGGTTTTTCCTTTCAGAGTTGACGTCCACGTATTCAATTACCGCTGTTCCAATAAGCGCACCCGGTTATGCGCGGCAGTTAAGATCTCCAGCGAGCCAAGTGTGTAGCTGCATGGCTCCTTGCGTGCAGAGGATCACGTTTCGCGGTCCCGCCTCACCTGGTGCGATATCGGCGCCATCTAGGAAGAAGAAGAGGAGGAGGAACGAGTCTTCGGTGGCATCGCAAAAACCCGTTCCCGCGTGAACCTTCCTCTCGCGATTCCGCCAGCGCGGGCTCTCGGTCTCGCGCCGCGCAGGCGACCGAGCAGCGCCGTGTATAGTTCTGGTTGGTTGATGGGGGTTTAACGTCCCAAAGCGACTCAGGCTATGAGGGGCGCCGTAGTGAAGGGCTCCGGTAATTTCGACTGCCTGGGGTTCTTTAACGCGCACTGATATCGCACAGTACACGGGCCTCTAGAATTTCGCCTCCATCGAAATTCAACCGCCGCGGCGGGGATCGAACCCGCGTCTTTCGGGTCAGCAGCCGAGCGCCATAACCACTGAGCCACCACGGTGGCATGAGGTATAGTTCTGTCGACAAATCAAATCAAATCAAACGAAATCAAATCCATTCAGATTTACTATAAGGAATTCTTAGGCAAACCATTCCTATCTCTTCTCTTCTTTTCGGCGTATTTAAAATCCCAGTGGGCGCATCCAGCTAGTCAGTAAGGAACTCAGAAACAGAGTTATCGATTTCACTTCTAGAGAAAAAGAGAGAGGAAGATTAACGGAAATGCAAAGAGGTTAAATTCTAAAATTTGCACCCGTCGACGAGGTGGCTCAGTGGTTAGGAGCTTGAGGTTGCTGATCATGGGTTCATTAACGCAGTGGCGCGTACCCAGCAATTCTAGACAAAAGAATTTTTCAACCGGAAAGAATTTATGAGCGCATTTTTTTTTTCATATATTGTAAGATTTAACTTTAACGATCATATTGATCGTCCGCAGATCTCTCCTATTGTAACCTTTAACTTTATCCGCAGATATCTCCTCGGCAGGCTTACATTTTTTTTTTTTTTTTTGCTATTAGCGTTGTTGCTATCCTCGAAAGCGTTCACCGTTGGATTTCTGAGGCAGTCTTAACTACTCGATTCGACCAATGAAAAAACATTAAAAGAAAGATTTTGCTACGCACTGGAAAAATAGACATTGCCTTCAATGTATACATTACAGCATCTTACAATATTTATTCAAAATTTTTGTCCGGCAATCCTGGAAATGACCGTGTTTTGATGGAGGCGGAACGCATGAAGCGCTCGTGTGCAGTGCAACGTCAGTGCACGTTAAAGATCCTCGGATGGTTTAAACGTTGTCCCTCAACCCATGGGTTGCTAAGATGTGTTAAGGCCCGTATACGAACTTCTATAATTTGCGAGAATGGGGAGCCTAACGCGAAGTCCATATATCAGCAAGTGATGCCGCCCCAAGGACACGGACATCATAAGAGACGCACATACGACGCAGAGTGCTTTGTGTGTCTTATGCGTGTCTTTTATGGTGTCCGTGGTTTCCTTCGTGCAACATCATTTATTACTGCAACATGCACCAACTAGTTCGCATCAAGATTCTACTCCGTGCATCACTCTATAATGTCTCCGACTAAGCCCTCACGATAAGACGAAATAGGACAACTGCATCCCACTTGGCTATCAGTACATAAATTGACCGCTCAATTTCTGCCTCAGTTATCAGTTTGTTTGTTTTTTAAGCGATGTTTGTTGCCTCAGGGTATGCTGGATGACGAGGATCCCTAAACAAATGAAAAAAAAATTGCTGAGGCTCAGCTTGGCTAAGCCTGGGGAATGCGAAGCATATTAGTCGCTAGGCTTGGTAATACATGGCTTTCCTTGGTTGAATACTTGGTCATTTTAATACAACCACTAGAAGCCTTCGTCGTGGGGGAAGACAACGGCACGGCTACAGCGGAACGCCGACTAACCCCGAGACGCGCGTTGGGTCAGCGCCTGGATTGCCACGGAAGCCGCGTCTGCCTGCCCGGTGGAGCGAGCGTTTCACCTACACCGAGTGTGAACGCGCGTTCGAAATGCGCGGGAATGCGCGGGTGTGACGGCTAGGAGTCCCACGGCGACGGCGCGAGGTGGAGGCCGGCTCTCTCATCCGATGTCACGTGGTGTGCCGTCACGGTGTCACGTGGTGTCACGGCTAGGGGTCCCACGGCGACGGCGTGAGTGGTAGCTCTAGCAATATGCTTCGCATAAAAAAAGTTCGCTGATCTAATGAAGTCGAGGAGTGAACGATGATGTGGTCCGTGTGTACAAGCGGTGTAAGAATCAGGATTGTTGGGCGAGAGACCCGCTGCCGCCAAGTGCCGAATTCTTGCCGGCTTCAGAGCCGGCAAACCCACAGCCGGTGGTGAATATCGGCCTCATTATTTCTGTTTTCACAGACTGGACACCCGGAGTAGGAGTTACCAACTAATACATCCAGTGGCAATACTAGCACTGGTTAATAAAAAGAGTAACGCGTGGTCTGTCGCCGCTACGCTGTAGACTGCGACCCAGTAGCCTGGAAATGCTGTTCTCTCACTCGACGTTGATTCGCTCTCAGATATTCAGCTCAGGAACCGTCACTGCGGACAGAGCGTTGTCTCGACGCGAGACGTATACCCGCTTCCAGCTGTCTCGTTTCTCTTCGTCTTGCCTCGTCTTCTGCAGCTGGCGATTATGCATACGAGCAGCTAGAGGCGAGATACGCCTCTCTTCAGTTTCCCTGAGTAGCAAACGCGCTCACGCAACACGCATCTCTAACGCCGCTGGAAGGTGAGCTGAACGTGCGTGTGAAAGGAGGGAATAGTGAAGACAGAGCGGCCGATTCGTAGACGGTGGGGAAACTACCTACGGTGGTATAAAGCACGCAAGTGGCAGCCGGCCAGCGTTTCGAAGAATTGCGCACATCCAAGCCGCCGCCGTCGTTCGAAGGCGTACGCTGAGATATTCAGGCGTTCGAAGCTTTCCACTTGATTGACCGGTGAGGAAAGAGTGCTCGCCGGTTCCTGCGATTTATTCTGATCAGTAGCTGCTCGTCTCACGCGGCTTCCTCGTGAGCGGCCCCTCAGTGAAAGCGGCGGTGCAGTGGGGGCCTTCCTGTCGCTTTCTCACTTGTGGGACAAAGGGGCGCGTGTCACCCGGGTACGTGCGATAATGGGAGGAATACATCTCTCCTAGGAATTTATGGCGCACAACAGTGTGATCCACAGAGGATAGATGCATGACGTCTTCGCAGCAGATGACGCAAACATATGCCCCCAACCTGGTTTTGAAGAAACACTTTCGTGACTAGTTTGTCACTCATTGTTACGCTCCCCCCCCCCCCCCTCCCCTTTCCTATTCCGCTACATCTTTCGACCATTTCTCTTTTTCTTTTTTTACCTTTTTTATTACCGCTTGTTGACATTTCTGAACTTTTCTTCACTGTTCCTTCCGCTTCCGTTTCTTGCTTTTTCTTTTTTAATTACTCGGAAATGAACTGTTGCCTCAACTGCGCATTTGTTCCAAGCGTTGTTTATACCTGTTTGTTTATTTTAATGTTGTTTTCTCATTACGGCTCTCATTTGTTCATTACGGCTGTGCTAGACCCTTTTACTATAGCGACACGGCTGTCGATCCATATATATATGTATATTTTGTGCACTGGCTTGTACGTTTAAAAATAATGTTTTGAATTTGACCTTTCCCCGTTCGTTAGTTTTGCGTTAACGACCCTTGCACTGGAAGACTAATTGAATCCTTCATTCAAATTACAAACAAATGGCAACGTGATCGAATAGCGTGCGTGTAAGCTAGTTGCTTGTTTGGTCAGTACATTAGCGATTTCCTATCGCTGTTCACTACTGTATAGGCAAGCTTTATTTCTGCGATGTATGTTGCTGATCTGTGCTGACCGTGCGTCTTGAGTGCTATTGGCCTGATACTCACCTGTTACTTTTTTCATCGCAGCTCTGAGGTATATATATGCATTCGACAAGAAAATAGCAAGAAATTCAGACACTTTCGTTCCCTAACGGCAGTACGTCAGGAATGGGGTCCGACCGAGTACAGAAACAGGGGTACCCACGCAGAAACAAAAGTAGCCAAAGAAAGGAAAGAAAAGAGAAGAAAAAAAGGGCCCTGAAGGGGGACAGCAAGCGAAATGTACCAGTCAACCCTTTCGCGGAGAAGGAAGTCGGCGTTTTCGGAGCAGAATGTGCACTCTGTAACATAGGCGCCCAGTCGAACGGAAGTCCTTGGACTTCATCATCATCACTGAGTTTCCCCATGGCGGCTCAGGAATGGATATTGCGTAAATGGGAGCAGCGAGGAGAGCACGCAATAGCCAAGAAGGTTAAAGCCGTTCAGTAAGAAAGAAAGGTTACATGAGATTTTATTACCCAACCAAGAAGGTAGGGATCAGGAAGGGGCTTGAACAAACGAGCAGAGGGGACACATACGTGATGATATACTGCAGAGCTGTCTATCTGGTACCTTTCGTTAAAACAGATCCTTGGGCAAGTTGGTAACTCATTTTCACCGGAACAGCGCGCACTAAGACACAGACACGAAGGGAGAAACGGCACATCGCCTGGTCTAAAGACGCATGCGTCAGTAGCCCCTCTTTATCGATCAGTTCAAAAGAATTGGCATTTTTAGTGAAGGGGAAATGATAATGTTGTTATCGTCCTTCTTCAGCGTGACATGCATGAATTGACTATGAATCTATGAACGGATGGTTGTTTTCCTTGTGTTGTTGGAACTGTATATATATGCCTCGTTCCAAACAATAAACACCAGTTGAAAGTCAGCGCTCGTGTCTGTCGTGTCTCCCTTCGTGTCCGTGTCTTAGTGCGCGCTGTTCCGGTGAAAATATCTGGTACCGTTGTACCGCAGCGCAGCCAGTGATAAGTATTTCAAGAAAAGCTATAGAAAAGGTCAAATAAGTACCTCCCCTTTCGCCCAAAAATGGAAACGGTTTTCCCAAAAAAATAATGCTTTTGTCTGC
The DNA here is from genome assembly GCF_055824585.1 of Amblyomma mixtum. NCBI lineage: Eukaryota > Metazoa > Arthropoda > Arachnida > Ixodida > Ixodidae > Amblyomma > Amblyomma mixtum. The sequence continues at coordinate 307,514,497 of NC_143013.1, read as the reverse complement.
ATAAAAGTAGTTTGCGTCTTCCTTCCATCCTGATCTCATGACGCATCGTTTCTCCTACGATCAGGGATAATATAACGATTCTATTCAGTTTGGTATACAAAACCGGTGTTTCTTGCCTGTCATAACTGGCCCATGTCCCGCCACATCCTCCTTATCTCACTCCAATAGCTGGTCACTCAGCGCCCCCTATCGTTTCCTTTACATAGGTAACTCTCGCGTTGTCCTTAATCTAATTTTATGCTATTTCGTCAGCTCCCAAATCTTTGACCTCACAAGTAATGGGCACTGGTAGATGCAACTGCAACATATTTTCCTTTAGAAGAATATCGATAATTAAGGTGTCGTTCACAACGAGACAATGCCAACTAAGTGCGCAGCAAGCTTCAACCCATTCCTCTCCTCGTAATTTCTTTCTCGTGGTCTGCATCCGTGGGCGACACTCTTTAACCTATATAAAAGTACTTCCTTGCTGCTGCCAGTACTTCACCACCATTTTTATTTATTTATTCATTACGGTCCTACAGGTCCCCTGTGGGCACTGTAGAAGAGAGCATGTTACGGGCAGCGAAAAGCCCAACTAATAGTTAAATTTGAAAGCTGTTGTTCATTTCCCCGACTGTTGAATACAATATCAGTATTCTTCTCATTTTTAAGCCCGTCGCTCCTCCCATGTGTCACCAACTAGCCCAATGCCAGGCGTTCAATGGTTTCTGTTTTATTCCTATGGCTCGGCAAGTGACCCTCATCTGCCTGGCCAGGTGCCGAACCCGCCACGCCTCTTTGGTAAATGAGCCTTTTGTTCGCGGCTCATTGAACAAACCTCATAAGCCTTCCTGCCTCGAGCACCAGGCAGCGTAGTTTGCCGTGAGCAGCTGCGTGATTCGTGGCATCTCGGCTTCCCAGAACAATACATGGCCGCGTTCAAGTGCGGACAACTTTCAGTGCGTGTTAGTGGTGGGTCTATCACCTTTAATAGCTATGGTATATTTCAATTATATGTCATAACTAGTAACATCAAGAGAATAAGAAGCTGATTCGAATAACCTCGGAGAGTCAACCTCGCCCACAAACGCAAGACCTCGAGCTGTGGATAAAGGCTACCAGCAGAGAGCGCTTAGCCCGTCAAATTCTGAGCGCTCGAGGAGCCACATAACGCTACAACGCTCCGAGCCGCTTTAATACTGTGATTCGCTGTCAAGTTTTAATAAAGCCCTTGAGCTTTACTTAACGATTTAAACTAAAATTAAAATAAATGTGAATGTTTTATGTTTCAAACCAACACCTGCGCTATGCGGCACTCTCTCTGGGTTAATTTCGGCCGATCAAGGGCCTTAACGTTTACGGAAGATATAAGTAGTATGTGAGGAGCGTTTTCCTAATTCGTCTTGGCCGAAGAACGGTTGGGTGTCAACCCACGACGTCTTGAGTTCGAGGTTGTTCCTAGCGGCACTGGCGGGGTGTTTCTTACGTTTCACTGCCGGCATCAGCTCCACCGAAGCGACTTGTGCTTTAGATTTAATTAAAGTACCTTCACTGTATGCCAATCGTATAGCTCTAAAGGCGCTCTCTCACCGCTCGTACAAGCGCCTAGAAATGTTTGTAGCGGGCACCTCCACCGTTTGTGGTCCAATTCAGTGTCGCGAAGATGGTCTGAGAAGAAGCCGTGAGGAGGATGCGGAGGAGGAAAACAACTTTTTATGACCAGTTCAAGGGCCTTGTGAAAAGGAGCACTTGCTCCGCTGCGACCCGTTGGTGGTCCGCCGAATACGAAGGAAGTCGAGCACTCCAGGAGGAAGGGGAAGGATGTGAGAAAGAGGGAGAAGTAGCGGCAGGTGCAGAACGTGCTCTGTACGCGCCCTGATCACCGGAGATTTGGCGCAGGAAGTTGTTTCACGCCGACCGAAGTTGCGGAGCATCAGCGGCGTGGGAGAGTGTTAGTCCGAAGCCTCTGTCTAAAACGCCCACCTCTTCCGCAGGAAAACAATTCCTTTCAGAGTCACGTGACACCTCAGGACCGGTGTTCGGAAGCAGAACACTAGGCAGCAGGTTCGCTACAGTACATATAGCCCAGCCACCTCGCCGTGTCTCGATCTCCGTCGCGCTCATCGCTGCGCCCATACTGCCAGCCCCGTTGTTCGACACCCTTCCCTCTCCTCCCTGGGCCGTTGTTTCGCTTCCGCTGCCCTCGCGAGCGGCGGAGCCAGGCACGCGGTGGCGGCGTTATTTCCGTCTTCAGCCCGGCGGCGGTGCCGACGACGACGAAAGAGCGCGCTAACCGAGATCGCGGCCGCCGCCGCCGCACTCAAGGTCGACCTCGCACGCCCATCGAAGTGGGCGAAATCGAGAGATCGGCCAGCTCGCCCCGCAGCCGGAGGTCTCGGGCGCCGTAATGAATGCCCAGCGCGCCCATGAATGCTTTGCAGCTGGTTGCGACAGGGACAGCTACTTGTATCAATTGCCAACTGCCGTTGAACTTCGTCAAGACGGGACATAGAACGGAAGAAGAGAGAGAGAGAGAGAGAGAGAGAGAGAGAGTGTGTGTGTGTGTGTGTGTGTGTGTGTGTGTGTGTGTGTGTGTGTGTGTGTGTGTGTGTGTGTGTGTGTGTGTGTGTGTGTGTGTGTGTGTGTGTGTGTGTGTGTGTGTGTGTGTGTGTGTGTGTGTGTGTGTGTGTGTGTGTGTGTGTGTGTGTGTGTGTGTGTGTGTGTGTGTGTGTGTGTGTGTGTGTGTGTGTGTGTGTGTGTGTGTGTGTGTGTGTGTGTGTGTGTGTGTGTGTGTGTGTGTGTGTGTGTGTGTGTGTGTGTGTGTGTGTGTGTGTGTGTGTGTGTGTGTGTGTGTGTGTGTGTGTGTGTGTGTGTGTGTGTGTGTGTGTGTGTGTGTGTGTGTGTGTGTGTGTGTGTGTGTGTGTGTGTGTGTGTGTGTGTGTGTGTGTGTGTGTGTGTGTGTGTGTGTGTGTGTGTGTGTGTGTGTGTGTGTGTGTGTGTGTGTGTGTGTGTGTGTGTGTGTGTGTGTGTGTGTGTGTGTGTGTGTGTGTGTGTGTGTGTGTGTGTGTGTGTGTGTGTGTGTGTGTGTGTGTGTGTGTGTGTGTGTGTGAAGGGGGAGGTGTTTTCGTGGTGTCTGCGGAACACCGCTCGCAACTACAAGGACCTCCCAACGTCAGCTGCTGTGTCTTTTGCAGCTGGTACACATCGGGGAAGTCTTCTGTAGGTGATGGACTGAGTGGAAGCGATAGAAGCACGAGGCGAGCGTTGGTGTGGGGAGCTACGTTCTCATCGTATACGCGAGGCATCATTTCCGAGTAAAATCACCCGGGAACTGCTTCGTGTTTTCACAAAAGCCGCCGGTAAAGAAAAGGTCGCTGCGTGTCCCCGGAAGAGCCTGTCGCATGTGTACGCTATCGATTAGAGAAGCGAGACGGGACTACCGCATACTCTCATCTCAGTGTACGTCCGCCAGGAATTCAGTGCCTGCAGACGTTCTTTCTCCTAGTGGAGAGGATGTCTAAGTAGCCTTGCAGTTTCCGGTTCTCCTTTCCCCTGACTCCTTCCTCTCCATCGAGCACGTAACGGCGCACGCCGCCCTTATCTGGAACAGCACGAAGAAGGGGCGCATATCGGAGCACGTCGAGCGCACTCTGAATACCGGCCTCGTGGCTGTGCTGCAGGCGACAGAGTCGCCGCTGCGCACTGGTTAGTCTTTCTTCACCCTGCCGGCGACCCAGGGTGGGGCTGTGGTTAGGGCACTAGGCCGACCCAGCCGAGATTGAGGACCCGATTCTTGGACTGGGTGATTCCACTCAGCGAGGTCGCCGAACACTCGCCGAGCTGTGTACGGATGCATGCGCAAAACTGTCTGTTAACCCTGCGGGACACTGTGAGAATAGAAATCTAACAGGCATGTTGATTGGATGCCTACTTATCACGTGATACCAGTGCTCCAGGCAAAGGTGGTAAAGTTTTATATGGTGCAAAAAGGGGCGCCTCTATCTTGGCGAACTATGGTTTTGGTTTCGGCACCAGCGTCAAAATACCAAATTATTATATATGCTGTTTGTGCACCGAAGCAAGGACTTCGTCTTAATTATTTTATTCGGCTTAATTAAAGGGACCCATGAGACACTCATGGAGCGGATTTTCCTTCAGCGTTCCTTCCAGTCATCCGACCTCTACACCAGACCCCTACATCGGGACTAGTTTATTTGTGAGACCACTCGCCGCACTTCCTGTGTACACTGCAGAAGGAAAGCTTAGCGCACTCAAGTGCGTATCATGGCCAATTAAAAAAAAAATTCAAGAAAAATTATTGCGTCTATACGCTTTTTGAAAGGTGAAATCTGCTGCCCGCACCCTGTATTGGAAAAAAGCTGTTCACACTTGAATTGTTGGGCAGTGTGGACAGAATTCAGGAAAAACTGAACATAACGACACAAGCAGATTGCTCTCTTCCGACTGGCCGAAAAAGAAACAGAGCTCGCATCTGATTGGCCTAGCATCAGAACAGGCTAGGAATGCCAAGAGGGGCCCCACAGTCCAAGAAACGGCGTCATCGGAGGAATTCATTTCGAGTTCCTTGCTTGTTCTGGACATGAAAGTTCACAAACACGACACAAGATGACTTGCAGTGCAGTGACTTGCAGAGATGGTAGATGATAGGCGACTACATTGTCAAAGAACGCAGCACTACAAATGTGGACACGGCTCGGTTACTCGTGATACAGAGCAAAAATGAAACGGAGTTCTGAACGGTATACATTTGGCAATGGTAAGAGAAAATGTTGTCGTTTCAGCAAGAATTTATGTCGTGACAAGAAAGTCGTTCCGAAATTGCGGTAATAATTTCTCTCGTCCTGAATCCGGCTTCGCGACTCCTTCGTATGCATTACCACACGGCCACATTTCTGTCGCTGCAAGAGGCATCCGCGCAGTGCTGTCGCCACGCCGAGGACTTTTGACGCCGTGCGCTATATTGCGAGGTTGCGTTAGACCTTATTTACAGGCTTCTTTCAGGTTACGAATTTTTATGGATTTCGAATGGCTTCTTCCAGAAGGCATGCGCGAAACCCCAGATTGCACTCACTGCTCGCCGTTTCTTTTCTACACTGGGGATTGAGGCTGCTTAGTACGTTCACGACCACTTATAAGGCATCCGGCAGCCACTGCACTTACATTTAACTTCAGCAGCCCAACGGAGACAGCTTACTTAATATATGCATAGCATGAACGCTTGAAATATTTCTCTCCCCTTCTTTCCTTGCGACCACGTAAATTCAGCCATATTGTTTTTCCTTCTCCATTTTCTTTCCTGTCCTAAATGATCTTTATTGCTGTTTTATCGTCTGGAACATTGTTTGCAGATGGCACTGTTGTCTGATTGTTTTCGACGAGCGTTCAGAAGCCTTTCTTACATCGGCCACATGAACTCATCCGTATAGGGTCCTTACGAGTCCTCGTCGTCAGCATGAAATCTTAGCGAAAGGTGGTGTCATCTAGGATGCCCTGCGAAATGTGTCGCTTCTCGACATCGTTGTTGTGCGCTCAGAATTTCGGAGGCGAAGGGTCGTCTTTGTAACAAGAAGCACCCACAGATGGTCCCGGTTGGCATTAGTGGAGTGGGTAAACCTAACTGCTTGTTCGAATAAGCACGAACATTTTGCAGTGCATGGCAGCGGAAGGCAGGGAGAATTATAATTACGTACGGTGAAAGTGCATGCAGAGCGCCTACGTCGTAATAAGCCCCTGTTATGATGTAGTTGAAAAGTACTATACAGGGGTTAGTCCTTCGGAAGCAACTGCCTTGCCATAACTAATTATCCCTCCAATAGCAACCACCTTGGAAACTATACAGCAAAAAGTCATCAGCCGCATTTGATATCCCCGCGACTTAACCGTTCGTTGGAAGTACCGAATTGAAATCGCTTATATCGGAGCACTACAAAGACGAAACAAACAAAAACAGAAAGAACAGGACGAAGTACTCAATTTTTTATCAAGCGCACAAAATATAACGTTACGTGCCCAGTCCAGGCCATGGTGCAAAAACAAAACACAAACAACAAAGCGCACACTACGCAGCAACACGAGTCAAAAAGTAATCACAGACGTAAGACACTTTTGCTGATATAGCCGAACCCCGCGTCCGTCAACAATAACGATGATTTGCTCGCACATTGTCAGCGAACTTTTTATTTCTGTGCGTTTTCGTAATCTCTCGAGCCATCTCGTCTTTGAGCTTCCAAAGCACAAGCGTTTTGCGGAATAACTACGGGGTGCATTTGAATCTCTCTGCATGATCGGGCAAGTGCGTCCTCGCGCCATCATCAAGTGTCCTTCAGCGCTCGCGCGGATGCATCATGGTCTGGACGGCACATGCAACGTTTTTCGCATATATTTTGTACATCTAATAAGGAAAATGTGCAGTTCACAGTGAGAACCACGTCCTGTCCTTCCTGTTTCTATGTGTTGAACTTAGCAAAGCGCAATTAAAAGACAGGGGCATAGAAGAAGAAGCACACAGGACAAATGCTAGCACATTTGTGAGCGAACTTTTTGTTTCTGTACGTTTTCGTACTGTCCTGTGTGCTTCTTCTTTTATGTCCCTGTCTTTTAATTGCGCTTTGCTAAGTTCAACATGTATTACCAACTCGCCGAACTTTCTGCATTGCTTGTTTCTATGTGTTTCTTCGTGGGGCTCCGATGTCATGGATCCCTACCAACTCGCCTAAATTTCTACCCTTTTGTGATCGAGTGGGGTATAACGTTTGTCCGCGGCATGTTCGACCGTGTTGTGGCTTCCCTTGCTTCAAAGCGTTCAATATGTCCTCACAGTGCTTAGCCAGCCTTGAACGTGCTTGAGTGCAGTATGCCACCAGGTCATGCGGTTTAATGTGGCCAACTGGGCGTAGTTCGGAGCGGGTGCTATCATGTAGTGAGAGAAGACGGTACAGCCATCGCTATCGGTTCCTCCCCCCAGAGGAGGCACAAAAGCCTGGAAGTTCTTGCTGTTACCCTCGTCCTCAGAGGAAGTTTCCTTTCTCGAACGGAAGGAACGAATGAAGGAAGGAAGGGAGGAAGAAAGAAAGAAGTAAGGCTACGGTGCGCTCTCCCGCTCTGATCGCTTTCTCCTTGCGATCAGTTTGCACGGCCGTTAAACGATCCGCGACCGTTTTTTTTTTTTTTTTGTTCGCGCCGGCGAAAAAATAAAAGAAGGCTTTTTCAACGAGGAACGTGCCCGGACGCGCGGTTATCAGAGAACCCGTCTCTTTCTCCTTCCCGCCGTTTGTGTACCCGCCGGAGGAGCGCGCACGCGCGCGTCTATATGCAAAGCGACGCCTATGCCGCGCGCCGACTGCTACGTGCGCGAGGTACACCATTCGACCTCGCTTTATCGAGCGATCCACCGGCACGATGCGGATGCTCGACCCACCCTGCACCATGGCGCCTCATATCGCGGAGGCCGCCTTGGGCTACTCTGGTTTTTATTCGTTCTCTCTCTCGCTTTTCGGAATTTACTCTTAATCCCTAAAACGGTGCAGCATTGTGAAAGGTACACCTGGCGTCAGACAATCAGGCCGCGAACTTACAAAACTGTTCGCACCGAAGCACGGTTGCGAGAGGTCGGTGCCTGCCCAGCGACTAATCACCGTAGTCAGTAATCATTATCGTCATCATCGTCATCCATTATGGTACAAAAGCCTTTCCCATTTCAGCAAGACTTTCGTTTGAGCTAGTTGGTTGTAGCACGTTGAGACAAGTCTGGCGCCAACTTCCAACTGAGTTTATTGTTCGAAAAAGCCACTTTATAACCACATGAGCCAAAGATACCAGCAAATATTCAAACAAAAAAAGAGAAAAAAGTTGACTTACCAAACGACAACCTGCCAAAACGACAGAGGCAAGGATTGCAACGTTGGCAATGATCTGCTAAGATTTCTAAGTCCGCTAAGCCCTGTCTTCTGTGTTTGTCTCCGTCTTTTCGCGCCAGTACGCTTGTGTGCAACCTATAGGTCTCTCTCATTTGTCTGCATGTATCCTTGTTTGGCGCTAGCTGCGACCATTATATCACACCGAATTTCTTAATCTTAATCCCACCCAACTTTCTCCCGCTTTCTGCTATTCGGTTTCCATCTCTTGGAAAATCCATTCCGTTACCCTACGGCGGAGCAGCGGTCGTCGGCTCTCCAAACATGGCTCGCTCAACCGACGACGCCATGTATAAAACATTGCACTAGCGTAATAGACGAGGCATAAAAGGGGAGTTCAAAGGGATTACCTCTGCATAATGTTTCAGAAGTCGAATCAATAGCAACCGCATCTATCTGCTTTAGCAGTATACCAGACCATGCGCGCGGGCAAATGGAAAACCATTCACCCACGCGACAATATTCTGCAATCTGCCCCTGTCCGCCCGACATCGGCTCCAGCGTCCACGGCGCTGCACCGTTTACAGCGAGGACGGATAATCGGCGGAATGAGAGCCGAGCCAATCCGAGCAACGACGACCGCGGTTAGAGCGACCTATTCTCTGCTGCCGCGAGGATAATCGTGTGCTGGGACGAGTATAGTTTTCTTTAAAGGAAGAATGCGAGCCGCGAAACCGGGAGTGGAATCCATCCGAAGGACGCGACTACCCAAGGGTAACAAGGACAACACGATGAGAAGGATTTTATAGCTCAGATCGTCTGCGGCCGCAGCGTGCACTGCCTTTGCACGCTTCTAAAGGCGGGGCGCCCATTCCGTCTCGATATATCGCCGTATGCAGACGAAGTGAAAAGATGGCAACGAAGACGTTTGCTACGGTTTTTATATCTTTTCTTGCTTCGGTTTTAGTTTCTAGCTGCAATGCCTACTTGCGAAAGAAGTACTGGAAATTGTTACAGAAACTGGTTAACCGATTTCCCATATCGCCCCCTGTCACCACCTTCTGGAAAAGTAAACTATACCTGATTTTCTCATTGTTTTCTTCATCATTCGAGGTTGATTTTGCAAACTGGCGCTAAGAGAAGCAATTGGGTTCTTGAGTGATATTCCTTACCAGAAGCAAGAACGTATATGGTCTTTTACAAAAGTTCACAGGTCCCTGCAGGCTCTTCAGGAGTCGTGACAAAGGACAATAGGTAAGGCGGGCTGAGCCAACGCAATCCTAGCAAAAAGTAAACTATGTCTCACCCTCTTCAGAGTAAGGCAAGTTGTCCCGCATCCTGTCAAAATGCCTCAAGAAATCTGTCACACGGCTTCGGGGACAGCACTCATACATGGCCTTGAAACTTTGACGCAGCTATGAAGTGAATATCTTGGTTCGGCGTAGCTTTATTATATGCAAGAGCAGTTATAGGCGAGAGCATATTGCCATATATATGCGTTGCTCTAACGATTTCACCTTCTGCACTTGATTTTCGTTAATCCAAACTCTAATTATGGAGAGTTCTTATCGAAGGGAGCCGTTTTTTTAACACATTTCATACTGACAGGGCCGAAGCGCCAGCTTGAATAAACCGGAAATTCGAATTAACGAGATTTCGCTGGGAGCGAGCGAGCGTGGCTATTCTCGGTCCTCGACGCTCTACATAAACACCGCGATAAACAAGAGGCGGCAGACGACATCGACACGGACGCGCTCGCTTAGCACTCATAAAACAACAAAAAAGCGAAAGAACTTAAGGCAAAATAAAAAGAACAAAAAAAAGATAAGAGGGAGCAAGAACTCTCCACGTGCAGTCAACAAAGGTAATTCCATTAGCGGCGGTACGTAACACGCGTGAAACCAAAATTACCCGCTTGCGCAACGTGTGAAGACGACGCCGCAGGGGAACGACAACAGGCGGCGCTGCTGGCACAAGGCGCGCTAAGTTGTGTGCCTCGGGGGCATTTTTTGGAGGCCTCGCGTAGGGGATTGAGGAAAGAGAAGAAATATATATAAAAGAAAAAACGACAGAGGCAGCGCGGTTGGCTCGGGAAAGTCTTGGCGGCCGGACGACGGTGTCATTATATAGCACTCGTTGTGCACTTATATGCGTATACGACGCGGGGGGGGGGGGGGGGGGGGAAGGGGGGGGGGATCGCACCCGCCGCAAGAAAACATGAAAAGCGCGAGCAAATGCGCAGCGACCGCAGTGGCAGTCGCAGCACATCCGTGAAAAAGTGTAACCACGTTCGCTACTCTGCGGTCGGCTCCTTTTCAGTAGCCGTCTATTGCAGAGTGTGCACGCGCAGCGAAACTTGAGGCGAGGCTGTTCAACGGCGAGAAAGCAAAGCACAGTAATTATCCTTTCTCCATCCCTCTATATTATATTGGTTTATGATCTCTCCTTTGCATAGTTGCACAGGTATACAGGTGGATTCAGAGCGGGTATAATAGAAAAGAAAAGTGGATGCACTAAAGGGATGCACGCACAACTATTCACAAAAATAAACACGCACGCGCCAAAGAGCGAGGGAAATTTATGCGCAGATGCGATGCGTCCACGTTTGCTGACGCGACATAAGTGCAATCAAGCTCTCCAGTACGGGGAGCAATGCCCACAAATGTTGACTAAAAAAAGATGAAGAAAAATAGTGAAATACGAGAAAAGCTAGCATGGTTTTTCTTGTGTTGTAATTCACTTGCAAAAGGTTTTTCCATCATGCTTAGGGCATTAGGCAGTTTTTCCTCTTTCCACATTTATTTACAGCCGCAAGGGGGAAAACTGTCGTTTCAGGTCCCATACGGGTCCCGTGTTCCCGATAAGACGAATGGGTAAGGACGCAGTTTCGAAACGTCAGTGTCATTTTACATCTCTTTGTTTATTTGACGTTTGTGTGTGGGCATCTGTAAATAGCTATGCTTCACCCCAGTCCAGGCAGGACTTTCTCGAACCCTAGACCATGGGATGTATCCATGAACGAGCTTAAATCGCATTCGACAATGAGAGCTTCGCGACTTCAATTAAGCGTTGCACAAGAAACTAAAAAAAAGAGTACTTTCCCCGCTCGCACTTGTCTGAATCACATCATTGCAGGCTTGGGGAGAGCTTGGACTTAGTCATTGCTGCGCTTTTTGCAAAACACTGTGTGCAAACAGCGCAAAGCGGTGTCTAAAAGAGGAGATTTTTGAAAGCGGTTCGAAAGAGAAAAAATATGCGTCAGCTTATCATCTACAGACATTATTATTTAATAAACAAATGCCGGTTGTTTTAGTCACCGAGGCACTGACCTACAAAGTGTGACCTATATCAGTAAACTACCAACTTGGAGATAGCTTACTACTATCGGACGAAGCCAAGGGCGCAGATATGACCCATACACCACTCAGTATCAGTTGGTTTTAATCGAATCTTCTCGGCCTTCTAATCTGATGATAACACTGAGGAGGTGTCAGAATGTAAGACATGTTTTCGATGCGATGCTAAAGATAGGCGACTTTCTTGTCCGAAAGCGCGACAGAACTGGTGTTGGCCCAGCGTAAGCGGAGATATGACCAACTAGTTCAGTTCAGGACCTTTGCTTAATCAATCAAGTGGGAAAGTCTTAAATTTAGTTAAGGTATTTCGAATACTACAAAGGCAGTAAACTCGTCTATTGCGCGTCGCATAATTCCACGGGGCAAGCAGAAGCCGGGGCTTTTCGGAGTGTGCAGTTCGTACGAGCTCACTAATCGACGCCAAATTTCTCAAAGGCATTTCCTTCGTTTGACATTGGCTAGTCTCGATCAATGCATACGCGAGGTCACCCACACATTCTAATGTATCTGGCTTGCTGCTCTCGAAAACCGCAGAGGCCTCTGCGCTGTAAAGCGCAAAAGTCTTTTAAGACAATGCCGCAGTGTTAAGACCACATAGGCACGATGAGGGCCAACTCAACTTCATTGCTTCACAGACACAAGTGCTTGGGTGACTGAATACCTCGAACTATTAGCTTTTACCGGGATGGTTAAAAACAAAAGTGACCCAGATACTTTCACAAGGGCCGCTATAAAAGTCAAGTTCGCAAACCCAAACGAAAGGCAGAAGTCACAAAGAGATAGTTAAGTGCAACTGCTGGCACTCAGTCCTCGTGGGCAAAGAAAATTGTGACACCGCGCTGCATAACTGACACGAAGAAATTGATTTCATTTCGCATTGGCCTTACATTCCCCAATTGTCAGCCTACTTTTTAGGTTAGACCAAACCCTGCAAATCAGACTTTTCAAACTATACAAAACATTACTCATAAAGTTCATAGAGAGCCAATAGTTACAGCTTTTGCCGATAGTGCACACGGTTTAAGGCTTTGTACGCTTTTTGTAGACTCCTCTTTTGTGAAACCCTTTCCAAAATAATTCGAATCGATTGCGTGTTCGGTTTAGACCTCCAAAAGAAAATTGTCTATAGGATGTTAATAGCCAATATGCAGTACCTATAGACTTATGGCCCCAGGTGGTCGAAATTTCCGGAGCCCTCCACTACGGCGTCTCTCATAGCCTTAGTCGCTTTGGGACGTTAAACCCCATAAACCAACCAACTATAGACTTATGACCTTATATTCTTCAGCAGACTAATAACTATAGAATGCATGTATTTGTAGCAACGTGTCAAGAATCAAGATCGGTGTCAGGTATGAGACTTCATTGAATCACTCCGTATTGGAACCACGACCTTCAGAATGAGTGCGACGCTCTACAAGTGTCGGTGCACAAAGAAATCAGCTGCGCGCAGGCTTTGCCTATCAAACCATCGAAGTGCGGCGCACACTTCATTGTACCTTCCTTTAGCTCGAAGGCTCCGCATATAGGTACAGCCCACCGCAGCATCACGGAAAAAGCTTTCAGGTCGACTCTATACACTTGCCCCCGACCCTCAAACAGCGGCACTACGATGCCTGCAGAACAATGGACGGTTTCGCCAAGGAAGGCAAGCCGGTATCCGCAACAGAACTGCGCTGCCCGCATACGAATGTGACCTCCCGAACTCGCCGCCCGGCAGGTGATAGATGCATACGTGTGGGCGCCGCATCGCGCCTCCGAAAGCAACGCCTCTGCTCGCTGTGACCGGGGTGCCCATAAACTTAGCCTAATTGGACTGCGGGACGCGCCATCTTCCTCGTGCGAAACGGCGGGTCGGCTGAACCCGGACGTGCAGGCGCACTCCATCAATGTCCGTTCTTTCATTTTGTTTCTACGGAGAGACAAGTGTGGACTACGAGAGAGCAAACCGATGGAGGGCGTTACACACCCGTCGCAACTCTGTATAGTACGCGCCCTGCTCTGGACACACGCTGTGTCTATTCTCGTCTATTCTGCCGTCAGCCAGGTGAATATAGTGTACACGAAGTTAACTCACGGAAGTCTGCTCGCTGCCGTTAGCGCTCGCCCGAGATTGCAACGACGGGAACAAAGTTGTACTTGAGGTACAGTATTTCTATTTATCCGTCTGCCTCACCGAGCCCCTGTAATGTTTTTAATGCATAGTAGCATGCTTTGTAATAAAGTATCTCTCTAAATACTGAAATGTATTTATTAGCCATTATTAATTCTATCAAGAGGGCCCTTATTTGTATGATGTAATTGCTTACTAGGAAGGAATTCATTCTAACGTGGGTCGTGTAGGACTAGCGGAAGCCAAATCAAAACAAAAACTTCCCGCTTAAAAAAAAAAATATCATGTGAGTGGTTTTCATCCCCAAACGCAAAACTGTTTTCATTGTTTTGAAACACAACGGGGCGGAAAACGCGGCATGCAGATCGAAGGCACATACGCGCATTAATTTGCAAGTTTCCCAATGACAGTTCATCGTGCATCTTAGAGAGAAATCCTCGCTGTCTCGCGGAACCTGGCGTCTTTCCCTCTGAGTCTCGCCCGTCGTGGTCCGGCATTCCAGCGGTCAGTTAGTAAAGCAGATGAAGCTACGCGCCTCTACTGGAGCTGAAGAGGGCGTCCGTTGGCGCACGTACACTGCGATATTAACGCCCACTTTTTGTGCACATGCATTAAAATTGCTGTCAAAGTGCGCGATGTGCATCAGATCAATAATGGTGATGGTCTTTCTTTTTTTTTTTATCCGTTTGCGGAGATATAGCTATAATTTTCTTTCGTTATGAAATCAGGCCTGAGCACACAAAAAGTAAAGCAGAAAAACGGCGTGACGACGACTCCGAATAAGATATAAAAGTACCGTCCAGTACTTCTGCACACATTATGTATCCACGCACGAAGGATTCACACGCAGCCCCATACACAGGATTCATGGCAGAATTTCAAAAGCGTAAAACAAAAAAAAAATCTAGTCATATTCAAGACAAAAGCGTATACCACACATATCGCACGTAACACGTATAAAACCACGACTCATGTCAGTGATAGACAAAAGCGAATTAATGTACACGTCTTCCTGTCACTGTTAGACGCATTAGGAGAAATCAAACGAAGGCAACGTGCGCAGTGCAATGTAAGTAGGACAATACTGACAGTGACCGGCTGGTTCCAATATATGCCTCGCCTTCACGACAATGACGATATGGCTTCATGAACATGCGCACGCGTTCAGCAGAACCTAGTGCTGCCTAGCGCATTCTAGTGGTCGAGGAGGAAGAACGTTCTTCGGTATTGCAGTAAGACGACGACGGCTTGATGAGTATAAATAAATGCGTTTTTTGAAGGGCCCGACAACAACTAAACTATGGGTCTGCCCTTCTCTGGGGCCTTCCAGGTTCCGGCACCTTGGTTTCTCGTTGGTCTGCACAGCATTCTCTGTCGCGAGGGCACAGGGATCCCATCAGTGGTGTATCCATTCCGCAAACTTCTTAATGCCCATATAAAAAGCGACTCACTGAGAGCTTGATGAGAGTTAAGAACTGTTCGCTTGCAGCCAGTTCACGCTGTAGGCCGTATATCTTACGCGCTGCCCACAAGACGACAGACCACCGTCGCAAGCGAATACAATGAGCCTGGTATACCAGCTCCTTTCTGCATAACTTCAGCATTGATGGCCGCTAGGCGGAAGTGCGCAGTTAGGCGTCGGCGCACACATAATTGCGCCCATATTGTGATGCGGTCCTCCGTTCTCCTTCAATTATTGCGTGCAGGGCCGGTACCAGGCTGCTCAGCCGTTGGTATTGTCTCGAGGTCTCATTCGCGTAGCAAGTCGAGCTCTCCGTACACGTCTATTTCATGCAACTCCTCTCACAGTGCACTTCCTTGACTTAGTTTATTTTTTCAGGCAAATGCCGACCGAGGGATCGACTGTGCTTATAGAATACCATTAGTCAATATTTTGTTTGTTTGTTTTTGACGTCCAAAAGTTGAATAATTCACTTGTATTCCTCAGTGCGTGACTTAAGGCGCGGTGTATTTAGCTCTGGAACCTGATTTGCATAATACGGGATGACGATTTCCTGCCACCGCAGTTTAATTTCCAGAAGTGACGTAAGCGTGGTCTATAGCAGAACAAGATGGCCGGCCGGTCACGAGAGCGCGTGTGGCAGCGCAAACACCTTAACACCTTGTTCCTCTGGTGAACTTGTGACACCAGGTGGCACAATGGCGAAGAGCACGTTAGAAAACGCTTCGAAGTTGGAGTTCTTCGTGTATGCGCCATGCAGTAATGTCCAGGAAAACCTGACCTTCCCCGGCGCAACACCGTTCCAGAAAACCTGTCACAAGCGCACGCTTCGGTACGAGATGAAAAATGTTGTTCCAAATATATATACCCCGATATATGTTCCCTTCGCCACGTTCGATCCTTTCTGGACTTTCCAGGGCAGTCAACGTGCTCCGTCGAAGCACCACAAGCAAACCGTCGGCACTTTTTTTACTTCAGTGCCGCACGTCTCTCTTTTTCATTTTCGTCTCCTTATCTGTGTCGAGACCGAGAACACAAATTTAACGATCAATTCCCAGCACGTATATATGACGCAGGCTGAAAAGAACAAAAGCTAGTCATAAAGATGTATGGCCATGAATTATTTTAAATGCTCTCTTGGAGTGAACGCATAGGGATGTTTCGAAAAAAGAGCTTGCTCGAAAAAATAAAAGGGAATGGGTGAGGGAGGGCCAGACACCATCCGTTTTCTCTTTTTTATCCTCTATACATTACATGCGTATCTTTGCTGCAGACCTACAGAATTTGGCTACATATGGAAGCCCTTTCTCTACGATGTTGCATTCGGATCGAGAGTTCCATAACGTACAAGAACTCTTGAATGCGTATTCAGTGCTTCTTTCCAATGCCATCGCAGTAAACCCGTGTCGACACTTTAGTTCTTGCGGAGCGCAAAAGTGCTTTGGGTTCGCAAGAATGCGGATCCTTTTTTCCTCTCCCTACTGGGTTTCCTTCCCAGCGTAGAAAACATAGAAAACATTTTCCTTCAGCACTCCATGACTTCCCATGAAATGCAGCCTGCTTGCAGATGAAAAAATGCAAAAAAAAAAAAAAAACTGGAAGGTCGAGTCGCGTGGCCCTTTCGTTGGCGCCCTATGGGAGAGTGGTGAAACAAAACGCGTCTCGGCGCTTCAATTAGTGTATTTGTCTGCGATCCCGTCCCCTCACAAAGAAGTGAACAAGACGTCTAAGCAGCCCGTCAGACAAACAAGGAAATCGAGCGCAAGAAAGGTGATACGACGTCTCGTGCAAACATATTGATTCTCGCTTTCGCCGCGACTTTGCGGCGGAATCCACCAACACCGCACTCAGCGCACTCATCCATTATTCATGAGCCGACACGCGACGCGCACACGCTCTCCGAAAAACGGGGAACGCGCTTCGTATATATATATATGTAGAACGTTCTTTTATGCACTCACCAAGTGGCTCGGCAGATCCGGATTCTCGAACGGGAGCGACCGGCCTGCTTCTTCTTCTTCCAAGTGACAATGACCACGAACGAGAGAACCGGCTCGACAAATCCGCCGTCGATCCGGAGACAATTACGCTGGACGTCCAACTGCTGCTTGCCTGCTGGAACGGGGCCGGCCGCGGAGCTCTCCCGATGTCCGATAATCCGAAACTGGGCGCAAAGCAGTCTCCCGCTCTGTCGTCACCGCTGAAGCGAGGATAAACAAACTAGGGGACACCACGCTGGAGGCAGTCAGACTTGTGAATCAAGCGCGCGTTCTTTGTCGAGATCAGCTCCGCGGGCGCGCGCCGATCTATTGGGGTCTTCGGTCGGGGTGTCCGCTCAACCCACTTCTTCTGGTGGCCGGGAAGATACGCAGAGCACCCCAAAGCAGCTGCGGCCGGTTGAGGAGAGAGTGAGCCGAGGCTGTTTCAAGGTCGTCTTTGTAGGACACGTTTCCCAAAGGCGATTCGCAAGTTGATGGTCGCCCCCGACTGACGGACGGACGGCTCTCCGGGTGCGGGCAACGAACGTCACTCGCCCCTGATTGCTTTTTTTTTTCTTTCTTTCTTTCTGTTACTCTCTGTTCCTTCTCGATTCCTCAAGTGCTTATTAGGGTCGTTTCACTGACTGCCGGAGAAGCAGAGCGCGCCGCCGCGATAACGATAGGCTTGCAATCGCTGCGGTCCTGGAGGTGCAGTTCCCGGCCGATTCGTCTCCAGGGCGATCCACTGCGCCGAGAGACCGTGCACTGGGTCGGAGAACAGAGCGAGCAAACAAACAAACGAGTTATAGAAATATGAAGCACAAACTCGTCTAGCCGAGTGAGTCGCCGCCTACAAATGAGTCCTCGGATGGTAGCTGATGCGATTGTACTAAATGACGCAGTGCTGGATCACAAGATTGACTCCAAGGGCGATGTCCTGACGGGTCGTCGGCCGGAAAGAAATTCCTCGGGGCTATTGGACTGGTTCTTTTTGCAATGTCTCCTGGACGTAGAATTTGTTGTTCTCAGAGCCACGGGTAGTGCAAGAATGACTTGTAGAGACCTTCGTCCGCAAAGCAAGATGGTCGTCTTCCTGGAGCTTCTTGACCGGTACCGTCCTTAGCAGTGTTATCTTTCACTCTGGATGCCGACTTCAAAGCGCGCGCCGTCGAGCCTCTCAATTGCGTCCTCGCTTCTGGAGGCCCTTCCGTCAAGCGCCGAACGAAACCCAGCGGTCCCTGTCAAGCTGCAGCCGGTCGCATCCGCCGCGCGTGCCCTCTGCCAAGACTTCGAACGTCGCAGCTCGGAACCGGTGAGGAGCGTGTTGGAATAGACGCGATGGTACGTCGCCGCAGTTCCTCGGCGCGTGGACGGATGCTGGGACGCACGTAACAGCTGACAGCGGCAGCCGCGGTAGGCAAGGGGAGCGCGCGATGCACACCGGCGTCACCTCCGCGCCGACTGCGGACTTGTGGCGAGAGGACGCTGTGGAGTGGGCCGCTGCGGTGGCCCTACTTTCCTCGGCCGCTTTTTTTGCTTCTTGCTCGGCGCCTTCTTCTCTCCGGGGAGGACCTCGTGGCGCGACGGGTGAAGTAAGCGCACGGGGCGAGAGAAGGGCGGGGGCCGCTCGGTGACCACGTCACGCCGATGAGAGGGGAGCAGGCCTTCGGAGCCACCGGGCCAGCAGCAGGAAAGCGCAGCGTCCCTCGGCTGCCGGCGTCGTACAACGTGCCGCCGCCGCACTGGCGTCGCCGGTATCCTGCTGGCTCGCGCGTGCAGGCCCTCCAGGAGCTCCCCCACCCCACTTGTTGCTGCTCGCCTCTTGTCGACCGCATGCTGCAGCAGACCTTTCCCAGCCTCACCCGCACGTGCCTTGGATGGTCTTCCTTCTTCTCTCTCTCCGCTCCCTTCAACTGAACCTCGAAATTGATTGAGCCTCTTTGTTGGTTTCGTTCATCGCACCCGTGCCTTCCGCGACCCGTTTCTCGATGTAGGCGCACCATTCTGTTCGCGTGCTCTGGTGCAGTCGAGAAAGAGCGCGCGCACGCTTGTCTGACGCGCCAGAGTGTGCGGGCCCCGGAGTGTAGAGAAGAGCATGCTCCTTGCCTGATCATGCTCTTCACGAAACCGTGGACTGCTGCTGAAGGTCAGTTGGCCGGTACACAAGGTCCTACATTGCTGGTGTTTCAGTTTATTCTCGAAGCTGCTGGCATCTGAAGATGGAGAGAGCTAAAATATTCAATATCGAGTCCCAGCTACCAGCTGTAATCACCATCATCATCATGGTCGTAATCAGCCTAAACACGTCGACTGCGGGACAAATGCCTCTCCTAATGAGCTCCAATTAACCCTGTCCGGCGCCAGCTATGGCCGCGTTGCCCTCGCGAACTTTCCCAACGTCATATGCCCGCCCTATTCTTTGGCATCCATTCAGATGCTTGCCTTCCCTTGGAATCCACTCCGTTACCCCGAAAAACCACTAGTATACCTCAATTGAAACGAGGCCACGTGGAAAGTGTAACCACGGGATCACATATGGGGTCACGTGGTTACTGTTTTGGTCCATTTTACCTTCATTGCAGACAGACGCGCCCTTTATAAACGTAAGTAGTAACAGCTAACGCTCTTAAAAACAGAGTGCGCTGTGCTCCGCACACACAGCCAGACCTTGTACACAACTGTTACGCGTTGTGAACACATTGCACCAATAATACAGTATATAGGCACAAACACGCGTGTAGTGTAAGGTCACCAGTGGCATCATACACGGCGCCGTCTAAAGAGCCACGTTATGAATGCGGATTTGTATGCATCGAAGCAAAAGGAGAAATATATAAGGAGCGTACCAAGGTAAGAAAAATAATAATAGACAATGCAAGAAGAAATACCTAAAAGGAAGGTGAACGATAACAAGAAATGAATACCAAATGTGCAACAAAAACGGGAACTAAAGCATCTCCAAGAAACACTCGAGTGCTGGACACTCCATGTCATCCCGGCTCAGGCTATTTTATTCCCGAACGATTCGTGCGAAGAATAAGTTCTTGAAATCTTCCGTTCTGCAAGCAAATGATTTTGTTTCTCGGAATGATGTGATCGCGTTAGACGTTGACTGACGTGTCAGTGTAGTGATCTTTGTTTAGATTTAGCTTGGCGTGCTAGATTAGATCCATATATTTTCGTAACGCCTTCTTATCTTCTTATCTGCAGTGTTTCTAAGTTTGCTCTTTCGAAAAGTAAGCTTGGTGATTGCTGCCATTGCAGAAGTTGTTTGTTCGTAACTTCAGTAATTAAGTTAACGCCGCGTAACTACTTAATGGAAAACTTCGTATGTTGCAAGTGCTTCAAACGCCATACAATAAGTATTTTAAATTAAGTGCCATCTGGCGATAGCTTGAACTACAAGTTACTGAAACTACAATTGCAAATTACGTGTAAGTTTCCGCTTTCTTTGTTTTTAGGCAGCGAGAACGTTGGAAAAAAAGAGCTCCAAACGCCCTCGGTGAGATATAGTAAGGGATTAAGCAGTTCTAATCCCTTGCATGCTCTCAACGATCGCACTTATTTAAGTAAAGCCAGCCGGATCCTTCAGAGCTGAAAGTAGGTTTAGTTCTAAACAGCAAGGCTATCGGAAGTTCTAGACTGTCCTCTCTCCTGAATTAGTCAAGGGTTCCAAGCAATGCCAAACGAACCTTCCTAGGATAACGTCTGCAGACGATTGCAAAATGGTGTCTCCTGCTTTGTATTATTACCCATTTCTTGTCTTAGCGCGTATGGTATCAAGCTGTACCATTCGATTCTGGTACAAGCTGCACATTATGTGTGCCTGTCCACTTTCACTTGGGCATTACAAAAAAGGTAAGAAATCTAAACATATGAAAAATTAGTTGCGCATGGTAGGGTCGGTTCGATATAGCCAGGTTTTTTTTTTTTCTGACTGCAAGGGCGTAATAACTTCTGAGATGGCTGCTACTGTTGCGGTCACAGTTAAAAGGGCTCTTTAAAAGCGTAAAACTTGCATATTTTCAAATGTTTCCCTTATCACCAATTGTTCCCCTCAGGCGGTACGCGCGTAACGTGCGTAACGTCTAAAACCGTATTTTCCGACCGTGGAAGTGAACGCACAACTCGCCTGTGCGCCTCTTAAGAACTTGCGTCTCTCTTTGCCGTTCACTTCATTAATTTAGTTCGGTTTATGGGGTTCAACGTTCCAAAGAGAATCATGTTATGAGGGACGCCGTAGTGGAGTGCTTCGGTTAATTTTAACGCGCACTGACATCGCACAGTACAGGGGCCTCTAGCATTTTACCTCCATCGAAATGCGTCCGCCACGGCCGGGATCGAACCCGCGTCTTTCGGTCAGCAGTAAGCACCATAAGCACTAAGCTATTAATTTCGTTTAAGTGGCAGCGATCTAGTAAGAAATGGTGACAGCTCGAGATGTTGGCGCCCAGACCGAACAGAAAGATCCCTTTCTTGCTCCTGTAACGTCGTGTCTGCGCGTGCGCGTGCGTATTAGTGCTTGCGTTTATTCGTAAAGCCGCCGCGGTGGCTCAGTGGTTATGGTGCTCGGCTGCTGACCCGAAAGACGCGGGTTCGATCCCGGCCGCGGCGGCTGGAATTTCTTTGGAGGAGAAATTCTAGAGGCCCGTGTACTGTGCGATGTCAGTGCAAGTTAAATAACCCCAGGTGGTCGAAATTTCCGGAGCCCTCCACTACGGCGTCTCTCATAGCCTTAGTCGCTTTGGGACGTTAAACCCCATAAACCAAACCAAAACCTATTCGTACAGCTGAAGTGCCTACTTAGTCCCTCGGTGATACATTGTGCGTTTTGGTTGCACGAACATGCAGGTAAAACGAAGAACCTATACACACCCCGCGCTCCACCTGATAGCCACCTAGCGGTCGCTCTAGAAAGTACGCTCGGTACGGCAGTTCATTCAGTCTTGTTTATATCGTACCACTCCATATCGCAGTCCATTCATCGCCACGAGGATGGTTGAAGTTCGCGGCTGCAATTTTTGTTTCCTGCAGTTCCCGTCGATATCTTTTGCTGTGATATGCGCTAGAAACCCTTGTGAAAAGTGAGTAAGCTTATGATGGTGCAGCCAGGCGCCCACCGCGCACGTGCGGCAAATAGTGAGTTGTGACGTAGCACCAGGATCCGCTGAGTTTTCTCCAGTGACTGTGGTCGTCCACTTCGACAGTTCAGTTCGTCCTTTTTTTTCACTCAGCTTCATGTCTGCATCGCTTGTGTCTTTCTGCATTGAATGTGCGAAATTTTGTGCCGCTCACCACAAGGTCGCGCAGGGACATCTACCTAACACACACTGCTTCGTAAGTACATACAATTAATTGAACGTTTCCTATTGGAATGCTTAGTTCTGCCGAAAAATCACCCGCTTCGGTATTCGACAAGATGCATTCGTGCCGGTGACGCATTGCGTATAGCACACAGAGACGATAACCATTGAAACTACGATGCAAACCGACGAATTTCAACTGCTTGACCTTCGCTATATCCTATATGCTTGATAAAGCGCAACTGCATTGGTAGGCAGCAAAAAATAACGTGTGAGAATGCTTTTAACAACCGTCACACAAAGCTAAGTGTACAGTCAGGCCAGAATGAAACGCGAATAGTGCTTGTGGACAAGACAAAATATTTTATGTGTGTATTTTAAGCTGCGGTATACAACTAGCCTGATTCGAGATTCTGGATAAAGATCCTACCGAAGCATAATTCATCAACCGGTTGTGTAGGAATATTTCGCTGCAAAGTGGAAAAGTATGGCATATGCGTGTTGGCGTTTAACTCCGGTCTGACTGTATGTGCCAGGCACTTCGAGCTCAGTGTTTCGTTCATTGGCCACTTCGCCCCACGCCAATATGGCACCTTTTTACTTTGCACTAGACCGATGAAAAGGTACTTGAAAAGCGCCAGAAAAATATGTACCATTGCACTATACAACTGTTTTCACGGTCGTGTTGGCGATAGATAAGGGAACACAGCGTCTCCAGTGCATTTTGTGGCGGTTTAAACACCCAACTATGAGCATAACGCTGCTGGACACACCCAGAAGTTTGTGTCACAAAGCATAGCTGTTGTTGCTTATAGCACGACGCAACGGCCAAAAAATTCCAGTAGAAAGTGAGACATCAGTGTAGGGAACTTACAGTGGGCACCCGGTGCGGCCGGTTCCGCTCCCGAGTTAATTGGGCGAGTGGGCCAGACATGGCTCTTGTAAAACACGCTGTGTTTTGTTCCTTCCTTGTTTGGCTTCGAGCCGTTGAGCTGTTTTACAAGAACCGCTACCAGTGGAGCAGCCGTCGCTTTGCAGGGAGAAGGGCCTGAACAGAGTGGCGATGGGCCGAAGGTATAGCCGCATCCATGTTTTACGTAGAGCTATACAAACTTCAAGACGGAGAACACACGGGGACAGTCCTGTCTGCGTGTGTCGGTTGTCTTGGAATGTGCGACGCCAGGCAAAAAGAGTGAACGCACGCAGCGACTATTCCAACGTCATCATTTTCTTACACGCTATGTGCGTATCTACTTGCCCGTTCACCAAGACAGACGTTTGCACCGTCTGTGACATCCTGAAGTGAGTCCAGTGGAACTTGCTCCCGACAGCATTTTCACAACCACTGCTATGCAATGGCCGCATGATGCTCGGAAGGATGCGCTAAACAGAGCGAGTGAAAGCGATGTCTGCGCCTCATTATCCGCTATGTCCATGAACGACCTTCCAAGAGGCATCGGCCCCACATTTTCTAGTTGATGGCTGCTGCAAAGCTTGCAACAAAAGAAGAATTCAGTGACGCGCGAATGTTTACACCTGCGTGTGCACGCATCCACAGTCCAGATGTTTCTTTTTTCCCCACCGTGGGGTCATTGGTACCGGGGAGGTAGGGCCTTCTCGCGTATGCAAGCGGCGCGTCCATCACCGCGTGCCTCCGCGTGCCGCCATGATGGAGGGACACGCGCCTGGACACGGGGAATGTCGAGCGGACGGGAGGAAAAGGCCGGCCGCAAATACGCAGTCTGCATATGCGTCGTTCCCCCCCTCGTATGAGGACAGTTGTGCATGGTTTTTCCACTGCATAAAAGCACTGCTGCACTGCGCGTGTGACCCCAACTTGTGTCGACCGCGTCACGACGGCAACGCTCTGGGCACGGAACGTGCAAATGCATGTATGCCTCTGCGCGTGCTCCGCATGAAAGAAAGAGGGAAGGATAGAAAGAGAGAATACCGCTAAAACTCCAGGACTACGTTCTCTAGAAGGCGCATTTTAGGTTAGAAGTCAGGTTTAACCACATTCCAAAGAAATCTGTTTCAGGTGCAAGGACCGGTAAAGAGCCTCATGTCTACCGCAAATTTGCCCCCTTTTTGGTATACATAAAACTGCAAGCAACTGTTCTTTGCAAATTTTATGGTTACCTTGCAAAGCGTTATCAGGAATTAAGGACAGATGCTAGATAGCGGCGTATGCCACTTTTTTGGGAGAAGTCGCGTTTTGGTGCAAGTAATCGGACGTGTAGCGTACTGTTTTTGTTTTGTTTTTTTGCACAGGATTGAAGTTCTAGCTGATCTGTCGCATGAGTCGAATATAGCGGCATCTCGATGCCACCCCTATCGTTTGTTCCAAAACCATTCAATATTTAAACAATGGGCGTCTACGGAAACGAATCTTTTGGCGACAAAAACAAGCTTTTTGAAAAATGTACAGCTCAGATCGGTTTTTTCCAGCGGCTTCAAATAGAACAGAAACTGGACTTTCTGCTATTCGATGTCGCGTTTTCCGAAACAGAGAGGAAAATTTGTAAAAGTGACATATTCGCAACACGCGCAGGACATCGCCCGCAAATGCATCTACAAGCATCTTCAGATTACTTCAGTCGAAAGAATTCATCGCCTAGGAAGAAAGAAAACAGGAGCTACTAGACCAGTAATTATGAAATTCTATGATTCCAGGGAAAAAGATAGCGTTCTTAAAAACTGCCACAAACTTAAAGGCACGTCTGTTAGCGTCAGCAATGACTACGCAAAAGATATTGTACAAGTTCGGAGGAATTTGTGGCAGTCTGCTGCTGTCGAACGATCTAACGGACAAAAGGTATCGCTGGTTCACGATAAACTGAAGATAGATGACCGTCTGTACTCTTGGGATGACACTCGAAACGAGCGTTTGCTCTGCCGGACCCAACGTAAGGGTGCTCGAAACACCCACAACGGATCGGAGACAGCAGATGACAGCCATAATGGGTCACCTTCCAGAAGTGAAAGTAATTCATAGCTCAGGATAGTTCTGTTGAATGCTCGCAGCATTCTTAACAAGGTCACAGAATTGGAATTTTTATTGCTCTCAGAGAACCCGCATGTCGTTTGCATAACGGAAACATGGCTCAACAGTGATGTTTCTTCTGATTGCATTGTTCCTCCTGGCTACACAATGCTCAGATGGGATCGAGATTCCCGTGGGGGTGGTGTGGCCATTATTGTGAAGTCATCGCTCTCAGTTTCCACGATTACGAGCGAAATGCCGGAGTCAGTGTGGTGTAAAATTATGTTTTCTGGTGCTGCGTACGTCATAGGAGCAATTTACAGGCCACCGAATACTTCACCCGATTTTCTCGATAAGTTAAATGAGTTTCTTTTCAGTCATGTAACTAGGAGCACCCGCCTAATAATGACTGGCGATTTCAACTTGCCACATATTGATTGGGGATTGACTACGCCTGGGCATACAGAAATTTCTAGCGCGGAAAAATTGCTGGATATTGCTTTCTTTTACAATTTGAGACAAGTAGTTGGACAACCTACACGGATATCGCCTCAGTCACAGTCATTACTAGACTTGGTGTTCCTCTCAAATAATGTAGGAGATATTGAAACAAATGTCACCGATGGAATATCTGATCACAAAATTATTTTCGTGAAAGTGCTTACTTCTGTAAACGCTCCTGCGGAACCTATGATTCGAGTAGAAATCAAAGAGTACGGGAAGGCCGATGATACATCCATCCTGGATTACCTGGAAACTTGTTTTGATGAATTTGAAAGTGCCTCTGAAAATGCATCAGTTGAATGGTTATGGCAGCGTCTTAAAGTTATCATCAGTACTTGTGTCGACCGGTACGTTCCAACTAGAGTTAAGAAAACAAAGCAGCGCAACCCATGGGTCACCAGGGATATCATTCACGCGAAACGGAAGTTGAAAAGATTGCGTAGAAAGAAAGCCGACTTCAACGACATACAGGTTTTACGTCAAAAAATAAAAATGTTGCTATCGGCTGCAAAAGAAAGATTTTTCAATCACACTCTTAGTGGTTTTCTGCGAAATTCTCCAGAGAAATTTTGGCGCTATCTTGATAAAAGAAAGGAAAGAGTAAAGCAGGTGACAGTGGGAGCCGAACTTATTGCAGATAAAACGAATATGGCCGACCACTTCAATAAATATTTCCAATCTGTATTCGCAAGAAACACGAGCCAAAGCGACGCACACGACGAAGCACATTCTCGTGAAACGTCTATCGATGCTATCAGCTTTACTCAAAGCGGCGTGTTTCAGCAGCTGATAGAATTGGACGAAAAAAAAGCTATCGGCCCGGATGGAATACCTACATGCTTCTTGAAACGGTATGCTGAATGGATGTCCTTCTACTTGGTAATTATATTCCGAAAATCACTCGTAACTCATTATCTGCCACAAGACTGGCGCACTGCCATTGTTATACCCGTATTTAAAAGTGGCAATCGCACACTTATGAACAACTATCGGCCTGTGTCACTTACTTCAATCTGCTGTAAGGTAATGGAACATGTTATTGCGAAACATATTATCATTTTTTTGGAAACAAATGGACTACTTTCTGAATGTCAGCATGGCTTCCGTCGAGGGTTTTCAACGGTGACACAGTTAATTGAGACAATACATGACCTTTCTAAAGCTATAGATGACCGGGGACAGATTGATGTTATTTGTGTAGATTTTGAAAAAGCCTTTGATAAGGTTCCTCATGACAAATTACTCCTGAAAGTGCGAAGGGCTGGCATTAATGGAGACATCCTTAGATGGATAGAAGCGTACTTGGCGAAACGCAAACAGGCGGTACGTGTTGACAATTGCGAGTCTGGCTTTTTGGATGTGTATTCTGGTGTACCACAGGGTTCTGTGCTGGGGCCATTGCTATTTCTAGTTTATATCAATGACGTAGTATGTGCAGTTGGAAATTCTGTTAAACTGAAACTATTTGCGGATGATTGCCTCATTTATGCACCTGTCACATGTGAAGGAGATCAGATTAACATTAACCAAAACCTGCAGGCTTTTGCTCTTTGGTGTGAGAAATGGGAAATGAAAATCAACTTCAATAAGACCACATTTACCCATATAACTAACAAACGAAATATAATTTCTTTTCAGTACAGTATTGCAGGTCACGATTTGGTTAATGTTAGTACATTCAAGTATCTGGGGGTGTCAATTTCTCACAACCTAAGTTGGCACAATCATGTCAAAAATGTTTGTGCGGTGGCACATAGAAAACTGTGTTTTCTAAGAGGAAAGTTGGGGAGAGCAACGAAAGATGTCAAACTTTTAGCATACAAATCTCTCATCCGGCCTTCCCTAGAATATGCATCTGTAGTATGGTCTCCTCGGCAGAAGATTCTTTCAACGGAAATAGAAAAGATTCAAAGACGTGCAGCGAGATTTATTTGTTCAAAATACAGGAAAACAGATTCGGTAACGGAGATGTTAAACTCATGTAGTCTAGAAACATTAGAAAAAAGACGTAAAAGGCAGAGATTAAAAATACTTTACCAAATCATACACGGAGAAATTAACATCAATAAAGAAAAATATCTGCAGCCTCCAGGTAGACTAAGCTCCCGCCTTAACCACCACAAAGCAATTCGGCCATACTTGACACGAACTAACGTCTTTCGCTGCTCATTCTTTCCGGATGCTATTGAGCACTGGAATAAACTGCCCGCTCACGTTGCTGAGTCTACAGGTGTAGCGGCATTCTTGAATGCACTTGGGGATTCCGTCTAGGCATGGGATTCCTGCAAACGTGCGCGTAACTGATTGTCAAATATTTCTTTTTGTATAGCAGGTGGCTCTACAGTGATGTGAGTTGTGTTGCGTTTCTATGCTCTCTTGTATTGTATGCTCGAAGAAGCTTGTTCATTCATGGTTATATATGCATTTTTTTCTCTTCATTTTCCCTCCCTGTAATGACCCTCAAATGAGGGTTGACAGTATTCATAAATAAATAAATAAATAAATAAAAATATACGTCTCGCCGTAGCCGAGTGGTCTAACGCTGCACCACACATATAAAGAGATTCTCAAATCGAACCTTCACTACCGCCCTTTATTTATTAATGCGTTAACATTACAAGGGTCTGTCCAAGAGGAAACGACGACCGCCGTAACACGTGGCCCCAAGTCGCCGTCACGCGTGACCACCTCTGAAATTTCCGGAGCCCTTCACTACGGCGTCCCTCATAGCAACTGAGGCTATGAGGGACGCCGTAGTGAAGGGCTCCGGAAATTTCGACCACCTGGGGTTCTTTAGCGATGTCAGTGCACGTTAAAGAAACCCAGGGGGTCGAAATTTCTGGAGCCCTTCACTACGGCGTCCCTCATAGCCTCAGTTGCTTTGGGCCGTTAAATCCCCATAAACTAAACCTCTGATATAACGAACTTTAGATCCAGGTTCCCCTTCCCGAGCAACCTCTCGGGACCAGTCATAATTTAACTGCCGCCTGCCATGGTGGGCGGTTTACTCACAATCTGATGGACAGGTAGCCTGCCTGATCTCACAACGTCACTGTGAAAGGCGAAGCGTTGCTCGGGAAGAGCAACCTAGGTGCACAAGCTCCACCGGCGGCTGTGTTTGAACCAGCTGGGGCAGTGGCGCATCGCTCAACCGCTGCACCACTGCGCCAGGAGTGGTATGAGGACTCCCAGGAATCTATGACTGTAAAGTATAAAATGCCTCAAAACGCATATTTTGGAATTAGCTAAAATAGAATAAGCAGCAACAGAAAATGCTAACCAATTCAAACGATCCACTGAGGATAGTCTAAGAGTCTAAAAATCTTATCTTTAATACAGCCCTTAGCTCCTTGTCATGCGTTAAGTGGGGGTAAAACAAAACTAAACCGCTGTGCCAATTTGCTGCCAATAGTTTACCGCTACTTACGTTACTTATGCGTATCGAGTTCAGATAATGTCTCGTATTGTGGAGAAAACACTTTGCATTGATTTCAAACTTCCGAATTATTACTAATTCTTGTGATGATGCCTTATGCAACACCCCCCCCCCCCCCCCCCCCCCTCGATGTAATGCCCTCACAGCCGCCGCGGTGGCTCAGCGGTTATGGTGCTCGGCTGCTGACCCGAAAGACGCGGGTTCGATCCCGGCCGCGGCGGCTGGAATTTCTTTGGAGGAGAAATTCTAGAGGCCCGTGTACTGTGCGATGTCAGTGCACGTTAAAGAACCCCAGGTGGTCGAAATTTCCGGAGCCCTCCACTACGGCGTCTCTCATAGCCTTAGTCGCTTTGGGACGTTAAACCCCATAAACCAAACCAAACCTAATGCTCTCACAGGCATTTGGGGTAGTGGTGGTGGTGAAAAACATTTATAATGCAATAAATATTTACAGAGAGGTGATTGGGGTAGGCCCTATTGGCCCTTTCCCCTAACAATACTAGGTGGAGCCCCTATTCCGGGGCCCCATTGGCAAGCAACGCCGCCCGCGTCCGGTGAACCAAGGCCTTTTGGGTCTTTAGGTCCTGACAGCCGAGCAGGGCCGCCTCCCAGTACTCTCTGGTGGGGTTGGGGGGGATAGATGGGTTTGACTGACACGCCCAAACCATGTGGAAGGTGTCAGCCACCTCCCCACAGAACTGGCACGCGCCATCAAAGGATGTATTGAAATGTTTAAGCACCGCCGGGCACAGTACAGTGTTAGTAAAAATTGATGGCGGTTTTGCATTGCTAAGCACTGAATATTGAGCGAAAGCAGGTTTTTGGACATCAACACCACGTACATGAAAGCAAGATTGAGGTGTCCACTGATCCAGGGAGCCAGTTGTGCGCCTTTCCTTTCGCAAAAGTCAACGGACTCTACAACGTTGTCAACGCCAATGAACCCAATGAACGCCGGCGGCCCACTTGTTTTGTTTGGTTTGATTTTTCGGGAAAGGAAATGACGCATTACCCGCAGCGGTGGCTCAGTGGCTAAGGCGCTCGTCTACCAAGCCGGAGTACCCGGGCGCAAACGCGACCGCGGGGCCGCGTTTCGATGGAGGCGAAACGCAAGAGGCGCCCGTGTGCTGTGCGATGTCAGTGCACGTTAAAGATTCCCACGTGGTCGAAATTATTCCGACCTCCACTACGGCACCTCTTTCTTTCTTTCTTCTTTCGCTCCTACTTTCCTCCTTTCCCTTATGGCGTGGTTCAGGTGTCCGCCGATATATGTGAGACAGATACTGCGACATTTCCTTTCCTCAAAAACCAATTTACCAATCATTGTGCTGTGCGATGTTAGTACACGTTGAAGATCCCCAGGTGGTTGAAATTATTCCAGAGACCTCCACTACGCACTACGGCAACTCTTTCTCTCTTCCCTCACGGCGCGGTTCAGGTGTCCACCGACATGTGAGACAGATACTATTTCCTTTCCTCAAAAACCAATTTACCAGCTGTCCCATCTTGTTGGACACCCGAACCACGTCGTAAAGGAAGGGATAAGGGAGGGAGTGAAAGAAGAAAGGAAGAAAGAGGAAATTTAAGATTGGTTTTTGAGAAAAAGAATGGGCGTAGTATCTGTCTCAAATCTGGGTGGACAGCTGAACCGCGCCTTAAGGGAAGGGATAAAGGAGGGAATGAGAGAAGATATGTCATATAGCTGCCGCACCTCCACCACTCCTCCACTTGAAGGTCAAATTGCGGCGTCGATGATCTCGGCTTGACTAGACCTGTGTATCTGCTTGTGTTTTATGCGCGCCGCGTTCAGTGGGCGCGTTTAACGTCGACACCTCTCCCAGATCATCTACGTGACTTTGTCTGGAAACTTGGCTGGGCAGTGCTCCCTACTTGTGATCGGTTAGAGCGGTGGGGTGTGTTACGCTCCAGTACCTGTCCGAATTGCCCGCTCCCGGAATCTAATCGCCACGCTACAGTCACCTGTGTTGTAGCGCGTGTCTTTTGGCGCGCGGTTCATGCGGGATTTCGTGGGCAGGGCATTTCGTGCTTCGTCTCCCGCGGCCGCTTCCCCAGCGGCCGTTTTGCTCGCCTGTTAATAGTTGCAGGTCTTTTTAGTTTATGGCGCAGTCGATGCGCCGCGGTCGCTAGTGGCTTTCGACGCCGCGCTGTGTGGCCAATTCTCGGCCGTCTCCGACGGGAGCTGATTAGTTTTTTGTCCGAGGAACTCTTTTTCTTGGGTGAGGAAGAGTTTCTCCGACAATGGTCATGCCCATTTATTTCTGTTAATAACGGTCGTCTTGTCTTGGTTTTTAGGCCAAACTGGCGCTAAGGTGTCCTTTTCAATGTTTCAATGACTAATTATCGACTTTTCGCTCTTCTGTCAATCGGTATATGTGCATTCTTCATTTACATTGCCCATTCCTGTTAGTTACTTAGAAATGTTTACGGTACCTGTTTAATTGGCTCACCTTACATGCTTAATGTCATGTGTTTTTGTTAATGTGAATGTATCGTGTAACCTTGGCATGTGTACATATGTAAATAAATTTTTTCTAAACATCGCGTAAAGAATCGTTTCATCCATTGACGACATGAAATTCGGGCTTGCGCGCAATGAAATCCTGAAACCGAAGCCTTCAGATCACGTTTTCGCAGTGCGCGCTTGTATAGATTTGGCGGGAAGCTTTTGTTCAGATTTCGATTTAAAAGAGCCAATAGCAATAATAAAGAAGAGTAGATGTGTACATTTTTGAAACTAAAGCTCTAGTTTCAGCTGTACCTTGGTAGTGCATGTATGTTTCTGTACGATGTGTTGTATCCGTAATTACGTTAAATTAATTTTATTTTTATTTCGCAAGGATAACTGTATGGGAGGCTCTCTGCGAGGTTTATGGCAACAGGTCGTGCATGATATGTCTTTACCGTAAACTCATGTGTTCAACTGCTTGTCAAAGAGAGTATTATTGCAAATAAGTTATCTATGGTGACGTCAGTCAGAGCCTGAATTTCGAAGTCATGATCGGCTTTTAGTCCGGCCTCCCTAAAACAGCTGGAAGGCATCCATCTGGTTTGCTATTGTCGGACACCACTCAAGTCTGCAGTGGAGCTCCGCCCACAACCGGGACCGCCGAACAGAATCCCTCGGTGACAAAAAAAAAAAAAACACCGTTGCTAAAGCTAATCATGTCCTCAGGAAGACACGGAAGCTAATCAGGAAGACACGGGTTCGATCCCGGCCGCGGCGGTCGAATTTCGATGGAGGCGAAATTCTAGAGGCCCGTATTCTGTGCGATGTCAGTGCACGTTAAAGAACCCCAGGTGGTTGAAATTTCCGGAGCCCTTCATTACGACGTCTCTCACAGCCTGAGTCGTTTTGGGACGTTAAACCCCATAAACCAAACCAAACAAGCTAATCATGAGATGAAATTATATGCTCAAGAATTCTGATGTCTCTGGCTTTCTTGACATAGCCAAACACTAATAAGTTGATTTTGTTCACTGTTCTGGTTCGTCGGTGGAAGAATTTGGCGGTTGGTCGGCGGAAATCGCTTTTCTTTTTTAAGTTGTATCCTACTGTATACTATATAGTCTAAGGTTTTCATTAATTATTCATTCATGCGGTGGGTGATCGGGCAGCTCCTTATTAGGTTGTTGTGGTGGAGAGGTGGCCGGTGGGTGCCTCGGCCACCCAGACAGGCGTTTTTGTAGACCGACAATAGCACTGCTTCCGTGATAAAATAACGTCGCATCAGAAGCACTCTAAAGATTGCATTGCAAAACTAATGGCGACTATGACATCCCAACAGCGATATTTGCACGCCGGGGTTCTCAGTGAATTCTTCAGATTAAAAGTATGCGTCGTTCATTGAAGCGTGCTGGGTAACGTGCGACTGTAACGGGCTGCCCCCTATGGCGTGCACGTAAGAAGGGACTTTCCATCGGCAATTAAGATTGGTGTGAGTGCACGGCTTGGGTTGCTTTTAAATTAGCGAGCAATAAAATGTTACCTTGCCATCGTCCACTTCCTCGTCAGAAGCTACATGTCAGCTCTTACAGCTGCTTATTGGTGGCAGCCTTAAGCACCACACTTGTTTTTCCCAAAGAGTTGCCTAATGCTAAGAAGAAACGCCGAAGAAATTTCCCGTATGTGAAGAGAGACAGAAGAAGAAGAAAAAGTGGGGGAGGGGGGGGGGGGGCTAATCAGAAGAGCATGTCGTTGAACGGTTGTGCCCCTCAATACCGAGAGTCATGGCCTGGCTGTTGTAACAATGAACCTTGAGCAAATATCTGCCGCTGAGGATGGCAAAAAAGACAGCGCCATGTGGCCAGAAGTACTGAATAAATCACGATAAGTGATTCGCAACCTTAAGGTTGCGATGAGCTCGGCGATGTTCCACCCTTCATGGGGAAGAAGTTGAGCTGTTTTTGAAGATTTAACAGGAGGGGGGAGGGCAACAAATCATGTGCAATGGTCTAACAGGCTTCTCACTTCTGAATTATGATGATAACTTTCAGTGGTGCAAGGGCAGCTTTAGCCAAAGAGCGTCATGAGACAACGTGTTTCAGTCTACACAAGGATAGGTCAAAAAACCTTTTACCATTTTATTGGTCCTCTCAGAAAATATAGAAGTAACATAAAATAAAGAGAGAGGAAGACGTGTACCAGGCCAGGGGAAAGCTTGCGCCGAAAGGAAAACCAGTGAATAACTGGCACCATGCACTGAGCATCGAACGCCGCGCCTCCAACATACGAGGTGTATGCAAACCACTTGGCCACTTGTTGCTTCTAAAGCACATCGTATTCAATGTCAGATCTCAACAAAGAAGTTATTGCTTTGAGTCTAATTGTGACTGATGGAGAGAGGAGGGTGTAGTGTTTTTAGCCTGATTCTATTGAATCCTGTGCACGAATTGGAGTATTCACCGCCCCCAATAAGAGGAGTTAAAACTGGTATATGTGTAATAAAGAAAGCTCTTTTTGCCCAAACTTTGGAAGTTCATCAACATGGTCCTGTAGTTGACGAATTAGATTATTTTTTTTTCGTGATCTTTTTTTCGCCCGAATGCATTTCAGAAAGAAGGTGGTTACGAACCCGAAGAAGAGCGCTCAAACAATGAAATAAAATTAATATAGTAATTAACTTTTGCTAGTAAATTATTTACATGTGAAGTGTGAGATGCTTCTTTTCCTCCTATAGAGCAGTCGCCAGCTGTGCTACAGTTTCCCTGCCTCGAGATTACGCCAGTTTCGTTACTTTCACTCGGGTTATATCTGGAACGCCCCGCATACATCTAAGCGGGAGGTATATGATCGGGTTTTGCACGGGTATTTGCATATCTGTTTTCGCTGATTTCCTTGGCGAGATCCATGACAAGTCTACGAGTAAGTGCAGTGTAATACCCCTTGAAAGAGAGACAGACGAAGTCGTTAGAGAGAAGCGGGCCCCCCTCGGGGATCCGGTGAATCACCTACACCAAAAACCGCATTATTTTTTTCTTTTTGTAAGAAACCACGCCTGCGTACTTCCCCTGAATTGTTGTTGTTCTCCGTGTCCCTCTTTCTTTCAGTATTTCTCTCTCTTCTCTTTTTTTTCCTTTCTTCCTTCTTGTTTCTATCGTTACTGGGTCCTAAGAGCGCTTTTTTTTTCTTTTTTGTTTTCTTCAGGCGGGCGACGTTTTCTCGCGCCCTGAGTGCGCACGCTGCCGTACTCTCTCGTCTCTGAGCGGCGGAGCTTCGCCAAATGGGTCCCGTCTCCATTTAGCCGCGTGGCTTTCCCTCCGGCCGCCTTCTGGTTACTATACTGCCCCTCGCAGATGTTCGCGGGAGTCGGCAGCACGAGGAAGGCGTATAGCGTGGGTTTTAACTGGAAGTGCGTGACTTAACACGGTCCCCACGTGGCCCGCATCCGTGTACCACCCAGCGGCAGACTGCCTATACGGCTGCTCCAGGATTGTGTATAACGCTTTGCTGCTTCATAAACTGGAACAAAGGGAAAAGGAAAAAGAAAGCGCTACATGCGGGCACCCCGGCTGCCTCTACTAAAGCGAGAACGTGCAGAACGGGTCTAGGAGCAATGCAGTTAGCGGATCGCGCTCGAAAGCGGCCGTGGTACAAAGGAGGCTTGATATGCAAGTGGCGGATTCGTGGGCAGCTCTTGGATGTGGCGATTGAGGAGGAGTGGGGTGGACGTTTCATATGGCCAGTGTTTTATTTCATTTACGGGCCCCTGAAATGATGTGGATGGTCATTTTACAAAGCAGCTGATCTGTAGGCATGGTCTCTGTGATTACAGTGTCGATCACACTTGTCTAGAGCGCTGGAAAGGTGCCGTTCCGGGGGAATGAGGAGAAATTAAGAAGCAGATATTGACTTTCACTGATAATGCTTTCGCTCGAGAGCAGCTGAATAGAGACGTGAACGCACAGGCACCAGCGCCTTACCGTTAGCAAAGCAGCTGCGAAAAGATTTCTCTTCATTTGCTCCGCAGCATACCGTCCGAGCACTCAAGACAAGTGTGAAGAGTACTGGGTCTCTTTATCAATAAACACCGCCGTGTCGACACAACACTGGCCAAATTGCGCAAGGTGGGGGACCAGGTGAGCCGCATGATCCGCCGGGTTTCCAATAACCGCGGGGGGTTACGGTGCAAAGATGCCTTGCGGCTGGCGCACGCATTCGTAACCAGTCGAGTCTTGTACTCGACTCTTTACCTCCACCTTCGCAAATGTGACGAGCAAGCCCTTGAGGTGGTTATCCGTAAGATCTACAAGCGTGCTCTCAACCTGCCGGTCACAACGTCCAACCAGCGCCTCCTGGGTCTGGGGATGGTCAACACCTTCGTGGAGCTCCGAGAAGCACACTTGACAAACCACTACACAAGACTCTCAAAGACGCCGTCGGGTCGCCGCCTGCTTGCCCGACTTCACATTCAACATCCAACACTGACGGAAGAGCGCGTGCGCATTCCCGAAATCTGGATATACGCCCTGCACGTACGCCCTCTTCCGGCCAACATGACACGAGACGACCATAGTGGCCGGCGCCTCACGCGGGTGGTGGTGGTGAAAACTTTTAATTGCTCAAATAGAGTTTGGGAGCCACAGAGTGGCCCCGCTACATGGTCGGCGTCCCTAGTCCGGGACACCGCATGACAATGTCCCGTCTCTCGCCCGTTTCACCAGAGCCCTTTGGGACTCAAGCGAGGAGCAGTTGAGGAGGGCAGTCTCCCATGCCTCTCTGGAAGGGGTTGGGGAAGGGGGGAGGTGGGGATTTTGAGTACATGCCCACACCATGTGGAAGATATCACAGGTCTCCCCACAGTGCGGGCATCGCCCGTCCGTGTTAGGATCGTAATGTTTTAAGATTGCAGGACAGAGTAGAGCACCTGTCTGCAGGCGCCTTAAAGTTCGCTCACGCTACTATGGAAACAAACGCGGAGTATTTTACACGGACGCCACCGGCCCACACCATGGGGGTTCGTACACTACACAGCCGCAGTCGTCCATCAAAACACCGCAGTGAACAGCCTGACATTCAAAGCACAAGACATTACTCATGCGGAAGAGGTGGTAATCGCGCTCGCCACCGCCGATCAGGACTCGCGGGTCATCATTACCGACTCACGAGGGGCCTGCAGGAACATCGAAAGGGGCTTTATTCCCTATTTGGCATACCGAATACTTCAGAATAGCAATTATCTCGGGGATCCCGCGTTCCGCACAATAGTAGTATGGACTCCCGCGCACACGGGTCTCGAGGGCAACGAAGCGGCCGACGCCGCTGCCCGCGCGCTCACTCTCCGGGCATCGCCCTCACGTCCCCCCGATGCGGACTCCGACCCCAATCCGGCTTTTACCTTCAAGGAAATCATCCAATATTACGAATTCGGCGATGCACCGGGATAGATGCGACATGTGCAGCTGGCGGCGCTGATTAATTCTCCCCTGGAAATGTTTCCCTCAATGCGCCTGTCACATCGGACGCCCGCCTTATGCGGTTGGATTGGTGAGCGACTGGACGTGACAGTGTGTGACGCACGGTTATCCTAAACCCTCACCCCACACACCTACTCAGGAATTACAATTAAGCACTCGGAATGGCGTCAGCACTTCGCACCACCCCTGCTGTCACTGAAATTCCCATTACCACAAGAGTAAACGTCCGTATAGTTCGTTAAAAACTTTGATCGCAGATAAAAAAAAATGGATCAATACTATGCTTCCAAAAAAAGTCTGTCTGTAAATCCATTTCCTCTTTGACAGCCACCCAATTACATCTGACGGTCACTTCGAGAGGAAGGGGGAAATTTTTTTTTGTCTACCTTGCTGGACTGCTTCTCCGAATTGCTGAATGTATTCATTAGGGGCATCAGGAAGTTTTAGTATATAGTTGTATCCATTTTAGTATCCTCACCCCAAGCTGATGCCAAGCTGTTACAGCGCAGCAATGTAGTCCTCGTCGACGAAAGCTTTAATGGACCGTGGTAGCAGCTCCATACAAGAAATGTAAAACACTGTGGCGTCACCTAGTGATAAAAGCTAAAAGCACATGGTGGACGATGCGAAGGGC
This sequence comes from Amblyomma mixtum, assembly GCF_055824585.1. NCBI lineage: Eukaryota > Metazoa > Arthropoda > Arachnida > Ixodida > Ixodidae > Amblyomma > Amblyomma mixtum. The sequence continues at coordinate 307,476,936 of NC_143013.1, read as the reverse complement.
GCGTTGTTTATCCTCAAAGGGCTCACTGATGAGAGCGTAAACTATAGTAGAGCATGACGAACATTCCAGAAAGTAATAAAAAAAAACACTCTGTACTTAAAACAAATACGCGATATTTTATCGAGATGTGTGCACGTGGTGGGCTGCACTGACAATGGTGAGGTTCACCGACAAGATGGCTTTTTATGCGATTTTCAATGTCAAATTAAAATTATAAATCCTCGTTTCTTTTCTACTGCAGTGCTCAGTTCTTACAATATAAAGCATGATGTTTTCATTTCCGTCATATTCTCATGACACATTTTGGTCAGAGGTCGGTGCCTTTAACGCATGAGGGGATGTGGTCTGTGAGGTGCGTGCGGCTCATGGGCAGAAAGAAAGTACAATGCAGTGAGTCGGACATGTTTAGGGAGGAGGATGTTGTAATTTATTTTGCGCACAGCGTGTGTTCACGGGTTCATGTGGGCATGATTAGGCCTGCCAAGGGATTCCTTCCTCCTCACCCACCCCTCCGTCTATTCACACGCGTCCGTGTGCAAAAGGATGTCCCCAAAATAATTCGCAGCCTTTCTAGGAATGTATAGGATGCCAGGTTTGCTACTGGACCCTGCGGAGGGGTTCTTTCTGCATCGCCAGCGACCCATATCTCTAGAGCGTGGACGGAGCCTAGGGTCTTCACCCGTTCAGAAGCTGGAACCTGCTACTGTGACCCAATACGGGGCACAGAGGCAATGTTCTGTATATTTTTTGACGAATGGCGTACAAGCATCCTGAGCGTTCGCGCGTGGGGCGGCGAGTGACACGAAAGCAAACAAGATATTTTCAGACATCATGTTTACAGATGATGATGAGAATGATTATATTTACAGATAGGCGCTGCTGATGGCTGAGTTGGTAGATTCCGAAACTTGGTTGCTTAGACTGTGGCATTCGTAGGATCTTCATTGTGTGGCGGCGATGTTTCATAACACGATTAAAAATGAAAATAAATGAATTTAAACCCAGCTATCGGCAACAGGCCAATAATGAAATGATAAAAGGCGAGCGACAACATGAACGGTACTCACTTTTTTTTTTTCGCGTGCTTGCCGACAGGAACTGGCAAATTATTGATAAAAAAGAAAAGCGAAAGAAATGAGGTTCAGCGTTTATCCTCCGTCATTGTAGCAAAGTAGACACCGGCCGAGCTTTCCCGCGACACAGTGCGTTTTCTTGCATGGACACTCGCCAATTTTTAAGGTTCGAGCGGAGACAAAACATGTAGTGACGTGTTCGTTAGGCCGTTGGGATCTCGCCAACATCCTTGACTCTATTTCTGTGTGTGCAGTGCTGGCCTTAGCATTAGATCACAGCACATATAAAATTGATTGCAAGAAATCCGAGTGGCGCTAAAACCATAGGCTAAAACGAACTAAATATGGCTGCCTGTTTTCTTGAACTCTCCTTGACCGTAACTGTCCGGCTATAGCAACACCCAGTACATCGTACTGATCGTGGACTGTTCATGTCAGTTTATATAAATTAAGGAACTAACAGCAAGTAAGCCTTTTATTAATTTATCTTCCTTTACGCTTTAGATTTCAAGGTTCGTGAGTATCTTGTCTATCGGTTTTTTCTAGACGTCAAACTTGGCGCTCCTCAAAAAAAAAAAAAAAGTAGAGAGAGAAAGAAAGAGCTTTTCCGCATGTCAATTCTGCGCGTAAATTTAGTATAAATTACTTTTGTTTCACTTACTATCAATTTTGTGATAAATATTTTTTAAGTGTATTGGAAATCATTATTTGTGCGTTTTGTGCGGCTGCAGTTTTGTTACTGTTTCGCTTTCCAACTCGGCCACACTGGGCGGCCACTGCTGCTTGCGCTTGCGGCGTTGTACCGCTGCACTTTCGTTTCGCATTTAGCATTCTTGTCGCTCCACCGTAGAGCTCGGTGAAGTGTCACTTCCTTGCGTCTATTGTGCTTCTGCAACGCTTCAAAGATGACTGAGAATATTTTCCTCTTCGTTCCGAATATCATCGGTACGTAAAAACCTCGGAAACTTGACGTTTGCGATTGAGTAGCGACCAGTTTGAGCTTATCGCACAAATGTGAGAGTTCTGAAGTGCCCCGTTCTCTGCAATCTATGACTTGAATTTCAAGCAACTAATATGTAATCAGAAGTTCGGGCAGACTAGAGGGTGCGGATGTATAGTTGTGATATGGGACACTTATTCCATTTGCTGTTGGTTAAGTAATTGATGCGAACGAGTGTCGGAAACATGAAAGGCGCCAGAAAAATGAAGAAGGAAGGCATTTCCTCTCTATTGTAGTCGTGTTCGTATCTTGACAGTGTTCAAAATATAATGCCTGTTTCTTTCATTGCGGTAACTTATATAGCTTCAATATTTATTGCGCTCGCCAGCTGTAATCTCATTATGCCATCAGGCTGCGCGCCTCGTGCCTCTCGCGTTGACCAGCGTTATTATGTACTATATTTAGGTTTGTCTCCACTCACTGTTTAGAGGTTTTCTACATATCTGTCACTGGCATGTATGTCGTCCCGGATTTTGCAGTTACTATTGCTGTTACTCTTGTGCCCATTAAGCCATGCTGTTTCTGCTGCTGTTCATTCAAGCAGCCTGATGTCTTCAGCGTTAGAAAAAAAAAAAGGCTGATAAGTAAAGACCTGTGCTGTACTTTGTCAAAGGAATTGCTGCAACCTTTGCAGCTGATATGTACAGTGAAGAGAAAAGAGTTCTAGTTGCATGTGGATGTCATGAATGAGCAGTTCCTGTTCAACTGAATTCATTTTTTACCTCGCAGGATATGGCCGCATCATATTGGCGATCCTGTCATTTTACTTCATGCCCACACACTGTCTTGCTGCGTCTATCTGCTATGGAGTCAGTGCATTTCTGGATTGCATTGATGGGCACGCTGCAAGGATGTTCAACCAAAGTAAGAAAGCACATGTAGATGTCTCATCACCTACAAAGTACTTATATTGGAACTGCTACACTACCTTTGCAGGTCATCAGCATCATCTTCTTGTTCTTGTTCATTTGTGCTTCATACTGAAGTGACACAACTAGCATTTTCTGCGGCCAAAATCCACTACGGCGAATGTAATAAGTAATGGATTTGTTGGCCCTTGTTTAAAAGTTTACATGTGGCAGACTGTTGGTTAAGATAAACTGGCTGCCCTAGCAAGTCATTTGCGTGCAGCTTAACCCTTTATAAAGCACAATCTGTATGTCTTACACGCACACAAATAATAAAATTGTTCTCAGAATGACTCTGGGAATTGAATGACATAACTTTAAAGCTTTTTAGACCATTGATTTTGTATAGAAAAGGGGTGCACAGTTGTACCAATTACTTTATAAAAATACCTCATTTGTGATACACATCTGTACTTTAGTCTTTTGGACTTATAACTTGCAGTACAAATAAAAATTTCTTTAAGAAGTATTATTAGGTAGTTGACACTTGTAAAAACACACATAACACCAAGGAGGCCTGTTGGCAAAAGGTAAAAACATGCTGAATGGTTTATTTGCTCATCTTCTAGTATAAAGCACTCAAAAATATGGTACCTTTATGCTCTCTTTTCCATTTTCCGACACTTGAAGCATATCCCAGTGTTGTATAAAGAGATAAACTACTGAAGGATTCACGAGAGCATGGCTTGCCATAATAGATGTATGTATCAACCAGCTACCATTGACTAGTGATCTGCTACACCTCTATCTTGTCAAAAATTGTAATAGCAGAATAGCTTATTTGCTTGTCGACGACTAATGGGCAATGAGCCTAACAAAAAATGCGTGAAATAAAAAATCTGATAAGCTATTTGATGTCCTAATGCTGAGAGTAGCATTTGCAGGGAAATCACAGTGACAGGGGTCTCCGTTTGAAGTGTGCATACAGTATTGTCCTTTGAGAATGCTGCGACAGTCCACTGTCAGGTGCTTTTGTTCACCAACGAGTGCTTTAAATGCCTCAGTGCCTGCATTTAGTTGTGGCTGGTAAGCAACATGCTGCTGGCTAGTAAGCTTTGTGCTAGGCTGCTAGCCTAGTGTGAACGCTCTGCCTGCATCACTGCCCGCTTCGTCATCTTCCTAGTCAGCAACAACGTGAAGCTTTCACGACCTTGATAAGGAGCAATCCCACCATGCTAGCCAAAAATTTTGTTCCTCTTCCCACCAACCGCTCCCTGCTCTGCACTATAGCCCCATTACAAATGTTCTGGCACATTCTCGTGCAATAGCCGCCGCGGTGGCTCAGTGGCTATGGTGCTCGGCTGCTGGCCCGAAAGACGCGGGTTCGATCCCGGCCGCGGCGGTGGAATTTGTTTGGAGGAGAAATTCGAGGCCCGTGTACTGTGCGATGTCAATGCACGTTAAAGAACCCCAGGTGGTCGAAATTTCCGGAGCCCTCCACTACGGCGTCTCTCATAGCCTTAGTCGCTTTGGGACGTTAAACCCCATAAACCAAACCATTCTCGTGCAATGTCATAAGAACATGCAAAGCACAAGACTTATACATTTATATTTATAAATAGGCTGCCTTTGCTGGGCTTTTTTTGTCTCTCTTAACAGTGCAGCGATATGTACTGGTTGTGAGTTGTTGATCAGGAAACAAACAAATGTTATGACTAGATGTTCATTATGTGTTGCGTAAAAGTGAGCTGGTTTGCCTGTGTAGTTCTGGTAATTGAAGATTGCAATAATCGCTGATGTAAAAAAATTTGTGCTCTATTTGTTCTGAATTGTACATGTTGTGCCCTCTGAGACTAATTCAAACCCATATCAAACCAATAAGTGACCTATACAGCAAATAAAGAAAAATTTATTAGGGCAATATAACCTTGTATTAGAATTTTCGCTAGGTTACTTAGTAAACAGCGCGTTACTCTCTGCACTTTGTGATGCTAGAAATATCGCCATTCATCATTTCTAGTTTACAAACTCCATGCTTCCTTTCTTTCTTAAGCACAAGGGCTAAAAAAGTTTGTTTCGTAATGTGTAGGCTAAGGTTGTCACAATGACAAACATACACGACCAGATTTAATGCACCGCTAAACTTTCAAGTTGGAAATGCTGTTGAAAATGTTGACGTTTTCCTTTTTTGGGGGTGGGGAGGAGGAGTGCAGACTTTTGTGTTCAGGCTGTTCTGCACTGTATATGAATGTTTCGTATGCAAGGACAGCTGTTGCACATTCTCTGCACACAGGCACCAAGTTTGGTGCCATGCTCGACCAGCTCACGGACCGGTGTGGCACCATGTGCCTGCTGGTGGTGTTGGCACAGTTCTACCCTGGCTACACCTTCTGGTTCCAGCTGAGCATGGCCATTGACATCGCCAGCCACTGGCTGCACCTGCACACGTGAGTGTTCCCCATCTGAAGACATAAGTCTCTCTCTTGAAAGCCCAAGCTGCATGATGACTTACACTGTTTACATAATACACCATGCTGGTGTGGGTGTGCCTCTTTCCTTTCTTCAGCGTGCTGTGTATTTTATCCATGAAAAATACTCTTTCTGTCATATGCTTGGGCAAAGTAAGTGTGTTCTGTGGTGACTCACCTTATTCAGCTTCTTTGTCTCTTATGCTGAAATGTTGTGCAGGAAACATCTTAAAGGGACACTGAGGAGAGCACTATTAATATTTTTTTTATAGTAAAATCCGATAGTTCGGCATGTCATGGCTTTGTTGCCACTTGGCCGGCAGCGAAAGATGCATTTATTTCTAAGAAATTTGGATTCGAAGTTGAAAAAGTTTTTCCCGCCGCTCTGATTCAAACTTGGGATTCGTCTATGACGACAGAGGACTAAGAGACGTGAAACATGACGTGCACATGACGTAACGCAGACTCCGTGATTTCTGGCTGCCAGCAGTGCGGCCTAGCAGCAGCCGAAAAGAAAGCTACCGCCGGCCGCACGTTGAAGGCATCTATCGGCTATTGCGGCCGTCGCTACAGTCGCTTCGATTGCGTTTGCACTGGCGTTTTGCCAGCGTTACGATGGATCTCGTTCTCGAAGTCGTCAACGAAGTTCTCACAAATAGACACCTTTAGCATACCGTGTACCTTGTTACCGCTAGCGGAATACCGGGAGCCCGCCTACCGCCGGAAAATGGGCGCTGATTTGTCCCGATGCTTCAGGAGCGCGCGTAGCAGCCGGGCACGTGGCGCCATCTGGCGACGTCAAGGAGATTTGCGCATGCATTGGCTGCGCCTCAGTGATGCATGGTTTCTCGGTTCCTGGTGTTGCTAGAACCATTCGTTCTAGCAACACTGTTTTGTTCTATGATCTCATCACGCTTGTACTTGCGAGTTTGGCCTGTGGCGGCGATACCTGTATTTTGGTTCTTGCTCTTTTCTACGTTACAAGAGCTTTGTTGTCAGTATGAGTGGCGTTTTTGTAATCAGGAGCTGGTATTCTGTCGATACAAGCCAACTTCAATTTCTCCTCAGTGTCCCTTTAAGAGCCGTGTTTTTCTGATTCCACATTAGGTGGAGATATTGACTTTGTCTGCACAGAGAGAATGCAGTCGAACCCAACTGCATTAAACTATTGCTTGTAATGAATGACAAGACATAAAATGAGAAGTAATTATTGCTTTTTGAACTGTACAAGACATAATGAGAAGTATTGCATAAACACTTTGTCCCTGTGCATAAAATTTCTTGTGGTAGCTATTTCTTTTCTTGTTTTATATTTGATATAACTTGGCTTGACTGTAATAGCATCATGTTAAATATAATTTGACATGGTCTGTGCTCATTACTTTTTTACAAAGAAAGAATGCCCTATCGCTTATGTAGAAATGTAACACGAGCGACTTGGTTACTGTGTGTGATTATCCAGAAGCAAATTGGTTTTCACGCTTGCTATGTCATACAGTGCTAAGATCGCTGTGTGGTTTTCGTTACCTTTGCACAAAAGCATATCCTTGCTGAAAACATACTGAAGCTCTGCAGGCAATTCTTGTTGTTGCAGATTGTCGCTTTTTTTTATGAGACTTGCAAAATCTGTCTGTACACCTATACAGTGTTTTGATGAAAATTTTGGTTGGCTAAGCCAGTATGCCTCCATACATCATTGATATGCATGTTATTAATGAAGTTCTATTTGGCTTAATTCTTTCCGTTACCTGAAATGCTGAGTCACCAGTGCCAGTAGTTGAAGAGTGCTGAGCTTATTGCACTAATAAAAAGACTAATGTTCTCTTACCATGTTTGCTTCAGAGGAGGGTCATTGTCACTTTTGTATTTGCCTCATGGGTGGCAGTATTTTCTTTAACCAACATTACCAAGATCTTTGGTAAATATAGCCCCATATTAAAGGGCCCATTATTGCTTATGAAGCTTGTATATTTTGAAAAAATTTTTTAGATCCCTCCTGTCTGGAAAGGACAATCACAAGAACTTGGACTCTGCTGACAATCCCATCATGAAGCTGTACTACACCAACAAGGTACATTGCTTGTGACTCTTCTATTATGGACTGTTTGCAACAGGAACTTCATTTTTAAAAGTTGCCATTTCTCCTACACACTGCCTGTGGATGGCCAAACATCAGCCTTCATTTATTTGAGGGGCTCAAAATGCTTTTTAGCTCGCCCTTGTGCTCGTGTCCTTGTATTAAGTGCTGTCTTGTGTGCGATTCAGAGGACGGTGGATGGGCAGTCAGCTGAGCATGAGAGATGTGATACAGGCCAAGCATGAGAATTATTAATTACCCTCTAGCATTTGAAGTACACATTTTAATTGCAAGAAGCTTAAGAACAAAGGTAAATTTTTTTTTTTTTTAGTGGTGCTTGCTCACTGTTCTCTCACTGGCTGTCTGCTGAGGAGCATGACCTATCTCATGGGGGACTGTACCATATGATGGTAAATGATTAAGCTAAACAGAGTGGTCAGGTATTTTTTATATTAAATGGTAACATATTGGTTTTACAAGAGAGCAGTGCATATTATTTTGGCTCCTGTCAAAGCCACTTAATGACCATGCTGTTCATAACTTTGTTAGCAGTCCTTTCCCTCAGGCAGATCAACTCATTTTTTGAGTACAGTGCAGAGGTTGTTTAGTGCATTTCTTTGTTGTTTGCAGTAGTGTATTTTTTTCTTCGCTTGTAACTAATCCGCTTTCTTTTTGCATGAATGCCCTCAGGAAAGATTATATATTTTTTCTTTATTTAGAAATACCCTGCTTTGCCCAGGGCACATTAAGAGATAGATTTACAGCATAGCAAAGAACAAATCATTAATACCGCACACTTGGTTACCAGTCACTTGGTTCTACTCTGTCACAGTTCGCACAAGAAATGAATTGGCACGAAGATAATTAGTCCTAGTCTAGCAGTCTCGAATTTTGTGGTTGTGATCAGTTCGTTTAGATATGTGATGCAGTTGCTCTATGTAAATATCTTTAATTCCAGTCTTGTGTAATACTCAGAATAACAATTTCAGATGTAGTTTTTTGACAAATACCAACTCACTTCCAACTCACTTTGTACAGCTTTCTTCTCAACAGTGCCACCTTAGGATGAACCTTTGCACTCTATTCTGTATTCACTCAATTTGATCAATCGGGGTTTTCTGGAGTGGTTCCCAAACACAACATGCATGCTCTATAAACAGTCAAACCAAGGAAACAGAAGCATTTACTTTTTTTTTTTTTTTAAGGTAGTGTGGTGCAGATTGCAGGTTATTCTGAATGATATTTTGCACTCTGGCTGCTTTTAGAACTACAGCATTTACATGGGCATTCAATGAACGGTCAGCTGAAAACGTCACACTCAAATATTTATATATTTGATCAACAGTGTTAGTGTCCAAGAAATACCTAACAAGCATCTGTTTTTTCTTTCTTTTTGTGAAGGACAGAGGGACACACTTTTTGAAATTTAGTTCCATTTGCCGTTTTGCATACCATGCAACAATTTTTTTGTACACAATACACTCATCGGGGAACAATTGTAAACAAAAAGTAATTCCTCCAGAAGTGTCACTGATGTTAGCTAAAGATATTTTTTTTTCATTCCAGCCTATCCTGTTCTCAATGTGTGTGGGAAATGAAGCATTCTATGGGGGCCTCTACCTGCTGCACTTCACTGAAGGTCCCGTAGGTGAGCACAACTTTGGTCCGACTTGTCTGTCAGCATCCGTCTGACCTCAATGCCGCACACATGAAGGATAGCTGTTTCAGCTAAATGAACCATGGTGAGCTGGCAGCTCAATTTTGGAAATTTGTATGTAGTAGTCTTATCAAAAGCATTGCAGGAACAAGTTGGATGATGCAAAAACTAAGCCAAATTTGTTTAATTTTATTTCAGTTCTGTATCCCTCAGCCTTATGTTCAGTGCTGTAAATAAGTACGAGAATGTGTAAAAGTGGAACGCAGCAAACTAATAATTACTGGGCAGTTCAGTTTTCAAGGTTTAGGGCACTTTGCAATTGTAATCTTACTTATGCACTTTACTTTTCATTGTGTATGCTGCTCTAAGTCTGCTAGATGTGACGGTTGACACAAAAGCTGCACAGTATTTGTAAAGAATGCACAGCAGTGGAAACTCTGTAGTAATGTTGCAGATGGCTGAGCACCCCTCAAATGTTGGCGACATCTGATGTGGCCAAGGGGACACTTGTGCCCATGCACTGGTGCTTGTGGTGCTGTTCCTTACCACACAGCATTAAGCTTTTAGCAGTGAGCGGAGACAGTTTGAGGCCTGTCCAATTACTCCATTTTGCTATCACTCCCATAGGGAAGCATAGCATGGGAGACTTGCATATTACATCACCAGATGTGTCCGCAACGTGCAACTCCATTGCTACCTCTTGTTCGTGTGTTGCTCTCTGGTCATCTGCTCGAGCTCACCCCAGTGGGGAAGCTTCTACGCCTATGTGCTGATGTCCTGTGGCAGGACCTTGACCTTCATGGTTTTGTGTCCTTTCCAGTGCTTGGAATGGGTCTCTTCAGACTGATGACCCTCGTCAGCGCCCCCATAGCCATCGCCAAGACACTGGTCAGTCTGCTGCAAATGCAAATTGCTGCTGTGAACCTCGGTGCCATTGACGTCAGTGAGCGAAGTAGGCACAACGAGTGAGCCGCCATTTTCCAACCGACGCGTTGATGCCACCACAGCTTGGAAACGGTCATGTCTGGAAGCCATGCTGCCAAGAAGAAACGCCCACGTTAACCACAGTTTGCTCGGCCTTGCCATATTTTGGTACCGACTCGACGAACTTGTTGCTAAATTCTCGTCACCATTTATTGTTGTTCAGTATTGACTTTCGCAAGCACCTCGAAAGCTCTAGTAGTGGCACGAAGGCCCTGATGTTTGTGCCCTGTTCTGATTTGTTTTCTAATTTTAAGCTTTGTCACGAACCTTACTGCCACCAAAGAGAGCGATGAGAAGCTTGTTGCATGAATACTGCGTACAAAGCAGTGTCAAAAATACTGCGAACAACAACATCACGCTATAGATGCGGAACGGCTGTGTTATAATTGTGACGCCAAACTATGGTACTTTCATTGTTACTTCATTTGAATGGTGAAACTCACTTGCAACCACTCATGTGCTGCTGCATCAGCTGTTTTGTATTCCTGATCCTGTTAGTGCATTTTATGTGGCATTATTTTTATGAATTGTACAGCATTGCCAAGCAAATGGTCAGAAAGGCTTGTTTTGCACTCGTCTTCGTTGCGTGTCGAGCACTGCAGCATGCTCGTGTTAGACTGGAAAGCCATTGTGAAGTTTTCAAACACACTTTGCCTCTTTCCTGCCCAAATTTATATTATATTCGATAGAATTTATCCAGCCCATGGGGCAATAGTTTAGTGTGCACAGTCTCGAAGGGACATGGCCATCTTTTTGTATTATTGTGTTTTTGTGTCATAGATATGTAATTGTTCATAGCATGCCAAGTGCTGGAATTGTTCAGTGGCTCCCTACTGCTACAGCTTAGCATTTCCAAAGTAGGAAGTAAAAATGAAGCGACTAAAACGAGCTGTCTTACTGCAGGTTTGATGGCACAATGAGTCTCATTATTTAGATGGATGGTTGAATAAAAATTTAAGCACCTCACTAGCTAAGCTGCAAATAAGCTGGAACCACAGCTTCTTCTGTACATGGACATGGGTGCCCATCTATGCCTTGGTCACCTTATTTTTATGTTGTGCAACTTTCATGCATTCCTTCTAATTGTGCAGAGCCAAAGGCATGCCTATTAACAGTGCTTGACCTGCACAGAGTATTATGAGGACACTATCAAGCAGGTATGCTTATTAAGCGGGTTTAATTTTCTGTATTTCATGGAGCCCAGTTTTTCAGCTTCTGCTTAAAGCATATTTGCTTGTTTTTGGCTTTACATTGTTTTGTAGCTTTATTCCAGCTGGGCAGCTTACTTATTTTGGGCATTTTTTTAAAGAGACGTTGCAGTGAAGTTTAGTGTGTCAGTGTTTGTGACCCTGTGTGCATTCTAGTCTGTCTGTACCCTCTTGCCTTTAATATTTACTTCTTTGCTTTTCCTAGAGCGAGGGAAGCAAGGAACATCCAGAAATTGTGAAAAGCCAGCATGTAGTTCTAAGTGTTGTCAAGCGTTCACATACCTTCATTCTGCATTCCAAATTTTTGGTGGCTGCAGTCAATGAGGAGCTTGTAGCTTTTGTGATTCACGGCTTGTGGGTCCACAACGTGTGTCCGTGATCCCATAAAAACAGAGCAGATGAAGGTTCTCCCTTTGTTTGAAAGTGTGCATTTACTGCGGTCTCAGAGGAATAACTAGAGCGCAGTGCCTCTCTATATAGTTGGCTCGAAAGAGATGCATATTTCCATCTGTTCTTGAAAGCTGTTCTGCACGGATTGCATACAGTAGTGAAGCGCATATATTCTGTTTGTGCACAATCACCTTTAAAGCCGCACATATTTTTCAGTTCCTTCACTGTAACGGTGTAGCATGACTAGGCTGTGTACAACAAGGTGTCAGAGGTTTCCTACTACTACTGCTAAAACCAGTGGGCTTACTGGGTAGTGTGTTATGTGTGCCCATGTCCTGTGTGGCTTTTGTTGGTTTCAAGAAACCTTCTGGCCATCTTTCCAGTTTTATAAAATATCACCGCTGGTTTAGCAAAAGTACTTAGCCGAAGTTGGTTGCTAGTCTTCCTCAAACTTGGCAAGTAGCACTTTGCAAATGTCGGATTAGTTAAGTGTTAATTTAAAGCAAATATTTAGTGTGAAATTATTTTTGTTTTGGTCCTGTGTAAGCTTTCTTTCCATCAATGTCACATAATTTTTTCTTGGTCCTTATTGACTGGGAATGCTACTTGCTTTGTTTTATGGGCTAGAACAGCACTGGTATTATATTTATTGCCTTTAACCTACACCCACATCTAGCACAAGCTATACAAACCGTGTCAGCATTCATAATTGTTAAGTGCAGTGATGTGGCGAGACTATCCACTGGTGTCTGTCTTGATTGTTACACTCTTGTGCAGCTTTCATTTTATGGTTACTAATGTACGCACTCTTGAATGAACTAACTTGGTTCATAGTGTGATCATGCTATTGCTCTGTGGACCTGTGGTGCTAAATTACCTGCGCTCAAGCTAACCTTGATAGTGCAAGCTCTGAAACATCAGCAACTTTCATACTACTGGTTTCTCCGAAAGTTAATTCTTTGTACATTGTGTTTGAGGAAATAGCAGGCACAAAGGCTTTGTATGCCGTTGGTACATCATGACTGCTTAATATACAGAGCGTAGGTTGCAGCATTGTGTTAGACTTTTTGTACTGGAAGATTACTGGCACAAAGGGCTTACATACAAACTAAATGTTTATGATGTGGTGCAAGGTGCCAAAAATGGTATGCTGGTACATAGGAGCAAAGCGGGGATGGAATTACAGCTGTGAAATAGTTGCACCTTGAAGGCTTCACAACCTGCACTTGCCAATAGTACTTCAGTGTGTCAATGACTTCTTTTTCTGTAGCACACAGAGGAGCCTAGGAACACTCCTCAGATTGTTACTGTGATGGTTGTCTGTCATTGTTGCCCTGCATAAGTTGTTCATTGTGAAATAAAGTTTGAACTGCAGAGCCTCATCGCACACACTTCAGTTTGCGGCCACCCAAGTGACTCAAGAAGAGCTTTTTCACCTGGGATAATTCTCCCACTGAATTCATTGTCAAGAAACACAGAACACAGGTTATATTCAGCTCATTCTCTCACTTGCAGAAGGAATAAAACGAGCTCTGAAGGCAACTGGAACAACAGCATGATGCCTTAACAGTATGTTCAAAAAGATGCTTGAAGGCAGAAACGTGTGGTGCTATTCAGGCACCGTGCCTGCACTGAACCGTGTCAATGGGGCTATCTTTATCTGTAGCTATACTGACTGTACTTATCTGCTATACTTGCAGCTTGCAAGTGCAGCCATTTTGTGGGAATAAAACCCTCATAAATGAAGGTACGTAGTATCCTAAAGCATGCTTTCGATACTAAATTTCTAAGTGTAGTGGGAAGTCTGTATCCTTCCCTTCTTTGCAGTAGGCTTGCCAGAAACGGGTTGTGCTTGCAAGAAAACTGCACTTTGAGATGTAGAAGTCTCGCTGTTTTGAAAGACGCGGCCAGAGGACTTCTGGACTGAGAAGCTCTCCAAGGTAAAGACTTCCACTGCAAAGAAATTTTTCTTCCTCCTCATCCCATCTTGCGTTTCAAACTTGCATGGCCATAGCACCTGGTACGAAACCGACTAAAGGTTAAGTGCAGTGAGAAGCACTAGTGCTCTAATGGCCATTCCCTTTTTTGTTTTACAGCAGCAGCTGTATCTGCTTCGTTTCCGGAGAAGTCGCACGGTCACATGGCTACCAGTTTCGCACTCACCATAAACAGTGCGCAATTTTTTTTCACTTTCTTTCACTCACCACAAACAGCGCATAATTTTTCTTTCACTGTTCCACTGTGAAACTGCAAAAGCAAGACTTGCTTTTCTCTCCATGTCAAATGCAAGATTATGTCAGCATTGTTCTCGAATGTCAGCGTACACCCATCAGCATCTCAATATCAACTTTCATGTAGCAGTGGCCATGGCAAAGCACCTCTGTTTACATATGAAGAGGTTCGATTTTCAGTGTTGCTCAGAGGAGAAAGTGGGAAATGACAAATGGAGTGATGAGTACAGCCATGGTTAGAGAGTTAGGTTACCATTATCTCTGATTACGTAAGCACAAAGCTTGTCCAATAAAGGTAGCAACAAAGTTTTCAGCCTGTTTTCTACCTTATTGCTGTGCTCAGTTGATTCAAATACCCACTTAATTCAAATATTTTTTGTGGTCCCAATGACTTCAAATTAACGAGGTTTTACTGTTAACAGTTGGCCAAGGCTATAAACACAAGCTATGTTGGGGTAGCTCCATCAAAATGCCACATGTTAGTAGTCCTTCAAGGTATTATTATTGCAAATAGCTTTTGTCTTAATTATTGCTGAAGCTGCTGGGAATAGACTGATGCTGTGTGAAAAGTTAATTTTGAGCATGCATTTATGTGCTTTGTTTTTATGGCTTCGAAAATGTCGCTGCGTAGTCAAGATGACCAAGTACAGTAAAGGCTCGTTAATTCGGCCCCTGCTAATTCAGAAATCCAAGTAATTCGAACTGCCAGCTCGGTCCCGGCGAATGCCCATTCTAGCCTATGGTGTCAGACGCTCACCAATTCGGACACTACGGGTCTCATGTTGGTTAATTTGAACGGCTCCCAAGGGGAGGTCGCGTCCAGGTATGACTAGCGTAGCAAGAGATCTTTGAATCCGCCCTACTCAAAACCTGAGTTCCACGCTGCAGAGTCACTCGCACTCCTTTGACTAGCGCACGATGCCAAGCATGGCAGCAGACAGCCCAGTCTCCAAGAACAGTTCAGCCATATATTTTCGGTTTCCCGAGCTTCATGCCAGCCCGCGTGAAGCATTGTTTCGGATGATGATTGATGCGTCACTGATGTTTTATTTTAACGGGACAGCTTTAGAGCTGATGCTCGGAGGAAAAGCCATACGTGTTGTCAGATTAATTCAGGATTGGTCGGCAAAGGTCGTGACATCACACCACAGCCGACCAATGAATGCGAAGTATGACGTCCGACACGAGAGTCGAGGAGTTGGCAGGGTTACCAGCTGTGGGGCCAGTGGAGCGGCGAAGAAGTGCTTCTCAAAAAGAAACAGGCTCCAAGACACATGCATGCATACCATAATCGTTCTTGCGGAGTTGCTTAAGAGGGTTAAGTGACTTCTAACTCTATTATGCTCAGCTTCCCAAGTGTTCGTTATGAGTTTGCAAATTTTTTTTTTCTCGCTGACTTAGCACTGCTGAGCCATTTTCTTTGCTTCTGTTCGGGGGGGGGGGGTTCCTTCTTCCCGTGTGCCAAAACTGCGTGCTCATCACGTGCCGTTCTCTGTGCGGTGAAGCCTCCTCACACGCAAAAGTGCCACTTACGAGGGGTGTGATGAGGTAACAGTGGAGCTCCACTGTGAAGGTTGTGGGAAGCCCTTATGATTTTGGAGCAGTTCTGCTTCGATGGTCTTAACAGTATGCACGCAACAAAGTTTTGATGGAAACGTGAAAAATAGTCATTCCCGTGCTGTCCTCACCTCAAAAGCAGACAATTGTGCAGTCTTTCACCCAATAAACTTGCCATGATACAAGCAGTTCTTTATAGTCTTTTGGGAAATTTTGGATAATTCGAACATTTTTTCCGGTTCCTTGAAGTTCGAATTAACGAGTTGTACTGTAAATGAATGAATATGAGGCTTGGATGGTGAGGCCCAGCCGTGCTAGCACATTTTTAAACAAAAGTTCCAACTCCAGCATTTTGCGACCTTGGTGCACATGCATTTTTCCACACAACACCAAAGACAGTTTCATGACTTCACTTCCTTGCTAAGCTTTATTACATATTTATATATTACATGCAATTGCAAAGATACCTAGCCAAAAAAAAAAAAGGCACAGTGATGGAATTGGGAGAAAGCACAAAACACTTGCACATAATGAAAACAGCGCCTGCCCTCATCTCGGTGTTACGTGGTCAAATTGCTAGCCATTAACAATCACCTTATTAAATGCGTTCACCCAACCATGACACTTCATGGATCTTGCTGCAGTTAGACGCAATCATTTGAACCTCTACGTCATCAACCTGCCACCACACACAGGTATGCCACACAGGTACACAGCAGAAAAGTGCCACAAACGCAAACGCTAAACAAGAAACTTAAGCCAACACATCATCAATAAAAGCTGGTTGCAGTCTGCCACTTAACATTAGGAAACAGAGGTGCTAGGTAGACGATGGTACTGAGAACCAGTTATTTCATCAGACACTGTAAAGTTGAGTATTTACAAAAGGTTTCTTTGAATATTAACGTGAGAGACGTGAGGTTAGTAGCCAAAGGCTAATGAATGCAGCACCATATAAGACTACTTCAGGATCACAATGGAGAAAAGCAAGTCGGGACATCGTTTTTTTTTTTTTCTTGCTTGTCATGTTTTACAATCGGCACAAAATTTCAGGAATCATTCAGTCCCTCCTCCTCTGCACTTCTACAGATATGCTGCAACTCAAGCCCCAACAAAGCTGTTATGACCACTATCGACAGATTTGGCTCACATGTTAAGGAGAGCACAATTGTAATGTTTTTCGCAGCCACCAAAGTTCAAGCTCTTAATCCAGTAGTCCTATAGTACTACATGCCACTCTATCTTCCCCAGCATGAACAAAGCATATGCGCACAGATCCACACATACATAAAGCTCTTTCACACAACAGCCATTCAGTGAAATAACCCCGCTCTTCTTTTGCACACCGTAACTCAAATGGTATGTATGCACCTTTTGGTAAATTACAAGACAGTTGTCTGCCATTCCTTGCCAGCTAAGTGTTCCCGAAACACAGCGAACTTTTCCACTATGGCAAATTCTTAACATCCACAACAATAGGCTATATACATGAGTAGAAAGGAGTTACAAAGTCAACTTTACACAGCCACTTCTGCATCAGCCAAAACCATGCCACACTGAGATGCATGATATCCTCAACGTGTCAACTTCGCCTCATAAACCAGCAGCAGGAAGTTCCACTACACTCACAAATGACGTCATATGCAAAGGAGAATGGAAAAGCTTTCAGCTCAGTAAGCTTCGGGAAAGACAAGTTTAACTACTGTAACATACATGTATTTCCAGACAAGGTGGCTGCAATCACAGGAGCAATAAATTGGCAAAATCAAAAGAGCTATCAGATGCAGTACGTTTAGCTAAGTATGCTATGAACTTCTGTTAAGGACCACAGTTCACAATGTGTAGTGGCCAATTATGTGGCACATCCAAGGAGGGTGCCTATCTTGCTATCAAGCTTTCACAATAAGCTGCTTAGTCACACTGTCATTTTACCGCTACATCCACGCTGCACCATTTGTCTGTGACACTATATGTGTGTAAATATATGCCTTCAAACCTGAAATGTCTAGATTTATTTCACACCCATACAAGCAGGGTTTGCGATGTACACATAAATTAACGCTACTGCAATCTTGATTAATGCATCGATACTCAGGAGCAATAGAACACAGAGACAGTGACAAAGTTTACACCATGTCAGTGGCAGTTCACTACACAGCATGCCATGTTGTGTTATCAGTGTCAGTGGCAATGGCAGTTCATACTGCCACTGACATTGAAACACCACATAACATGCAGCTCAGTTTCATTCACATGCACACTCGTGCATTAGCTTGCTCTAAAGCTACATGAAGGTACCTTCTAGTGGCAACATGATTTCGAGAACAAATGCCACTTTTTTTTGTGCGCACAGTAAACCAATAAAGCCTGCACAAAACAAACACTTCAAAATGCTAGTTTTTGCTTTCTTGTGGCTAGCCTGACAAAATATGGTAAGCCATCCATGCGCTGCACATGAAAATGTGTTGCAAGTGTTGCACGTGCAGAGTTCATGCGCATCCGCGCACAGGACTGCCACATCGCTGCGTTGATGAAATTCTCCTGACAGTTCAAAGAGAAATTTCAATTATCTATCAATGCACATACTACATGTCTCCTAAACCCGGGACTTCTATGTACAAGATAAACAAAAGTTTGAACAACTGACACAAGGTCTTCAATATGCTCCGCTCAACTGTTTACGCAACACGCTATGGAGCAGTGCTGCCTCCTTTCAAGTGGCTTAAGGCAGTGCACACCGTCATCACAAGTGCAGTCCCCAGATGCACACGACTGCAAATATGGCGTAGTTTTATACTTTTCCAGAGCTCAGAGTCGTGCAAAGCATTTTTCCTCACTGTTGGCATTCACACTGTGCTAGTCGTGATAGAAGTACCACAGTACAAGAAGAAAGCTGATGGGACAAAAAAGAACCAGCCTTTTCCAATGATCTCGACACAGTGCTGTGAGACAGAAGTCACAACATGACCGCACATGAGTGCATTCCAAGCACTGCAAAGAAAAAGAAGCTGCAAAAGATTTTTTACACACTTTGCCCAGTCACTTCTGCAGTTCATGGCCAACAGCCACATGACATGACAGCGAGGTGCAAACCTTGGCCATGCAGTCTGCCGCTAGGCTAAAAACTTAATTTCCCATTTCTTCAGCTCTTCATTGAAGGCCTTAAGGGGGGACACTGGTCTTGAAAAGAAAATTTTATTAGTTTAGTCACAGTTATGAAATTTTCAGGGAACATGTATTTTTGTGCGCTGATTCTAGATATGTCATTTAATTTCGTGTAAAACAATTCCTTGAGCACTTATGCACTTTTTATGCAAGTATTTTGTGGAGAGTTTTGAAGAAAATTTGCTGCAGGAAACTCGCTGAAATGTATGCCCTTGGGTTCTCTTGACACCAAGGAATACAATAAGGGTAAAATTATCATTCTGGCTCTCATAGAACTTGAGTAATAGGGTACGGAAGCTGCAACTTCAGACACAGGAATACACATTTTCCTTCTCATTTCTGAAGCGACAACTTCAAAACTCTATAACTTAAGTTCTATGATAGGCAGGAAGACAATTTCACCCTTATTGTATTCCTTGGTGTCACGAGAATCCAATGGCATACATTTCAGCGCGTTTCCCGCAGCAAATTTTCTTCAAAACTCTCCGCAAAATGCTAGCATAAAAAGTACATAAGTGCTCAAGGAATTGTTTTACATGAAATTAAATGACATATTTAGAATCAGCACACAAAAATACATATGCCCTGAAGATTTCGTAACTGTGACTTCATTAATAAAAAATTTTTTTTCAAGACCAGTGTCCCCCCTTAACACAACACAACACCTTGTCATGTCTGCACCACTTCTCGTCATGATGCCAGACAATGTGACGCAGCTGCAGGTCACGTTGCGAAGGAATGCACGCAAACATTAACCCGATGCTTTCAGACCGCTTTCACAAGATTTAGCAAGACAGCTTGTCAGGGATAAGGGACTGCAACTGCAAAGAGAGGTTGGCACCCTTCCTGGCTTCTACAATGCTACAATAATGGTTTTTTTTTTTTAAGCCTCCGGTATTCCTCCTGATACCCATACTTTGTTAGAAAATTTCAGGAGTGCCTCTACAGCGGGTTCGGAAAGATGGGCTAGCATTTCGTAATGAATTTCATCTGGGCTTGGTGCCGTCTGTTTACAAGAAAAAAGTACTCTGTTAATTTCTTGTAGCGTAATTGTACTGGTTCATGAGCACTGCCAGTTGTCGGCAGTCTTTGTCTCTCAGCTGCATTTTTATACTTTGAAATTCGATTCTGTATAGTGAGAAGAACTAGATACAGTGGAAAACTGTTCACTCTAAAGTTTGCTTTCCCTTTCTCGGCACTGTGACTGAAGGTTCTCCCATGTGGGGTATCTGCAAGATACACCCCAAGCTTTAGTTTGTAATTTTTTTGGAATCTTGTCGGCAGCATACATTATGATTCTGTCATACCACTCCTGAAGACTGAAGGACAGCTAAATGTGTAGTAGCGAGGATACAATTTCTGAACTTTTCATGGTTTTCGTGGTTTTTTCAGGGTCACTTCCTGTGTGATAAGCTGATTAGCTTAGGTAGGTGATCGCTTGCATAGGGGTTGCCTAAAACATCCCATTTAAAGTTGGCAAAATCAAACGGTGAACTAAACGATAAATCCATGCAACTGATTTTCCCTGAGCTCGGAGAGCAGTAAGTACGTTTACCAGTGTTCAGTAAACAAAGATTGTTTCATTGTATGAAATCCTCGATAACTTGACCTCTAGCAGGTGCAGAAGGTGCAAGGCGACAAACGTAACACTACCAGACTCACTACTGGGGACCTTTGGGATAGATCAGCTGTTTTGCCAACAGTCCTCGATTATGCCTGCTACCTACAAATGCACTGGAACCTCAATTTAACTTGATTTTCGCAGCATGTGCAGACCATGAAGAAGCACACCAATGACTTTTTCTTTAAATGGCCGCGCAGGTTTCAATCATTGAATATCCCCGCTTCCACCATTTTGGCAGCAAACAAGAACACAGTCGTAACACAATGGCAAAGCAAGAAAAAGAAAGGATTCTTGAGTTCTCACAAGAGAGCAGACTACCAGTGCACAGTGGTCAGGCTGATGACCAGAGGCAGGGATCAACACATGAGGAAGCCTGGGTGGCTACCGCCAAGAGTCCATCCAACACGACTTGAAGATGTTTCAAGGATTTCCGTACACACAGGAACTGGGCGTGGCTAGTGATTCCTCCTATCGCAGGCTGGTGACATACGTGTAGATGTCCTCTGGGGGCACCTTGCAGACGCAGAAGGTGAACGGCGAGGCATCGTGCCCTTCACGAAGGCTGCGCTGACGCAGCTGCCGCCACTCTTCAAGCACACGGGTGTAGCGGAGTACTTGGTTCGTCTTGTTCATCTCCATGGACACCCTCAGCAGGCCTCGGTAGTCATACTCCAGCCCGCTGTATGCTTCACCAAAAAGTTTTGTTCCTGTGGTGACGGGAAACACAGGTCACAACTTGCCTCGCAGAGAGAGGGGGGTGCCTTGCCAGTAGTACACGTAGTTCACTTGGCAAGAACTGTCACACAGAGTTCTTTCCCCTGTCACCTAGCATCATTTGTACATCCAATTCTCAAAATAATATCCAAGGACCACCTGGGGTCTTTGAAGGCACTTATATGGGGTCTGTGAAGCCTTAAACTTTTAACAAAGCCGCCCCGAATTTTTACAGGTCATAAAATGAAATGAAAAACAAACTGCAGTGCTCGGCATCCAAACGTGGAGACGGTATTTAATCATGCTTTGTCGCAATTTTAATGCACCAACTTGTTTTGATCCAACTCGGTGATGCTTCTCCGAGCTCTTGGCTTTGAGCAGCCAACAAACTATTCTAGTTCCTTGCATATTAGTTCCTTGCAGCACCACCAAAGCTGCAATGAGTGCACAGGCAACATTTTGACAGTGCAGAATGTAGTGCCAATATAAAATGGGTATATGGGATAGCGTACATAAAAAAAAAAATAGTGAGCTTCATATTGTACTATTGCGATGGCAAGAAACGCGAACAACGTGGTGTCTACGTGCTCTCGCGCTTTTATCTGGGTGGTAAGAAAAAGACGTACGGGCGACTCAATCCTAGAATACATCACGGATGACTTTAGCATCTTTTTGCTACCACCGAAGTAAAAGCATGATGAAAAGAAATGCGAACGGAGCATCTAGACTTCGTTCTGTCCACGTTTCTTTCCATCGCCCCTGTACATGTGCCAAAGGCTATTTCAAATTGGGCCTTACTGTACGCTCGAGTTACGCACGCTATTTACAGAGTCAAGCGTGCATGGCTCTTGTGTACACTATAATGTTGTTTCCAAAACGGCGGTGCCTTCGAAGCAGGACCTCTCCCTTCAGACCGGGTTCATCTTTGTTACTGGCGTTTTCAGTACATTCATTGGCCATAAATGATGCACCAGGCTTTCGCTTCGTCTCAGCTTGCCTATAAAAAAATGTACAAGCAGACTGCCAATTCTGCCGCTTCTAGGCTTAAAGAGGAGCGCCAGTTAGTTGACAAAAATGGTTCCTGTTCTAACAACCACATGGCGCCACCAGACTGGCCTCATCGTTGCATCTCCGTCTGCATACGCCAAACTAAATCTACGAATGTGACAAATGGCGTGACGTACCGCAAAACGCTTGCGTTTAGTGTATGCAAGCATGCATACAGTTATGGTATGCGGACAACGTTTATTAATTCTCTTTTCCTAACCATATCTGTGTACACCACGAGCCGATGACATGCAGACGAGGCGCGGAAAATTACATTTAACGCTCTCTCCTGATTGGCAGAGGGGGTCTCTGCCTTCCATGGTGCTGCAAGGAACTTATGAGCTGGAGTATACCTAATGTGAGCAAATGCAGTCATCGTAAACCGGGACCTACCTTTCGCACTGCAGCAAGCTAACCCTGAAATGAGGTATACACATTTGCAAGTAAGTGAGAAAGAGGATGTGGCTTAGCAGCCCCTTGTCAGGCTCACCAATGGCAATGGAGCGCAGGTAAAGCTGCTCAGCCTGCTCGTAGAGCTTCATGTCATAGTTGTAGAGCGAGGCTAGGTGACCCACTGACAGAGCCACTTCGTAATCCTCAGGGCCAAGTAGCCGCTCCTTGATGTCAATGGCTTTCAGGTGCATCTCTTCCGCTTCCTGAATCACGAAGAAACTGAGTCTGTATACCACCTTCAGGCAACCTGCCCCTCTCAGCATTAGTCTTGAGGAAACACTTTGCCACGCAGTCTTCCAAAGACTACCGACACCACTGCAATTCGTCTGGCCAAAGAATTTCACTCCTGCCGCCTTTGGTTCTGGGAAAATAACTTCTCCGAGAAGCTACCACCGTCAGGAGGCAACAACAGAGAACTGAGCTGATGGACCATCACCATCACTAAATGCCTTGTGTACCCTCAGTATGCAAACTAACAAGAGGCAGCAATTTCCTACCTGACAATGCAGAGAAAGACTACCAGTAGCATTTACTGCAACATCTGTTCCAGATAAAATTTTATAAGTAACACCAGCTTTTCTTTCATAACAAGGACACCTAGCACTAAACTTAAATGTCTGGTGCTGACTGACAAAATGGGCACTTGGGGCAAAAACACTGCAGCCCAACTGTGTCAACTCTCACGCAAGAATGCAGCAAAAAAACAAAATGAACTGCCTCAGGAAACTTATCTTGTGGGCTATGTCTGCGTATGTACAACCACAACGGCATCTTTAAAATTATAAGCACAACCATACCAGCAATTTGCAAAATGCCGAGGTGCGTACATAACAGAGGGAAGCAACACTAAGCCAAAAAGAAATAAAATCACAAGCAGTTTGTCCCAGATAAAAGTGCAGCAGTCTGATTTTTTAATAGCACAACAGCACCAACCAGAGCAGGTGTTGCTGCAAATGGGAAGTGCTCTGTGCACATGCTCATAATCTCATTCATTTCACCACTACTTCACTTCGCAAGATGCTGAATGACTGTCTGGTCGGGCCGCCACGGTACTACCGAAATATTAGAGCTGTACACCCATCCTTAACATGACCTGTGTGGCACATGCAGCTAGTGCAAAAAAAAAAAAAAGATTTTTTAAGCAGACACAAGGCAAGCATTTCTGCACGTGCCTTGAAGCGCCGCATGGATTGGTAGAGGCGGCCAAGGTTCCCATAGTGCTTGGCCGTCTGTACGTTCATCTCTCCGAAGGCCTGGCACGAGAGGCGCAGCGCCGATACGTGCAGGTCCAGGGCTTCCTGTAGCAGCCGCTGCTCTTGCTCCTTGTCAGTGTTGTCAATGGCTATCTCCTCCAGAATGAGTGCTGCGTGTAAAACGTTGTTTTTGCAAAAACATCTCTGCGTAAACATACAAAGCAGCACTTGTGTCACTTCACTGGGGACATACGTTAGAAAGGGCTTTAAAAAGAAAGAAAAGTGCCAGAGAAAGTACCCCTTTTGCAGAACCAAAACGGAATGACTCTAAATTAAGGGAAAAAAAAAAGGCAGTTCAATAAAAAGCTACTCTGGCACACCAACAAAAAGATAAGGAAACTGACAGGTTTTTGAACTAAGAACGAAAACCACGCAAAGGACGATACACAGGGAAGTAGTAGACAGGACGGTTGACAGGTTTTTCCTTCTCGAATCCGGATGGCATGACTACAAATGGCACAATCTTGTTGGCCAGTGAAATAACACTGGGCTTTGTTACGACAGAAGTGCTAAAACAGCTACCACTAAGACTAGCACTCTCAATGCTGCCATAAGCCTAGATAAACCTCTTCCGACAAAGCTTGGTTTGGTTTATGGGGTTTAACGTCCCAAAGCGACTAAGGCTATGAGAGACGCCGTAGTGAAGGGCTCCGGAAATTTCGACCACCTGGGGTTCTTTAACGTGCACTGACATCGCACAGTACACGGGCCTCTAGAATTTCTCCTCCAAAGAAATTCTAGCCGCCGCGGCCGGGATCGAACCCGCGTCTTTTGGGTCAGCAGTCGAGCACCATAACCACTGAGCCACCGCGGCGGCTACTGCTGCAAAACAATGAAAGTGACAGCAGAGGTAGAGGCGAGAAGTGGAATAAACGACCCGTCTTCCCCAATTTAATTCAGCGTGTGGCACTGCAGTTTATTTCGAGCCTTGATCAACGAGAATGGCTGCAGCTCAAATGAAGTGCAACATGACCAAGGAAGATACTAAAACCTCGACTTCTATTTAACTGCCGTGACCTTGAAAGGTGGAAGTCAATACAGCAGGACATAATCTACACATTGTGCAAAATGCTCCTCAACATAAAAGATCCGTTAACATATGCTGACCCGATGCCATTCGAAAGTGTGCATCACTCCCTAAACGGAAGATTGTTTGCATGTACCTTTGACCCTCTTTGAAGAAGCCAGGAGCAAGTGATCTTCAGGGAGCAGACGAGTCATGATCTGCATTGCCTTTTCAGCATGGTCTCTGCAAAATGCAGATGGAAATGTACAGTCAAAGTGAGAAGATTTAAGGAGTGTAACCGAGTGCTACACAAAGCCCAAAAAGGAGCCACAAGCATTTACCTTGCATTCTGAAACCTTCCAGATCGGTACTCTAGTACATAGGAGGAATAAGCAAGGTCTTCATGGGCCAGGGCTACATGAAGGTTGTTGCCCCCATGGACGTTTTGCCGGATGTCTAAGACCTTCTGCAATGTTCAGAGAGCAAGCACAAAGTAAATGTGTGTAACAGTTAATAAACACCATTCAGCATGACTTGCAAATAGTTAACCAAGAAAAAAATACATAATACCTGAACCATAGCTATGGACCATTTTTATTCACACTTAAAAACTTTCAGGCCATTAACCCCCTTTGCCACAGACTTCAAGCAACAATAGTGATGCAACACAAAGGCAGAGGCACGACACTGTTATACTTTTATAGCAGGGGCATAATTATGGGTGTTGTCTTTGTTTGTTCACTTACCCTGTAGACTCGTACAGACTGACTAACAGAGTCAGTATTTAGTAGGTAGAAGCCATAGTCAAGAAGAGTGTCTGCAGTCTTGGGGTGTTCACGACCAAAATGTTCCCTGTGTGATAAAAATGTGTGAAGTGTTCAACAGCATCTCTGCAGATTACAGAAGGCAACATAAAAAGGCTGCACTGATATAAAATGAAACAATTTCAGCAGCAGAAAATGCCTTCATTCATGAAAAAATCTCGAACCAACTAAATTACTATATAACATTTCTGTAAACAAAAACAAATAAACAAAATAAAGGATGGGCGGAAGGAGCAGGCGAGTGATGCCTGGGCTTGTATGTCAAACAGTTGGGGGGGGGTGACATATATTCGCAGGTGACTTACACGCACCAATATATGATACGTGCTACATCGACCAATGTACAGAGCAAAATCATGAGAATGAAGTTGACGCATAAAATTAATCATCCTTACGATACACATATGATGAAAAGCATACTTACCAAGCCAGGTGAAGTGCCTGCTTGATAAGGAGCTCTGCCTGCTTGAATTCTCTTTTCACGACACAGGCCTGGTTAGGGCATAGGGCAGATGAGAAACAGTATGCAAAAAGCAACAAACCAAGGACAGACGGGCAGCAACAAGTAAAGAAAAAAAAAAGCATAAAAGCAGTACTCACTTTTGAGGCTTGCCTAAGGACATCAATGATTGACTGTAAATCCAAAGAAGCACACAATAAATTGTCACAGTAGTCACTGCATGTCAATAAATGTCTCTGCCAAGTGCCAAATGCTGCACTGCTTACTATACCTTATTTCACAACTTCCTTGCAGCATTATGGAAGGTAGAGACCGCCTCAGCGATCAGGAGAGTGCATTAAACGTGTTCTTCTGCACCTCATCATCTGCATGTCATCTGTTTGAGGCCTACACCGGTACGGTTAGCAAGAAGTGCAAATCAATGCTGCCTACGCACCATATGTGTATGCACACTAACATATACTAAAACCAAGCATTTTGAGGGACAGCACGCCATTCGTGACGTTTGCGCGTTTAGTTCACGTGTGCAGATGGAGACGCAACAATAAGGTCACCCTAGTGATGCCATCTGGTTATCAAAATGGGGGTCATTATTGTCAACAAACCACCGCTCCTCCTTAAGCCTAGAAGCGGTAGACTCATCACTCTAAATATAAAATATAAAATAAAGCAAATTTATTGCTCAGACGTTTTGCTACAGGTGAGATGAGACAAAGCGAAAGCCTGGTGCCCCACTCACAGCCACTGAATGTTCTGAAAACAGCAGCAATAAAGATGAATCCAGGGCGCCACCATTCCTTCATGCATATGTCATAACGAGCCCCTCATTTCCCTTCCCTTGTCTGCTCAATAGCTTAACGAGGTCCTCGATTCTGGCAGTCCTGATGCCATAGGTAGCATAAGAGGGTTGGCGCTCAGCTTCCACCTTGGCCATCCAATTATGTTCCAAGTGACACAAGCGGTAATACAGGGCATACTACGTCCGCTGCTATGGATGAAGGTGGGGCTGGTGAACACTCTCAAGGTTAGGTTTATGTAAATACCCCCAAAAGCAGAAGATTGGACAGCCAACACCGTAGCACTTAGACAGCCGCCGCCGCAAAAGTCGGAGGTCGTGCGTTCGGATCCCACTGGTGGCATATGCTTGGTTTTCCTTCCGCTTTCTAATCAATTATCTTTGAGCAATAAAATAATTGCACGATTAATTTCCATTGAACAACAGAAATTTAGAGAAAAAAACATTCCCCTATGCTGCTGGCTTCCGCCATTAGTATGCAAACGCCATTTAGTCTATTTCATAACTATGTTGAACTGCACTACTCACCTTAGGATGTGCATTGGAATTAAGGTGCATCAGTGCCTGCATTGCCCAGTCATATGCCTGCACAGGAAAAAGAATACAAGGATTATACAAGACACGACAGTGCTCAAATCTTTGCAGACAAATAAGAAATGATCTTTCGAAGTATCGAAGCATTTATTTAGACACGCATCAAAAATTATTTCTCCTGTACTGTTGGTGGCCTTGGACATAACTTCTGCACATAACATTTTGGGAACTACTTTGTACAGGACTTATAAGCCTGTGTGATAAAAATGAAAAACTACTGTTGTCAGCGAGCCAGCCCTTTAAATAAAGTGTACGGGTAAGTGGACTGGTGCTGCCATCCGAAAGAAAAACAAAACAGGAAACTCTGGCACTGGCCTTCATACACTGTTTTTCCCACCAGAGAGCAAAACCAGTCCACTTCACTGGCTGATCTGGTTGGGCTTGGTCTTCCAAGGACAAGGCTTGCTGGTGCCTTGGCCAACGATGGCCGTATTTTATGGGGTTTCGTTAAATTTTGGTCTGAAAACTACAAGGTTTAAATTTTAATGCAAGACAATAAAGTGAAGCCAGTTTATCACTTATTAATGATATGAGCTTCATTAAGTGTTTCATGAGTTATTATCAAATTTTAATTGTGAAATTGAAGTTTTTAGATGAAATCTGAACAAAACTTGCGCAGATATGCTTGTATCCCCCCCAAAAAAGAAATTTTTAAGAAACCTTGGAATATATGAAATGGCTGCCTATCCAATAGCAAATACTTTGTAAAAAATAGGATACCTGGCTTGCTTAATAGAGTCAAACATTAAAAAGGTGTTTACTGTCGCATAATACAGGATGCCGCAGACCATGGGCCAGTGTTACCAACTGCTGCTTTCTTTTTTTTTAAGTTGTATTCTACTCTGATTTTCTAGCTTCAAAGATGCAGCATGTTCAAGACCAGCAAGGAAGCGTTTCAAGTTGTAATTCGCATCCATCATTAGCGGGCTAATGATGGCCAGTGCTATCACATAAAGCAGAGAAGTGCATAGGTGCAATGCCAAATACACTGCTTTGGTTACACAGCAGTGTGATGGAAAGCTTGAATAATAACCTCTTCACAAAGTAGGCTGCGCACAATTGAAAAAATTTTCAGCAAGTACTGAGACAAATATGCAGGTTACTGTGCACCCCCTTGACATACCTAAGCATCACTCAAAACAAGGTTTTCTAAAATCAGTTGAAGAGCAATTTAATGGTCACTTGCGCTGGCAGGCTGAACCGCAGAGATAAAAAGTACTACAACGGGCATCTCAGGACAAAAGTTAATCACAGAAAATGAACAATTTTGAACGACAAAAAAAAAAAACCTTGCCCCGTAAAATGTTGCAGTGCCAATGGAGCCCCTGATGTACTTCAGAAAGCCGCAAAGCCATCGTACCTCCTTGTACTGGCTACGGCAGGAGTAAAGCGACGAGAACTCAGAGTAGAGGCCTGCCAGGTTCAGTGAGTGGCCCACATTAGTCAGCTTGACAATGTACAGCTTGGTCTCCTCCAGAGTCTCCATGGCCTCCGTAAACTTGCAGTATGAATGCTGTACATGCAGTAGCCTGCAAATGCATGATGATCATGAAACAAACAAACAAATAATCAACAAAAGTGGCTTAAGTATCTGAGTGAGCTGTTGCACATGGCATTTACTGCTCACGGCTCCCAGCCAGTTCTGCCTAAAGGATAAGAAGAAGACACGCTTGAACACTGGAGACAATTACATCTCCTCAGAGCGGACTCTTTTTTTTCTCTCTGGCTGCAGTGAGGTGCTGGGACTGCACATGCACAATGTGAGTCACGCTAAGCAGGCAAGCTGTCATCATTGTCCACATTTTGTCTAGTCAGCCACACACCAAAAAGCACTGGACAGCCACTTCAAACCAGCTCTAAGGTTTCGTTCACATATCTTTACAGGTGCTAACAAAAACAATGTGAAAAGAAAATGAAGTATGTATGACCAAAATACAGCACTCTATACACGACACTGAAAAAGATGTATGGCAGCTGCCCACCTCAAGCAACATTCCAGGGCAGACACCCAGTGCTTGTAGTCATCCACTTTACGGCATAGTGAGAGACAACTAAGCAGGATCTTCTCACTCTCACGGAACCAGCCAGCATCGCTGAGGAAGTTGCCTGCACACATAAAGCCAGGCCACTCATGTAAAGAGAAGTCACCAGTGACACCAGAACCGCAGGAAACATAAGTGACAGACAATATAACAAGTGTTTTTGTAGAGGCAGGCCTGATAGAGATTACAGCAGTGATAAAAACTGAATTGAATACAGAGAACATAATGAGGCAAAGTAGAATGGCCTTTGCTACTGCCCCAGCATGTTAGTTAATGTCCAGTTAACTAGTGTGAGCTAGGCACTTCAAACATAGACGGAGCTTCCAAAACGTGACAACTTTCATAATGACTGAACAACACATTAAAGCAATACCACGAAAACGTGTGAAAAAGGTAAAACACAACTTGCCAAAAACAAGCTTTATTTGTTGTTAACACTTTTAAAGTGTTAAAACAAATTATTTGACAAACCGGTGCCAATGCAGTGAAGGCTACGTGCTCATGTGCTTTTCTCACGAACCACTGAAAACACTTTCCAACATTATTAAACTGTGCACAGACGGTAGGACACTGGCCTCAATCCCTTCCACTGACATTCCCCCCCACTGACCCACATGAAAGAAGAATCCTTGATCTCCCATGCATGCAAAGTATGCCAAAGATGAGTCACTAATCGTGTGAAACATTTTGCGAAAAGTCTGTTTTACTGCTCTTTGCATTCAGCAACTATACACCACCTACTTGCTTTAATGAATAAAACAAAGGGGCAGAAAAGACACCGAAACCGAGTGGAGCTAACTCTTCCAAGTGATCAAAAATTTATCCGAATTACGCGAAGACCAAAGTAAGGCCTTGGACATCTGTTTATAGCATTTAAACTTAAAAGTGCAAAGCAAATTGTACATAAGTGGGAACACCCTCAAACCAATTCAGACAGCATAGTGCAGTTAGAAGAATGCAAGCATATGCATATTAAAAATGAGGTCACATCACTTATGTGCGGTGTAGATCATGTGAGCACCCAGACAAGTAAGCTACTCTTGAAGGAGTCAGAAATTCAAACTCTGGCCCTAAATGTTGCTTATTAAAGCAGCAACAACAACACTAATGCAATTTACTAAATGCAGGCTTTTCCGTGAACTAAAGCTGGATAGAGATGCAATGATGCGGCATTTCCAGTGTAATAGGTGCGGATCACACTCATATATATGCTTGGCTGTCCCTGGGAAATAAGTGTGCCCTCACCAAGTGATATCCCGACCGATATGACGTACTCATACGAGCAGTGGTGTAAAGTGGCATTTGGGGAGGCAGAGGCACAACGTCGGTGATAGGCCTCGGCCAATAGATGAGCTGTCTGCGTGCCATGATCCATGACTGCTTGGAAGCAGTGGTGCAGAAGGTGCCTGGAAATTGAAAAGCAGCAATCAAAGAAAATAAGTACACTCCCACAATATCGTTCACATGCTTCACATATTAATGTTCTTTGTACTTTGACAGTAAAGCATTAAAGGTGCACTGAAGAGGATTCTGAACTTGTCCTTTTGCCGCGGGAACTCGATCTACACGTTCCTAGCATTCTTAGAAACAGTGACTTATTGCCCTGTGTGGCCAATTTCCCCAATTAAATCGAATTAACGTCCGGCTCCCGCCTTTTTTTTTAACTCTCCCTCGTACGGTGGGCGGAGTCGACCAACGCGTGGAGCGCCTTTCAGCCAGCTCCGTGGAGGCATTGCTTTCGCTTTATTTTGTTTTTTAGGTTTCCATGAATAAACAGTTTCATTCGCAGATAATATAGACGCAAAATAAGCCCGAAGAAATAAAAATACGCGCGGACTATTTGCTACTACGGACTACTATGTATTGCTACGCCGATGGCAGAGCGGCAAGCCGCCACGGGACTGGGTGAAAGGCGCTCCACGCGTTGGTCGACTCCGCCCACCGTACGAGGGAGAATTAAAAAAAAAAGGCGGGAGCCGGACGTTAATGCGATTTAAATAGGGAAATCGGCCACACAGGGCAATAAATCGAAGTTTCTAAGAAAGCTCGGAACGTATAGATCGAGTTCCCGCGGCAAAAAGACAAGTTCAGATTCCTCTTCAGTGCACCTTTAACAACTTCACACCAATTTTGCATGTGCTAAACTTCTACCTTTAAAGCTGAGGTTCTTACCAGTTTCCATCCAGAAATCAGTTTCTCTGCAATATTTTTAAGCCTGGGCATTTTTCATTCGTTAGAAACTTTACTGACATGGATGATCAACATGCAGCAAAGATTATCTGTACCCATCAGAAAAATATTTGAATAAATGTCGGTTTTTGCAACAGACTAACAAAGAAAATGTTTTCCTAAAGTTACAGCGTGATAGAGCCTGAACTTTTCGCTGGCAATAATATCAATAAGGCTAAGGTGGCACATGCCAACTAAAACAAAATGGCTTGCTGGTAAAGCATTTAAAAAGTAAACTGCACAGCAGTAACAGATGGAGCACCTGAAGCCTCATAGTTTGATCGTTACAATCAGTGTTGAGCTTACTCTAGATAACAGTGCAGCACTAATCACAAAAGCTGCGAGGTTAGTGATGAATGACCCAATGAAGAAACAGGCTTGACTTTAATGCTGATATATTCAGTGCATTCCTAATTGCTGTTTACATCCACAACATTTTCAGAAAGCGTTTTATTTAAGAAGGTAGTTGGTCTAACCCATTCCTTCAGCGACTTTACTAGGGGAAGGGGGGGGGATTCAAATACATGTATATATTGTGCTATTTCATGAATCAATAATTTATGCTCAAAAAGTTTATGTAGCTATAAGGATGCGAGATTAATCATATTGCCATAATCATAAGAAATAAAGGATGCGAGATTAATCATATTGCCACACAGTACGTACTGCAGAAAAGCACAGGCCAGACCAGCACATAATGATGCAAATCAGAGAGTTGAAACAATAAACCTTATCCTCACAGAAAAGAGTGCATATAATATATATTGCATACACTTGGCAATAAGTCAGCAGCAAAGCATCTTATCAAGTGCTGGAGATAAGAGCAATTTGCTCGCAACTTTTTCAAAGCAAAAACGGTTTACAGGATTAAACTGAACCGGTCCTGTCCGATCGCATTTCGCCATTAAACACAAAACTTGATTGAAGCACCATGCTATAATTTACATGCCTTCACAAAATTCACAGCAACAAGACGGCAAATAATGGTCACAAGTGCCACGAGATGTATTTTATGCGCTCGCACACGCGCTCGCACAGGCATATCATGCAAACAGATAAGAGATATAACAGCCAAGAGAAAGATGTGGAAGTTAGTCATGAATAAAGCGGAGATATATACCTTTTGTCCTTCACCTTTGATATCTTCGCGAAGATATCCAAGTCGTAAAATTCGAAGCCTAAGAAACATAGTTTGTTTTGCTTGTACAACTGGAAAACAAACGAGCAACACTCATCAATGTTATTCAAGTAGCAGCAAAACGGACATCTCAATCGTACCCGCAGAAACGTACTGCCGATATCCTCTAACAGAAAGAGAAAACGGAAGCGTATGAACACAGGCGCAATCAATTACTAACGTTCGAAGTTTAAAATCACACAAAACAACGGCGATATGAAAATGCCCGTGATGCTTCCGACTGCAAAAGCAGCACTTCCCGAACCGTCTACATGCTAATTTCTTAACAGATCTCCTTCAAGTATGAAGCACATGAAAGCAAAACATTAGAACCAGAGGTCGGCATGAAGCGTTTAACCCAGATTACGCAGGCAGGTCATATAGTCATGATGGAGCACTAGGTCCTACGCGTGTGGTTCATTTGGTTTCGGTGTTTGCACCGGCCTGGACCTCACCTGATATAAGATGTCGAAAGCAATGCTTTCTGGAAGATATCGCACATCCTTCTGAAAAATCGGGTAGTTGTTGACCAGCGCAGTTACAGCTGAATTGTACAGGGATTCTGGAATCCACTCCAAGCGGGAAGCCATTACTCCTGAATTGACATCAAAACGAATCGCAACTGCTCGTGGGGCAGCCTGGTGGCGCAGTATCTGCGGTAGTGTTTGACAATTAATTTAATGATTATGAACAGCTTGCAGCGCCTGCACATCCAAGAAAATACTTGGTTAAAATTTTAATGGCCAGTAATTAAAAGTGTACATCTTAACATCATGAAAAATGGCAAGCGAAAGGAAATGCATCTGATCAAAGCATTTGTTTTTGCTAGCGTAATAATGAGATCTGAAGTTTTGTGTTTTAAATTTTAATTGTGGTAGACTCGTCCTGTTATGTGGAAACGATACAATTTTTAGCCTTTCAAGTGGAGTTAGTTTCGGTATCGGACTTGAGTGTTTGTGCCGCCGACTTTATTTTTGTTTGTATGTGGGGTTTATGTGCGGCGTTACGGCGAACAGGCCGTTGAATACCTTGCCTTCGTCCAGCCGCTGCTCGGTGCTGGTGCATTTGCTGCGCTGCTTACCTATGGAGGGCATAATCACTGATGTGAGTCCGATTTTGCAGTCGCCGAGCGCATTTCACTCCCAACGCGCGTTTTCGCGCGCCGCAGATTGTGATGTCACGAGCTCCGCTTTCGAAATTTGCCTTCAGCGCGAAACTCGCGAAACCGCACGTGTCCATCTTCTTTGTTGTGACAGCGCGAGAAACATTTAGGCGCGCGGTGACAGTGAGTGCAAACCGTTGCCTGACAGCAGCAATGCCCGTTGCAATGACAGCAAGTTCTTCAGATGGAGAGGGCTTGAGCTTGAGTTGTGAGCTTTATACGCGATCGATTGCATCACACACCGGCAACGGCAGCCTGTGGTGCACGTAGGCCTAGTTTTGCTCTTGCTTTTCTTCCCGAGTCGGCCGAAGCGCGCAACGCATTGCGAACGTAACTTGTAAATGATGGAAGCTTGAAAGGGAAAACATTGTACGGTACATCCTTTGTTTTGAAACTGTGAATGTTGGCTGGTAAAGTAAAATGGTTTGGATTTGACCTCTGTGGGGCATATGAACGAAACTTCCAGCGGCAAGAAATTGTGCCGTAAGTCTGCTCAAAGCTATGCGAAACAAAAAGGTATTCAAAGTCTGCATGCGAAAGAGGTGCTGTAATGAATAAATTCGCTTCTGGCTATTTGTCATGCGCGTTGCATTTTGGTCACTTTTGCCGATGCTGCGCAGCATCAACTTTTGAAGCTTCACCTCCCGGAACTTTTTTTTTTTTTTTTTAAATAACGACAGCTGTAAGCGTGCGTATATGCTGCCGTTTTCTTTGTTGACATGGCTGCGTCGGTCTAATTGCCAATAAAAAGTGCTGCAGGAAATTGCGCTACTGTAAGCAAAGCGAATGCCTCTGGTGCTTTAGAGTTTTTTGTTTTTTTTTTTTTTAAGCTTGTGTGCTTCCTGATTGTGTATTTTTTATCATTTGTCATTCCTGAGAAGCCTCTTGAAGCCTCGAAGCATCTCATGTGCTTGGAATCTTATTTATTCATGGAAACAATTTTTTTTTTTTTAATTCACAAGCACGACAGTACTGGGAGCTTTTCTCGGGGCCTTACAGGAGTAGGCAAATGTGCCCAAATGTACACAACTGACGTCTAGAACCATAGGTGAAAGAACACAAGGCATTCAGAAAGTCGTGTCAGACTCGTTTGTCATAGTCACCGCTCGCAGTTCTGTACAATGAATAGTTTCCTGTGTTCACCACCACTCATTGGATCTGTAGTCCCTGTGTTGAGCTACTTGCACTTGTTTTAGCAGCACTGCCATTTTCCCATTACTTTAGTCTGCTCAGTAATGAAGCTGAGCGCAGTTGGAATTTGTGTACCCAAAATTTGGTCGGGGTCTGGACTATGCTGATCTAGTGGAATTGTGGAACCGCAGAGAGGCGTTTGGAAGCTCCATATGTCTCTGTTTCTTTGATGTTTGTTGTCTTTCTTAATTATCTCGGAATATTTGTACATGCCATCTTGCTATGTTTTTGTTTAAAGGACAAATTAAAACTCTACAGAGGGCACAGAAGAAAAGCAGTTTTCTCTACACATGAAATGAGAGAGCTAAAGCTATTCACTAAGCTGCAAGAATTTCTGCTGGTGCCCTTGAGTGCGGTAGCGAAACATGGTCTGGTTGCCTGCTTATTTAATTTCATGCTCAGGGGAAGTAAGGAAAACTTGTGATTCTGCAGGACGCACTTGAGTGCACACCACCAATGGCTGCACTCAGCCCAAAATCATTTGCTGTAGTGGAAAGGGAACTTCCGCCAAGCTTCGAAACTGCTTGGCCTTGGTACAACTGGTAAGTTGAAAAGTTACCCAGTATGATGGCCAAGTGATTAACTCTTGTTGTTATATGTAGGTAAATTGATATATATGCAGGATGTTCTACATAACTCATTGTGCTTTGACAAAAAAGAAAAAATCCATGTAGAGAATGAAGACAGGCGCATAATATTGATAGCCATGTTGTGGAAACGGGGTTTTTTTTTTAATTGAGAACATTTTTTTTTTTGTGTGTGTGTGTAAAACCGGATTTACTTGATTTATAACTGAAAAGGCACCCTCAGGAAATGGTGGTTTACCGGTGCAGAAAGGTGGATACAACGGAAGTGCTGTTCATAGTGTTTGTGACAGTTGTAAAGAAAAAAAAAATTGCTGTAGCAGACAATTTTCTGGTGCAGCCTAGCTGCCATTTATTGATTGCTTATAAAAGCAAGAAATAACAAGGCATTGTATGTCCCAGAGCAGAACAAGCACTGGTAGTGTATTTTGGTGGTAGAACCAGCCATAACATATCTAATTTTAGGAGGAAAGTTTTTGACAAGTTCATTTGTACCCAGTTTTGAACATAAAACATAGGGCCCGATTTTGGCCCTTGAATCCTAAAAAAAAAAAAAAGAAACTCCAAATGGAGAGCTATATTTTCATTGTACCCCCGTGACTAATTTGGATTGATCTGGGTTTTGCATGGTTCGAGAACCTTCAGAACCATGAAGAAGATTTGAAAACCTTCTGCATGGTTTTCTCAGGTCTCTTAAAGTTTGCAAAACATGTTTTTGTAGTTGTGCTCTTTAGTTACAACACTCCCAAGGTTTTTCGACACATGGAGCACATATTTGGTTATAAGTAGTTCATAAACCCCTAGTAGAGAGGGTGACAGTGTTCGAAGTAACTAAATGCACATGCATGATTCACAGGGCTTGTGATGCAGCATGTCTTCCATCTTCGAGTGCTATGTCCTTGCCTTCTCCAGTAGAGGGGGCTCTTTTCTTCCTCTATGCCAACATATGAGCTCTGTTTTTCAAAGACATTCGTGAGAGTGCTGTAGTTTAGGTGTGCTTTGTTCTTCCACACTTTTCCGTGCTTTCTCGGAAGCCTGTGGGGAACAAACCATGTGGTAGGCAGATTGCATTGCTTGAGCAGTGCATTGCCATCTGTGCACTGCTCGAGCACTGTTCACAGGTTTGACACCTACTGTACAGAAAATAATTTACTCTTATACATTGCCTTGGACAGTACAAACTGCTATCAAAAGGCGTCAGGTGAACATTCACTACAAATTTCAGACACACTCTTCAGGTTAAGTTAAATTTTGGATAGCATATTACGATTAGGTCGCTGTGCAGAACTCGTCTGCCGTCACTGTCTCATTTTATGCCTTCTTTTCTGTCGGTGCTCGCTTATAGCAACGTTCCTTTCGAAGGAAGTGGCACTATTGCAGTGGACCAGTACATCGTTGGCGCTATGGACGAAGATGGCCTGAATGTATTGGTAAGGTGCCTGAATACAAGGGTTTTTTTGGGGGGTTCTAAGCACTTCTTCTTTCTCTTGATATTGCCTCTGGTGGTATATTGCCATAGCACAGAATTAAATGGGAACAATGAAAAGCACTAAAGCAAAGCATTTAAGACACCATCAGATGAGCTAATTTAGTGTCACTTTTAGCACTGTGTGAGGAGTCGTGTGTTTCATTGTGTGATGTTTTCTCATAAATATCTAAGTACCCCGTTATCATTTTTTGCAATAGGAGCCAGCTACTTAAAAGTAGAGTGCTATAGAACTTCTGCTGCGCACTTTTTTTTTCTTTATTCAAAGCCTGTCGAGCAGCATATGTGTTTGAATGGGTGTGCAGGGGCGCGATTACGAGTCGCTCAAAATCGTCTCAATCGGAAAGTGTCTCAAAAAGTGTCTCATTTGCCCCGTTCCTATTGGTCGGTCGTGACCAGCGGCCATATTGGTTTTTTCCGTCACCGGCCGACGTCATAAACGTGCAGAAGTGTTGACGTTGCTTACCTAATTATGCGAGCTGATTGAGACGATTTTTAGGGATTGGTACGAGTGGTCTCGAACCACTTGAGGCAGAAAATGGCGGTTGTCTACATGGCCGGTGGCCGCGCGGTGTAAGAGGGTGCATGAAGACGGTTTCGACGTGCGAGACGAGTCGTTTCGGCGTTTTGACATAGGAAGGAGCACAGTGGCTGTGCGACGAACTCGCCGTTGAACTTGGAGGGGTGCGGGTGAGTGCGCGGTCAGTGGAGCGGCAAGTGCTGTGTGCGCCTTCGCCGCCGGTGGGTTTCAAGACACTGTAGGAAATGAAGTAAACGTCGGCGTAGCCCAACCGACTGTGAGCAAGTGTTTGCGGTGAGTTGCGGAGACCACTGTCAAAGTTAAGTCGCAGAAGGTGCGCGCTTTCCGGCGAGACCCCCAAGACAAGGCGGTGGCGAAGGAGGACTTCCTTCGCATAAACTTCGCCACCTCAGTATCCCCGGCGGCGTCATCCGAGCATCATCCGAACGGAACGGCAACAACACCAACACGAATGTCAAGTGCTTAAAGGGACTATGAAACAAATTAATTGAGATTATGTAAAGATAGGCAATCCATCACTCGTCACTCCAGCGCAAGAATTTTTGAGCTAGCATCAATAACAACGAAGTTATAGGCGATTAAAAATCACCCTCCTCCTCTCCCCCCTCAACTCGTACGCGCGGGGCACCATAAAAAAAATAAAGAAAACAGCTCCGGGACTGGGCTCCGCCCATGAAAACGTCATTCGATGACGTTCGGTTTACAACTTCCGGTTGTCGCACCCCCGAGGAGCAGCGTGCGTCGGCAGCGTCTCTCCGGTCTCGGCGCTTTCTTGGATTGCGGCACGCGTCGGGTTTCTTTGCTAGTTGGCAGAATGGACCCGGACCTGTTCCCGGCTCACACAATGTTTTATTTTTTTGTGCGCTGGTTCGGCCGTCACACCGATGCTGCCAAGTCTTGGCGTGAAACACCGTGCATATACTGAGCCTAGCTGTCGAATGATGTTGGACACCCGGCTGCAGGATTGCAAAATCGCGCCGCCCGACTTAGAACACAAGGAACATACGGTATTACGGTCGTAAAACGGACGGGAGAGTGAAAGAAGGTCGGGACCGAGTCTGCATGTCGAAGCAGCAGCCGAATGTGAACCGCAGCAGTACGTAGCCGTCGGGCCAAGGCCCTCCGCGACAGCTAACGCTTCGAATTCGTCCTGTGCCCTAAGTAAATGCGGCACCTTTTTTTAAGTTCTCGTAGATAAAATTGTCTTCCATCGCAGATCCTATCGTGCAAACGTTCATACCGATCGCTGTTAGCTGGAAACTAACTTTCCCGGCGGGAAGAAACAGTGTCGGCAGCGACTTCGGTCGAAGCTTGAGGTGCTTGACATTCATGCCTGACTGTCGAACGAGCGCTGGGTTATAGTAGTAAGCGTCAGGTGCGAAGTGTCGACCGCAAACGCGGAGTCTTCGGCGGGCGTGCGACGCTGGCAGTCCGATGCGCTCCATCCAGGCTGCTCGCTCACGCACGTCTCTAGGAATAACATGCCTGAGTTCAACACCTCGCCAGTCACTGGTTTTGCAGCCGACGACACAGCAAGGCGTATTCATCTTGGGCAGTCGAAAAAGGCACTGCGAGTGGCTCCCGAACTCGCGACAGAAAGAGGCGGCAGAGGTAAATTAAAACCATATGCGCGAAGGCAATGCCCTCGCTCGCGCTTGCCCGAGGGGGTCGCGCGGCAGCTCGAGCAGACGATTTTCACCGCTACCGGAAGTGTGCCCGTGACGTCGAAGCTGCCGCGGCTCTAGCGAATGACAGCGTGTAGTGGCCTGCCGACGTCATGGGACTAGTGACGTCTTGTTTTCCCGATTTTGGTTTCAGAATTGCTCCCTACGAAGACACCAAGCGGCCCGCGAATTTTAAAAAACACGATTTTTAAAAATTCATAATAAATTGCCGGCTCAGTTCCGAAGACTCATACTTGGTGTCAATGCTTCTGAGCATCACTTCTAACATTTACAAGCGGTTTAATTCTTTTCATGGTCCCTTTAACCCGAAGCGGGCAGCATGAGTGATTGTTGGCGCAGTGACCGTTGCTGCCGGCTCTTAATTCCCGCAGTGAGATTGCAAGCTCCCAGCAGCTGCACTGGTCTGCTCCCGTATGTCGGCAGTTGCTGCAGTGTGATTATTCATGGTCGCCTGGTATTTTCTGAACAAAAATAAATAGAACCACGCATCGCCCTTAGAGCACATTTGCCATCGATAGCAGGCTAGGTGAGTTCACACTGGCGAGTGGCGGAGGTCGCGCGGCAGGCTTAAATCGATTTATTACGCTCCCTCCCCGCTTTACATGTGCTTCGGAAACCGTAACTAATTGACCGAAAACGGTCGCCTAGAATACTAGCGCGACTTTTGGAACTTGCCAGTGTGAACTTGCCTTGAAGCTGCCTTCGCCGGTTTTCGAGCCAAGCGCTCCTTGCAAATTGATCTCGGCAGACTCGTAGCAATCACTGCCTTTAAATAGATTTTTCCGCGCACTTAAGACGTCTGCGCAGTACTTTGATTCTACGTAATGTGTAAAAAAAGAGGACAGCCGTCGTATCGGCTGATTTTTTCTGGCTGCCATGTTTACGATGGGTGAATAGGTAGGTGGAGGGATAAGGCTGAATGTAGCTGAATCCTTTGAATCAGGCGGCAGCTCACGCCACCTAGCCGATGCTTTTCCAGCGTCAGTGCACCTTCGCGGTAGCAAAAGTGACTGAAGAGCAAACTTAATTGCAGAACTGAGGATGCTTCTTGTTTTGCTTAATGTTGTTAAGTTTGAAACATAGTTTGTTGGGAAAATAAAACACTGTTCATTTTATTAACGGCTTGTTTACAGCAAAACGTTTGCATATGGGCCCCTATTGCGCAACTAAATGCTTCCTGGGTGGAGCCCTGCTACTAGCCGCTAAAGCCCCTAGCTAGGGACTTCACTGGCCACCGCTGATTGGTTGACTCCGCGTTTGCATCTCGCGGTGTCGTCATTTTGACATCAGAGTCTCAAAATTGAGACGAAAACTCGTAATACCGTCCCAGTAGCTCGGGGCTACATAAATCGTGAGATGTGATTCTACTGCTACCTTTCTCACACACCGTGCTGCGAGTCAGCTACCATATTTTGCAGTGTTTAAGTCGCGTTTGTTTCTTAAATCTTTTTCGTTTTATATAATGGTGTGACTTATATGCTTGTACGACAAAAAATGACATGCCACCACGACATCGTTTGCCATTCCTGTAAATATATCTGAAAATAAAATTGGTGTGTAAAAGAGGGATAAATCATTATTTTTAAAATGTTACGTTACGGTTAGAGTCTCATAATCTCCCAGTAGCCAAACTAAATGTGGTGGTGTAGAGTGTGCACCGCCACTACATCCAGTCCAGCTATGCATTCACAACTTTCAGTTTTGGCATCAGTTCCATGTGCGTCACCTCTGTTTGCCATGCTGTCTTTATCATATGCACTGTGAATTTTCTTCTCTCAATATGACACTACGATCCCTAGAAGTCTGCCATCTCCGCGTTGCTCCCTATAGGGAGGGGTGCATGAATGATTGCTATAGGTCCACCTCCTGCTTTTCCTGGTGCCTCTAGGAATCAAATGGGCACCAGATGGTAGTGCACAACCAGATGGAGCAATATGGTGCCGATGGTGAGCACCCCAAGGAGCAACCGCAGCAGCAGCAGCATGCGCCAACGATGTCCGCTGCCCCACTGCCAGTACCAAGCAGTGCAGCACTGCCAGCAACGTGGGTGTTTTCTTATTTTGTAGGTCTAGCCATGCGTGAATAGTGGTCCTTTTGCTTCAAGTGAATTCGAAACGAATATCATATAAACGCGTGTTAGGGCCATACCCTGTACTGAAAAAATTCCAACCTTTCCAGAGTATTAATCATGCAGTTTCTGTCGGGCCCTGTCTATCCACATCGTGACTTAGCACTATTTTTAAGTTCTCAATTGTACCCCTTTTTTTACTCATTCTTGTCACCGTAAGCCATTGTGTAAAAATAAAAAATAAAAAATCGGCACATTTTAGGCCTTTTAAAGTGTTTATGCTTGTAGAACGAGAAACAAAAATTGGCGCCCATTGAAGCCGAACCAGAGCTACAGTAAAACTCTGAGCCATCTTTTAAATTGCATGCCTGGCTTGATATCATTCTGCACAAAATTTTATGTGGCCACATTTGGGGACACTGTGCCTTAAAAGGCTAATATATGGCGGACCTGTACTTCAAGACTTGAAGTTTGAGTTAACGAGGGTTTTTTTAATTGGGCTTGCTAATGTTCTCTCTTCCAAACTTTGATGTCTTGTTCAAAGTAGTATTTGCTGAAAATGTTTCATGTCTTTGCAGAAGTTCCTATGAGGGCCTCTATGGATTTGATGTGTCATGTTCTCCTCAATCGAAGTCGACCAAAAGTGTCAGCTATACGGTAAGGACCTTGCATGGTACTGAAAGTTTTAGCATAATTACCCGCATTTACAATTATTTTTGCTTGATAAATACTTCATGCTTTGTTCGTTTTTGATGGGTAATACCCTTGTGACACAGGCAGTTTAAATGCCCATTAAGTCGGTGGACATCAGAGGGATCAGCTGGATCCATATAGAGGTTTTCAGTGGCCATTGAACTTTGTAGGAGTTGACTCGATGGATGTTTGGGAATGGCCAATGGAGTCTCGAGGGCCCCTGAGAGCAACCTTGCATGCACTAAATTGGAAGGAAAAAAAATTAAAAATTCAGAACAAGTAAAGGAAACCTTTTTAGTTGCAAAATTTTAAACTGCGGGAACCAGTTCATTAATTTTTGTTCAGTAGTCAAAATGACAGGCTCTTAAGGTTGCACGGTAATCAGATTTAAACAAACCGACACTGTTCTTGTTCAGCCGCGTGTTTCACTCATTTTTGCCAATGATCGTGCTTTTGCGACAACCAAGGCAACAAAGTGCCCCACAAGTGTTGCTACCATAGTAGCTGAGAACGTTTCAAAGACACTCGCTGATCAGTGGCAGGTTTGTCGGCAGAAAATGAATGCTTTTGAAATGAAGTTTGCATCATTGCCCATCGTCGCCCTGTCATAGTAACTGTCTGTGGATTGTGTCGAACTGTGAAGTATCTGTATAGCTTTGTGTGAGTAAACTTAGAAATAAAAATTGTGCTTACTTTAGGCTCGTTTTATTACTGTTTCACTTCAGCATTTGTCGATTGCCTTCTCATTTAATGATAATTCAAAATTGAGTTTGCCTTGTGCGACGGAAGTATAAGTCTGCATGATGAAACGTGATGTCTCATACTCCTGACTCAATTCCCCCACTTCTCCTTCACACAGTATGATGAAAGTCGACGCAAGCTCTTCGCAAACTTGGATACAGTGTGCCCGTTCCATGTCTTCGTGAATGAGACTCCGCCTCCTGGGACGGTGATTCGCATCATGGCTGTCTACTCTCAGCCTAACGATGTCCACGAAGTAGTCAAGCGCTGCCTGGTCCATATGGCTGAACCGGAGAAAGTAAAGAAAGCTGGTGAGGCAGCCAACTTAGTTTTGCTTGGTGTCATGCCATGTCTTGTTGCTGCAGCAAAGAGCTGTGTCAGGATTGCGGCTGGTGCTGCTGTGTCTTTGGAAGTAGCATGTTTTTTGTTTTAAATGATGGCAGTGTGCCAGCCCAGAAGCGACGCTGTTAGGTGCAAACTACAGTGGACACTTGTTAATTTGAACTCAAGCACTTTGGTCCCATCAAGAGAGGGTATGCTAGAATCCCTGTATAGCAAAGTTGCTCAGACCAGCAAAAATCTTTACAATTTTACAATGTCAGTTCATGATGGCAGCTAAGGATGTTGTCTGCAAATTTGGCTACTTGCTAAAGAGAAAAGAAACACACAAAAATACCTCTCTTCCCACTCTAGTCATCCCATTACCCTCCTGATGATTTATTATTAAGTTAGCAGTTCATGTTATCACACTTTCGAATTTATCCAAGTCTTGTAGTGGTACCTTATTTGTGTAAATAAATACAATCATGAAGAAACAAGAGCATGGGTTTGAGTCCGTGTAAAAATGATAGCTTTGCATGAACATGGCGTCATCTTCTATGAGTTCAGCATCATTCAGCTGAAGGCTTTGTGGAAACCAACCAACTGCATCTTAATTTTGATGAGCAATTATTCTTTTGCTTGTGTACTACAGTGAAATCTCGATACAACGAACTTCGCGGGGTCGCGAATAATCGTTCGTTATTTTGAAATATCGTAATAACGAAAGACTCGCGAAAAAAGGTAGTAGTATTACTGGTCAATGAAAATACTGTACCTTCAGGAAGGGCACACGACAAGCTATATAATTTTCAAACAGGAACGCAAACGAGAGGTTCAGCGCTCGTTTATTTGAAGAAATCCGTGATTCTGGTGGGTGCGACCCAGGCGCCCCAGGACGAACTCTTCAACGTCAACTTTTTGGAGCACAGAATCAGGCACATCGCTACAACGTCCGATGAATGTGCGAAGTTTGCCTATGGATGCAAGAACCTCCACACTAGACACAGGTTCGGCCGCTTGGTCTGCAGGCGGCGAGTCGGCATCGTCGTCCAGTTCATTTTCTTCGCCGCGCTCTCCATACTCGCGAACGCCGCTCACGATGTCTTCTATAGTCAGGGGCAGCATTTTCCGACTCGGCGTAGTCGGCAAAAGTTACAGAAGAGTCTACAGAGAGTTTCGCAGTGACTTCAGTCCGCACCTCTTTTGCGCTGTCGTCATCCGTGCTGTCAGCGTCATCGCAGTCTTCTGTGTGAAGCGGCGATTTCACCAGGCCAGCTTTCCTCCAGCAGTTGTTGATGGTCGAGGCCTTTACGTTCCACCACACCCCAGT
Organism: Amblyomma mixtum; assembly: GCF_055824585.1. Taxonomy (NCBI): domain Eukaryota; kingdom Metazoa; phylum Arthropoda; class Arachnida; order Ixodida; family Ixodidae; genus Amblyomma; species Amblyomma mixtum. Next base: position 307,432,257 of record NC_143013.1, on the reverse strand, counting down.
TACATTTCGGCAGCCTGGCGGACATTTATGGCTGTCGGGAGTCCGAGCCGAAGGTTTAACAGCGCTGCACTAGGCGCTTCCGAAACGATGTGTTTCCTTAAGTGTGGACTGCCGTCGCTTCATCTTGACGCTGGTGCTCGCAGAATTCATCGTCAGCACAGTCAACACGCAGCGACGAGAAACGACTAGGCCTCGCGTTCGCGGCGGCCGCACACAAAAAAAAAGAAAAGCGCGGAGGTAGTCTAGTCACATGCACACCCACGGCCGGTCTCGACGCGCGCGCTCTCTCTCGCTCTCTCTTAAGGAGAGAGGAGAGAGCGCGCGCGTCGAGACCGGCCGTGGCACACCGTGGGAGAAAAAAAAAACGGAGGAGGAGAGACGAGCCAACTTTCGGTTGCGAGGCAGCTTCGGATTGGACTGGATTGTATCGGATGCCTGCCCTTGGCGATTAGCAGAGTTAGCGTGTGCTTCTCGGGGAGTCGGCTCACTTCTCCGGGGTAAGTTCGTAATAATGAGGTGCATTTATAATAGGTGGGCAAATAAATTATGCTCGTTATTCTGAAATGTTCGGTATTTTGAAATTCGTAGTAGTGAAATATTTTTACATTGAAAATATAGATATTTTGGCGGGGATTTTGAAAAAGTTCGTAAATATGAAAAATTCGTTAATGTGAGGTTCGTAGTAACGAGATTATACTGTAGTCAAGGTTAGGCATCATATGATAGGCAGTGGCTATTTCCGAAGCATCATCTGTTGCAGCATCAATGCAAAGCAGGTTAGAGCTAGCAACACCTAGCTAGAGGTGCGTTGGCATGCTGGCAACTTTTTCTGGTTTTTCTGGCCAATGTACTGTCATACCGGTTAAACCATTCTATTTAAGTTATAACAATATTTTTCTTTCTCATGCTCTTAGATGCAGTAAGACTGAAGCTCAGTATAGTTAAGTTATGATGTATATTATGATGTATTGAAAATTGTAGCACTCTAACTTGCTTTGTTTTGGTCTTGGAACTCCTAGTTTGAGGCAGAACTTGAGTTAAAGCCTGAAATTGCCCTAACTGCTCCCTTTGAGTATTCAGTAGCATATACGTGCCCTTTGGCCAGATGTGCTCCTAATGTGTGGTTCAGGAGCAATTGTTGCTGTGTTGTACGGCTGACAGCACAAGCTTGGACCACTGCTTCTCTGCAGGGGTCAAAGAAGCTCCGCCAGAGCACCTCGTCAGGTGCGATCACCCACATGTTGAGTACCACCAGAATGAGGCTGGTCGTCACAGCGTCACCATTCCATTTGACAAACCTGAAGGTATGGACTGCTTTTCTAAGCATATAATGCAGTCAGTTCGCTACATCACGACCATTACATATTTTTATAGCATGTGCAGTAGAAGCTAGTTAGGTCGACCTCTATTAATTTGGAAATCCGGATATTTCGAACTGCTGGAGCAGTCCCCACTCATGCCCACATAAGTGTGTAGTGTCAGACACTCAATAATTTGGACACTACGGGTCTTGTACCGGTTAGTTTCAGGTATGGCCAGTATGGAAAGCGATGGCCAAAATAGCCCTACTCTAACCGGAATAACACGGTGCAGTGTTGCATCCCACACCTCTGACATGTGTACACCGGCAGATGCAATGATGAACAGAGGGTCTCGTCTCCGAGCAGTCCGACCACATAGCGGCAGTTTCGCTTTTCTGAACTTGGCACCAGCCCGTGGCGACAGCAGTTATCGGCTGCTCATCAGCCGGCCAACCGAACCCGACTACTCGCCGTTTTGAATGCTGATTGGCGCTACTGTGTGTTTCCTTAACTTCTGTCCCTGTGGTTCTGCCATTCTTCCATTGTGCCGAAATTGCGCGATCGCCACATGCTGTTTGCTCCTTGTGTGGTGAAGCTTCCTCGCAAGGGATGCTGCCGCATGTGAGTGGGTCCACTGCTACCGTGTTGTACCGTGGAGGATGCCGGGAAGGCCCGTACGATTTTGGAGCTGTTGTGCTTCAGTGCTCGCGACAGCGCACACGTAATAAAACCTTTCAAAAACATTTTCCATGATGCAAGCAGTTTTTTGTCAGTTTTTTCAGGGTCATTCGATAATTTAAAATTCTTTTTTTTTTTTAACTTTGTTTACAGCATATATTTCACATTATGGCTACTTTTGTAGAGTTTTTCAGGACATGTTCACAAAATTTGCACACCCCGTTATTGAAGCCTTAATTTAAAGAAATGCCACGGTTAAGCCATGCTACTGTTTAGGGCATACTTCTTCCGAGCTTTGGCTAACTACGGTTTAACCGGGTTTTAGTGTAACACCACATGCCCCTCTTTAGTTCTCAGTGTGCCATGGATTGCTAATTTTTCGCGCTCCTTTTCTGTAGTCACTTCTGATGTTGTTATTATTATCATCTTCCCAGCTTCGATGAAGTACACAGAGTACCACCTCCGCTTCATGTGCCTCAGTTCCTGCAACACGGGCATCAACAGACGAGCTGTTAAGCTGATATGGACACTAGAGCACAAGTAAGTTGCTGCTGGCCTTGCATAGCATTTTAGGGTTTTTTGGCATCCTGCATTTGAAATGGATCTGTGGTTTCCTAGTCTTTTACTATGCTCAGTGTAAATGCAACAAAAAGCAAAGCATCACACAGCACATGGACGCCTTTTGCATTTCGCCTCCATCGAAACGCGGCCGCCGTGGCTGAGTTCAAACCCGGGAACTCCGGCTCAGTAGACGAGTGCCCTAACCACTGAGCAACCGCGGCAGGTGAACTTTTTTGTACCATCTCTGTACACCTACAAGTGCCGCTGGCTTTTCTCGTAATGGGGCTAGTGAGGCTTTCACCTCAAAAACCTAATGTGCGTTAAGGACTTCTTATTTTGCCGTGGCTGCTGAAAAGTGGGGTTGTGCATCTCTCGTGCTGCCCTTCAGCGTTGGGAATGGGCTGCTCTCTTGTCCCGTTCCAGTGGCGACGTCCATGGCCGGCAGTCGATCGACCTGAAGGTCTGTGCCTGCCCTGGGAGGGACCGCCGCAACGAGGAGAAAGCGAACGCCAAGCAGATGAACAACAGCCTCCTCGGGCTGATCTCGGATGGTCATCCCCCGGCCAACGGCAGCAGCAGTCGCCCTAGCCACGTTTCTTCCGTCACCACCCATGGCCAGCCTCGGCCCCAAAAGAGAGGCAAGCAAGACTCGTGCTGCCGGCACACATTTATTTTTTACAGTGACAGCTTAGTCAAAGAGCCAAACTTGGGGGGTACAACAACAGAGTCAATGTCACATCATGCAACATCACAAGGTGCTGCATCGCTTCTAGAATTCAAGCGCAAGAAAGACAGCACACAGAATAAGAGAACAACGGGGCATGCGTTGCTTGCAACGCTTTATGCACCTCAGAAACAGCTGCTTAAATAGCCTCGGGTGGAGGGTGGAAACAACAGGTGACTGCTCATGCGCAAGACCTCAAAGGTGGCAAAAGGGGGGACACAGGGGATTCAGTGGAAACTAAAACATATCTAAAAACTTGCATTCCTTCTTATGCATCATGATCGAAGGGATACTAACAGATGCACTCCCACTCTTTTTAATTTGGTGTGCCTCTATAAATTTGTGCTCGATTCTGTCTTTACTCTTGCTGAAAATGCTGGTTTCTTGTTACCTTGGTTCACATTTCTTCATTTATTCTTTCCTGCATTCCTGGCAGTGAAGCGGCAGTTTTGAACCTGTTCCGTTCTTCAGTGATAGTTCGTGTTCTCTCAAACGATCATTAATACAATGTCCTGTTTGACCGATGTAAATTTTTCCACACGTTATTGTTGCGCTTGAATTCTAGAAGCTATGCACCAACTTGCCCGCTAAGTGTTTTACTGTGATGCGCCGCCTGAAGTGGTGCAGATACATCCAGCCAAATCGAGGAGACATTATGTATCAAGCGTGTGTCTCTCTTCGAGCACAGCGCTTTCTCGTAGAGTCCTGCACTGCACCTGCACTCAACACTAGGTCAGTCCTAGCTGCTGCAACAGAGCTTTAAAGTGAAATGCTATCTAACGTGCTCTAGTTTTTGTTGCTGGCTGTGCTTTCACTGTAGGTTAAGTGTACAGTCAAATCCACTTATAACAATACTGAAGTGCCATGGAAATACCATTGTTATAACCAATAATTTTTATAACAGGGTTGTGCTGAAAATACCACAGAACACATGCAAAAGTTGACGGTGCCACTACCGACCATTGTTATATCCGATATGTTGTTATAACCGGTATTGTTATAAGTGGGTTTGACTGTACTTCTTTTTTTTCTTTCTACCCTGTATGTGCATGCGTGTGTGCATGTGAGAGAGAAAGGCAAGTGAAATACAGAAGCGGAACTGTTCGGAAAGTGCTTTGCACGTGTGTTGGTTATAGCTAGAAGTGTTTTTTTATTATTATTATTATTATTCAGGGTGGCTGGCCACAACCACTGTTGTCACTGGGGGCCCAGCCAAGACAATGAAGCTAGAGCCACAGCAGCAGCCAGAGGGCGAATACATGCTCAAGGTGAGTGACCGAGCTTCTGTATAGAGACATTGGCCTTGGGTCAGCTACATTCTTTAACGCATTCGCTTCCTCGGCCCATCCGCGACTACATAGCATGACCTGTGTTTCTGGGGAGAATTCGCAATAACTTGCGCAGCTCTCAAGATGAGCACAAATCTAGGTCAAGGAAAATTTTTCCTGTTTGTGAAAAATTTTGCAGCATTCAAGTATGTGAAGTACAAATTGGCATTTTTCCCACTCCCGACAGCTTTTGCTGTTTTCTCCTAGGCTTTATGCACTAAACATTTGCGCAGTTCTTCTCGCAATGCCGGGATGTGGAGGCGTTTGGCGATCAAAATGGTGCCACTGAAAGGCCTCTAGGTGCATTTGGGATGGAGTTGCAGCTGTTTAGCACTGGGCACGCAGCCATGTGAACGATCTTTGCAGAGAAATCAAGTTTCCTCTCGGGGTAGCTCGTTCTTTTTCATTCACTTTTTGGCAGAACTTGTAGCTGATGTGAACTGTGAAATACATCACACTGATGAATATTTCCTTTCAAGCTTTCGGATTTCCAGGCGGGGGCTGGGGCTGTGTTGGAAGGGCCTGGCTCGAGAGTCTGAGGCCTAATCCTCACGTTGCACAGGCGTTGCGTCACACTCACTGTTTTCAGTATCGACTAAAAGTTTAGACTATTTTCACTTTGCATACCCCTCACTGCCAAAAAGCAGCGTGTGAATTTCAGAACCCTGAAACCAGTCTTCCCACGATGCCCATGTTGAAATGAAGTAGCGAGAAAATCATTTTTTTCCTGCAAAATATTGCCAAAACTAGTGAGCAACTAGTGTCATGCGGCGTGAAACTACTATCCAAAAATAAACAGCCAAGCGTGTGGCCCGCTGTTTTGATGCATACCGTATTTACTCGCATAACGATCGCACTTTTTTTTTCCAAAAATTGCCGCAAATTTAGGTGCGATCATTACGCGGGGTAAATTTTTCACAAAAAATTTTTGAGCACTGAAAACGCGAACAAGTCGCAAGCAGACAACCCTTATCACACGGGCGCGCTAGCCACAGTTACGCCGCTAGACGCGGTTATCGCGAACCGATCGCGGCGATCTCTGCTTACGTCGTGAACCGAGAAGGTAGGGTGCGAAAAGCGCAAGAGCTGGCCCACTTCAAGAACGTACTTTCTCCGCACGTTCAAAGAGCAACGCATCAAAATAGGCAGTGTGTATAGTGCTGCGCGACGGCGCTTTTATGCGGCCTTCGATCTCGTCCGATAGCGCGGCAACAGCGTACAACAGCAACGTCCCGCGGCGCTCAAGCTACACATTTTACCGCCGTTACAGCGAAAAATGTCCGGTCCCTGCCGCATCGTTGACGAACTTAGGTGACACGTTCGCAACGCTCGGAGCACTGGATTGCGCGCGCTTACCTCAATAGTGCCGCCCGCGAGTGCGGCGGACGACGGCGCTCTGTACTCCCTATAGTCGTCGCTAGGCCTAACTTGTTTCGTATCGAAGCCACAGTGGACGGTGCTTTTGGATTGATCAGCATTATAATGAATGTTCTACTTATGGCGCTGCCTTACTGACAACCTCATTGTTTGTTTCATATTAAAAGAAATATATACGATCGATTTCAGCGACTCCTTCGCAGCGGAGTTGGCCAAGCAGATCGGGTCACTCGCGCTGCAACGGCGGCAGCTGCTACGCGGCTCCGAACGTAAAACTAGCTTGTATAGCAGTTATTACTCCTACCAGCAACTCGGTACAGGCCCGCGATCCTCAAGGAGGATTCATTTTTGACGTTCCCGTATCCCAGGGCTTATTATTTATGACAACAATAAAGTTAAGCCGGATCACCGCGTCACTTCGTTCGTTGCACCGCAACCCAGAACGGTGGCGAGACTTGCGACAACGGCGAACCGTGATTCGAGATAACCGCAGTTAAGTTTGGTATTCGCGGTTAAGCATAACCGCAGTTACTGCCCGTGTGACCGCAGGTCAACCAACAGGCGGCTGCCGCTGCAATACTGACAGAGCGAGATGGTGATCTGCACGTGCCATCTGTCAGACAGATAGCAAGTACGATCATTGTCGGCTAGATTCGACATCGTCGGCAAATTGCCGCGGCAAGTTCGGAGTGCGATCATTACGCGGGGAATAAAAAAAACTGAATTTTGCCAACAAAATTCGGGGATGCGATCATTGTGCGAGTAAATACGGTATTTAAAACAAATATTTTAAAGCGGGGGTGGCAAATCTCACCGTCTTTGGAAATGAATGGGCTAACGTTGGTTCAAAATGAGAAATCCTTCCGAACATGCACGCTGAATAGCCGAGTGCTAATTGGTAGAGCCGTAGAGCAAACATAAAATTTCTACTATGCTATAGCATCCCTGATATTTCGTTTGTCTCGCCTTTATTTAGGTGCCATGCTTTGGTTTCGATTGTAAGTCAACCCCCCCACTTTGGATTTTCAAATTTAAAAAATATATATCGGTTTCCGCAAGGTCTTTGACAGTGAAGCACGCAGAAAAGCAGGCCAGACGAACAACACCTCACACTGGCGGCCGCAGATTGCATGTATGGTGCATCGCTCCAAATCGTCCTGTCAGTCGAGTGCCAGATCTTCAGAGAATCTTGATCATAACTTAGAATCACATGACATCAGCCATTAAGCTGATCTGGCAACCTGTTTTACTTAATGCAGTTAATCCATACCGGTCATTGGGCGTGCATCCTATCATCCATAATTTAATGCGTTATGTATTTGATGTGACATTTTTCGTAGCGCTAAAAGAACAAGGACGCAGAGGGAACAGACAAGGACGAGCGCTGTTCCCTCTGCGTCCTTGTTCTTTTAGCGCTTCGAAAAATGTCAAATCTGCACCAACTAGCCCGATCCACTACCCTTCTGTATTTGATGTATTTGCCAGACCTGCGTTAATTCGTCATAAAAACGCGGGTCGCGTCATAAAAAAAGGGATACATAATTGGGGCTCCACCATAGTCGTAAAAATTCTGGTTGCGTGTTAATGCCGCGTTTTGTCAAAACCGCAGGGGAAAAACAATTCCACCCTTACTCGAATATATATCGTAGTTTGAGAACCCCTGGCCTGCTTTGACGAGCTGGTCTTCCAACAGAATGATCTGATGACTTATCGGTCGATTTTCGGTTGTTCCAGCATGACAGTGTCTGTTAGTCTCATTTTGTTATGCATTAATCTTTGCACACCTTCCTCCTTTGCTTCCACGTCTTTCTCTGCAGGTCCCTACCAGGAAGATGTACAATTTGCTCAAGTTATTGCGCGACTCCTTAATGCTCTACAAAGGAGCCAATCCTCAAGCTTTCAGGTAAGGGGCCTTGAATATTTCAGTCCTTTTATTGGGTACAGCCATTGCATTAGTGTAAGTTTGTGTCTGCATGTTGGCAAGGTCCAGGTTTAGGGTACCGGATTAGGGTCTCTTCAGTGATGGGATAGGTGGTGCTGTGTAAATTTAAAATTTTTGTGCTGTGTTGTTGCAGAACCACGCCATTGTTCATCCCCATTAGTGTCCATGAGTTGTTTCATTTTTCCTGGAGGGTGTGTGGCTGGTTAGCTTTCAATTGCAAGCTTATCGTGCAAGCTGGAGCAGCTGCCCCTCAGTGGGTTGTTTTTAGTGGCAGAACAAAGCAGTGTGTGGTGGGTTAACTGCAAGTACATTCTTCATCAGTGGCGAAATTTGATCTTACACAGCAGCAACAGTGATCAGCCTATCTGAGTTTTCATTAAGTAGCGCATAAGTGAAGTTAAAACTGTACCAACATGCTTTGTTTTGCTCATAACACCACTTGTAGGCAATCACGTCGTATTCTAATATAGTAAACTCATAACCTGGAGCCCGCATATCACAAAATATTGGTGAAGTCAAGCATTTTTCATGTTGCGCAATGGACAAAATGAATTTGTAATTGCTTATCTTGAAATTTTGTTGGATGTTGGATATCTCAAAATTTGACCTGTGGAAACTTGACAAGGGCCATCCATCACCAATGAGCAAGTCTGCAGTGTGCATCTCTCGCCTGTGCTTAACGTCGCTTGGTACATTGCGTGGTCCTGGTACCGACAGCTGAAGCCAACATGCACCACTGCCGTCTTTGAAGCTTGCAGTGGGGATGGGGTCTGTTTTCCAGGGCAGTGACAGCTGGGCAGGCTGAGAGAGGGGACATGAGGCATCACATACTGTCCTATTGGGTTGTCATTCTTTCTTTGTCTCCTTCATAACCACGAAGCAGCATGCAGAAATGAAGATGTTAATCTTCCTGGCCTTAGTAGCAGTGACAGATGGTAGTGGAAATGGCAGGAGATGTTGCTGTTGTCCTGTTATAACAGAATGATGTGCTCTTTGCTTCCCATGTGTGTTGTGCTTCTTTTGTGCTGCACATGATTAGACTATTATGGGACAAGCAAGGAACAGTGGGGCAGTTTATTTTCCTGTCTTTTACTTACACCACAATAGTTTATCCTTTTATTACAGTTGAACAGTTGAGTGCTAGGAGTTTGCATTGGGAAGTAATGTTTTGGTTTTGCAAAGTAATGGTTTTGCAGCGCATGATCAATTCACTGAACATTTGAGTGTATTGCATATTTTGAAACTCCATTTATCTCCATTAAATTTTTCATAGTTTTTAATCTAGGGTGTGCTGTGTGTATAGTTTTCATTGAGCAGCATCCAGACGTATTAGCTTGCAGGCATGCAATGATGCAGTGACAGGGATTGCATTATTGCATGTCCTCTATAGCAATGCTAGAATTGTAATTACACTCTCTCTCATATTATTAAATGTCTGAGAAAGTCATTTTTCTCCATAAAATTCTTCTTTGCTTTGTCTCTCTGCTTGTGTCTACTTCCATTTCTTTTGTCCTAGTGAAGTTGCATGAATACTGATTTATTGAAAGGGGAATTAATGGCATCTTTGACTGATTGTTTCAGTCTTCTGACTTGGGAGTGCACAAATAAGGCGCAAACTTTGAATTTAATCCGAGTCAGGGGGGGGGGGGGGGGGGGGCGGCACTGACAAGCCAAATATGCAACCCACTCTCAGAATGGGCACGTGACGGAAACAATGAGAATGGGCATGCCAGAGTAAATGGCACCAATCTGTGGCAGCATTTTGCATATTTTATTTTGCTCGCACATGCTCTGAATTTTAGTTTTAACACATCTGCATTTTTTTCACAAAGCAGTCGTGTGCAAAGAGCATTCTGAACATGACTTTTGAGCTCAGTAAGCGTGGTCTCCACTGTGGGGAAGAGGGCCTTAGAAAAAAATTTTTGTTAATGAAGCCGCAATTGTGAAATCTTCAGGATACATGCATTTTTGTGTGCTGATTCTAAATATGTTTTTTAATTTTATGTCCAGCTATCCCCTGTGCACTTATGCAGTATGTTATGTAACTTTTTGAAATTTGCTGCAGGGAACTTGCTTGGTTGCATACAGTTGGTTTCTCTTTGCATCACGCTATGCAATAAGGATAAAATTATCATCTTGCCTGTCGTAGAAGGTGTCATAATTTTAAAGATAATGTTCTGGCAGTCCAATATAAATGATAAATTGATTTATCCAGGATTAGCTCCAGCCTCTTGCCACTAAGCAAACTCCACCATCACATTGCCACCATGCCGGTGCTATGCTGGGATTGATGAGTAGTGGCCGTGTGACTCTGAGCGTTCCTCTACTCTGATGTCCCGGCCGAGAGTGGCTAATAGCATTCTAGAGTGATCTGAGACAAAGGAGCGTGCTTAGGAAGAACCAGTCGAGCATGCAGCTGTGCACTAGAGCGCTCAGAAACGACCAGTCGAAGATGTCATTAAAGACCTTGATTTTAAAACGCTTCAGTGAAGACCTTTGTACATTAAAATAGAGGACGGCCAAAAAGAAAATTCACTTTGCTGTGGCCAGCATGTGCAATTTTATGTGGGCCAGTGTGTGACAGGAGCGTTTTTGCACCAGTCGCCTTCATGTGTACAGTCCCCATCAGAAGTATGCAACCCAAGGGGTTTGCTTCTGAGCTTTTCAGTGGGGCTGCGTAGAACATCTAGCAATCCAAAGCGTGGGAGGATTGAGGACTCGACACCATCAGTCGTTCGAGAGATTACGGTCGCTGAGTGTGAATAACCGGGCACGCTGAATGCCTCGCAAGCAAACCCCCTTGGACTGTATACTTTTGACGGGGAGGTGTACCTATGTACCTATTCTGTGAGCCGAAGCACGTCTCGAATGTGGGCCATCATTTTAGCATGCCGAGCACTTTGGGCAAAAAGTACTACTGGCGTTAAAATTCAGCGCTGAAGAAGAAATAGGAAAACAGTTGTGACCGGAAAAAGATACTAAAGCATTTTTGAGGCAATGGGTAAGGTGCGTCCACACACAGCACCTGGAATCCTGTGATTCAGATTGTGCTCTAAAATATACCATATTTACTGGCATAGCGAACCCACCTCCCCACTTTTGTCATTGAGTTTTTTTTTTTTTTGGCGTTTGCTTTTCTTAACGCGTTCCTCATTTTCACATTGTCTGCAGTGCAGACCTTGGCAGCATGCCAATAGCATCACGGCGTGTTCGTCTTTTGACAAGAGCTCCTGCGGGGGGTGGCGTTTTGGACGAACTAGGACGAACTAGGCGAACCAAGACGCTGTGCATCTTTAAGCCCCTCTATCTGTAGTGCGCCCTTTCATTAACGCCAGTGGTGGTATCAGTGGTTGGCTAGGTGTGTTGCTGCATGCCTGGCTTCGCCAGTGTATGGTTAGAAAGTCTGCAAGTGCTCTGGCATTGGAAAGGAGCGTAGCAGTTAAAACCAGAATGCTAGAAAACATCCTCTGCCCTGAAATGCTGTGGAGGAAGCAGGACCTTCAGATCCCCAAGCAATTTGGCGAGCTCGAGATCTGGAGCGAAAATGCCAAACCCCTTGCACACCACAGCTTACGCTTAAATGTTCACATTACACACTCGTAAGCGTCCTATGAGTTTTTTTTAACCTTGTGTAAAAAAATGTGCTCCTGGCCTCCAGGGCCAGCGTTCAGCATGTCTGTTTTGTCCCGCCACCATTGGCTGGCACTGTCGACCATCACAAAATCTTAAGATTGTAGCATGATACGGCAAATACCTTTTGAAGCAGATTGTGCAAAACATTAAATATACAAACGTTGTTGACCGTGTGCTTGTGTTGATCGGTCGGTGGACAGGTGTACGGGGGGGCTGTCGGGCGAATGATATGAAATTTCGACTCTCGCTAAAAAATCTGTCAAAATTTTTTTTCATCATGTAATGAACTTTCCCCCCTAATTGGTGCCAACTTCATGGAAAGACAATGGGTTCATTTTGATGCTAGTAGATGCGGTAAGAGCTAAACCTTTTATCTAGCTGTCCTCCTGTGGTCAAAGGGGCACAGGTACAAAACTTCAAAGACTAACAAAGGATGTGGTTTATTTTCTCAGAGTACAGAGATGTCATCCAGCAAATTGCAATTGCGGGAATTGAGCGGAATTTAATATAGTGCTGTTTTCAGTACTGGCTATCGAGCAGCTTTGCTATCGAGCATATGCACAGAAATCGACATCTGACGTGCTGTCTAGTCAGAACAATGTCATGATGTCTCTGCGTCTTTCTGTCAACAATTGGCAGTAACACGGAGCCAAGATGCTGCTCACCAACAAGTGGGGAGGTTTGGTTAGACAAACCTCTCCTCACATCAGACATTTTCGACTCCGTATTTATGAATATTGCTGTGGGTCAAACGCACCCTCACGCAGGAGCCGTGCATTGGCACTGACTGGGGCCAAAACTTACGATCAATGGTGGCTCATAATTACTGGCTTTTCGAGTTCATTTTCATCATGACTATGCCTGTGGGAATCTTGTAAGGCAAAAATATCGGAAAACTTTTGCTTGCCTTGAATGTGCTGTACTTCAATACTTGTATTACTGTTGCCTCTAAAAACTGCTTTGCGGTCACATGAGTGAAGTGCAGGTGGCAGAAATTGGAACTGTTCATTCCTCTGTTTGTCTCGTGCTTGCTTGTCTTGTGGTTGTGGCTTTACATTATGTGTGTCAATGGGCTTGAGTTCTCTCCTATGGGTTTTACTGACTTGATGTGCAGAGCCCCTTCACAGCAAGCCAGTTTATGTTGGCTAAAGCTGAACTATGTACCTCTTGCATGGAGTGGAGCGTTGAGGATAACGTGTTAAAAGTGATGCTAGTGGTGATAGCTGTTGAAGTTTTACGCTAGGGGCACATAGAATTTACTTCAATATGGTCCATGTTTGGAGGACGGGGGGGGGGGGGCTAGCTTTATTGCATGCACCATAAACGAAGACGCCTTAGTCGTTAAACCCCATAAACCAAACCAAACCAACCATAAACGAAGAGAATGTTTAACCTGTGTTGGATTGGAATAGGCAGACACACTCAAATGTCATATGGTTGCTTATCAGTATCTCTGAAACAAAGTGCTCAACCTATGCATCATGAAGGGGCTTATGATGAAAGCCTGAAATGAGAGCAAAAGAAGCGTAATGAGTAATAAAGAGATTAGGGGTAACATGTTTGCACTCAAAAAAGTGGCAGCACAAGTCAGTGATATTATAGCTAGAATCCAAGAGGAAAATTACACCTCGGCAGTGAAGGTAATGCACCAGACTGATAAGCAGGAGTCTGTTAGCTCTTTAACCACGAAATTGCGGAAAAACGTACCAAAAGCTCCATATTGTTTTGTAGATATTTGACCAAATGGCTGTTGCAAGGCTTGAACCACACGCGAAAGGCGGAAAGAAGTTTTTAAACAGTGTAAATTATTTTTCAAAGTCCACTGTCTCAAAAGTTGAGTGTGTGACAGAGCTGAACTTGCAATTACTACTAAAGAAAGGCAGCAAAAGTTACGTTCACACAGTAGAAAACATTCGTGCTATGAACAATCACAGTTACTACCTTTATAACTGTGACACATTGTTTGTGTGAATTATTTTATATTTTTGTGATGCTCTAGAAAGGTATGCCTTAACATCAAGAAGCCTTCTGGTATATTTTTTGTCATGGTTGCTGCTGTGATAGGGGACTGCTGTAAGAATTTGACTTGTGTTAATTCTTTTTATGCTTGTATCGTTTTTTTTTTTTTGCGTGCTTTGCATGATGTCTTAACATTTCATGCTGCACCTTGATGCTTGCACTGGCTAATGTGCATGATCTCATTGCTGCATGGAATTGAACAGTGTTTGGCTCTGCATGCACTTTTTTTTTTTGTCCTGGCAATGATAGGGACTTCGTTTTTTGTTATAGCTTCGATATCATCATAAACCATTTGGCATTTGATGCAAATTGACAGTAAATGTTTCGCTCGCTGCAGCGTTTGAAGTCTTAGTAGGGTTCAGTAGGGTTCTGCATTTTCAAGCCAGTATAGGTCTGTGATGCTGAAATTGGATTGAGAGGAGGCAAGTGAGGGAGTTCCTAATCACATTTAGAAGTTTAAAAGGGTAGAAGTCACTCCGTGCCTCAAAAGTAAAAACGAAGTGTGGCAGTATCAGAATTTGTTTTCTGTTCCTTGTTTCCGTAAACTTTACTTGGACTTTTAAGAAATATATCAAACTTAGCTGGATGAAGATGCAGCCATAAAAAGAAACAGCAATGCTAGATTTAGAGTGTACAGTACAAGCTGGCAGGAGCTTCAGCTTTTTACATTCCAGAAATATGAGATCTGCAGACTAAGTCCTATCTTGTTGTACCCTGTTAGAAATGTGTAGCGGGAAGGCAACATTAATAGCCACTCGTTTTGTATTTCGAACAGCAGTTTTGAATCTTAAAAGTCACACCGGCTGTCGTAGCATGTGATAAGCTGGCCATGGGATTGTAGCGTAAAGAATGGGGATGTGCTGGGCCCTATAAAGAATGGGCACTGATTAAGGATTGCGGAGGAAGCAATGCAGAGAGAAGTGCCTCTGCTTTGCTTTCTTGTTTGAATTGATTACGCTGTGCGGGCGCCTCTCAGAGCCAAAGCTGAGGTAGTGAACAGCCTATGAATGCCAAACTGCTTCAGCATTAATTTGTGCCTAGGAGGCACACTGCTTCAGCATCACTAATGTGTTTTTTCTGTTTCTGTGTGTACCCTGTTTTGTTATACTTCTGATCAAATTTAATGACAGAGTACATCAATTCAGGAAAAAATTGCATCTTGCACTACAGTGTCCTGTAGCCCTTCTGTGCGTGCCATGCTTCCGACCCTGCATTATGTCCTCTTATGACATTTTCAAACATGGCCTTAGCTTAGCTAAGCACTTCCCCACCCCCAATTCCTTTTCCAGATATACTCAAGACATTCTTGCACACTGTTCATCTGCTTCCAAAAACTGGAGTTCATGGTTGTTGGACACATTGTTTGAGGGGAAGGCACCTCCTATGAGGCTAGCTGTATTTCCTACACGTTAGTGTATGTGACTGGTGGCACCATCTATGACCTCTCAGCAGAAACCCAGCAAGTTTCTTTTTGTGCGTTATTGTAAAAGATGGCGGCTGCTCAGCCCAGCTTGTTCAAATTAACGAAGATAATGGCATGTGGCCAGCACGACGAAAATTTTATTCATGGTATTGCATCGAGGAAGCAGTCCTGTGCGTACTAAATAACTGCTGTGGAACATAG